>NC_139222.1:246817747-247417747 GCF_055691185.1 Crinia signifera
TTTCTGGCTATCTTATTGATGGCATTACTTGCTGTAGTGTATGTGTTTACCCATACCATGGTTGGGTCAGCACTAGAGCTCTCCTTGGGAGGTGGTATCTTGGGTTGTGCTAATGCTCGTTTCATTGCTGAGTGAAGAGCTTTGCTGTGATATCCTCTTTGGAGGAATTTCAAGCGCATACGTTTTAATTGGGTCTGCTCATCTTGTGGGTCGCTGCAGATCCTGTGTACCCTCAGGAACTGCGAGTAAGGCAGTCTTTTTATAAGGGCAGGGGGGTGAAAGCTGGAAGCTGACAGAAGGGTGTTACAGTCTGTCGGTTTAGTAAAGAGGGATGTCTGTAGTTTGTTTCCATTTTTGGAAACTGCTACATCTAGAAAGTGTAGGCTCTGCTCTTGTATGTCAAATGTGAATTTGATGTTAGCATCACCTCTATTGGCATCCTGCATCATTTCTTTAAACTCCTCTTTTGTGCCTAACCAGACAATGAATACATCATCGATGTACCTTGTATAGAAATGTATCATGTGTGCAAATTTATGCTGAAAAAACAATTTTTGCTCAACAATAAACATAAACGTATTAGCATAAGCAGGTGCGACGCAGCTGCCCATCGCACACCCAAGTACTTGTTTATAATAGACATCATCAAAAACAAAGTAATTCCTGTCTAACGAAAGTTCAAGTAATTCAAGGAAGAAAGGAATAGGTGGTCCAGAATAAGAGTCATTGTTAGTGAGTAAGTGCTGGGTAGCTAAGACACCACGTTCTAAGGGGATATTAGTATATAAACTAATAACATCTGCTGTACATAGTAAAGCGTCTGTAGGTAGCTCACCCAAGTCTTGTAGTTTTTGGAGGAATGTGTTTGTATCCTTGAGGTACGTTGCTTCTTGTTGGACCGCTGGCTGAAGAAAAAAGTCCAGGTATTTAGCTACTTTGTAGTACACAGAGTCTCTAGCTGAAACTATCGGCCGGCCAGGTGGATTGATGCGATCTTTGTGCAATTTCGGTATTGTGTAGAACAGCGGTATTTTTGGATTGTCCTGTTTAAGGGCTTCTGCAGTTTTTTCGCTCCTTTGCTGAGGTACTCAGCAAAGGATTAAACTTTGTCCCCACCAATAAACATCGCCCGTTTGACTCCTTGGTTGACACCAACAGGTTTGGAAGGCAACTCAGACTCAGAGAGTATTTCTCCTCGCGGACCCCTTCGCCAGCCGAGATGGACACTTGTCCAATCAAGAAAAAAAGCACATTCGACCCTGTGTCCAACAACCATGCCATAAAAAGCTTTACCAATGTGATGTCTGACCAGATTAGAACATTTCGAGAAGATCCAAGTGCACATTTGCACAATCTCAGCAAATCAGAACATAAAGCTCTACAAGACTTGTCAGGGTATACAGACATAACGATCCGTCCGGCAGATAAGGGCGGGGCATTGGTTGTGCAAAACATAACTGACTACAGGCAAGAATGTATGAGGCAACTACAAGATGAAACTGTATACATAACTTTACCAAAGGACCCTACTGAAGTCTACAACACAGAACTAAACCAAGTGCTACAAAATGCGACATTACTACACTGGATCAGCGAAAAAACTGCAGAAGCCCTTAAACAGGACAATCCAAAAATACCGCTGTTCTACACAATACCGAAATTGCACAAAGATCGCATCAATCCACCTGGCCGGCCGATAGTTTCAGCTAGAGACTCTGTGTACTACAAAGTAGCTAAATACCTGGACTTTTTTCTTCAGCCAGCGGTCCAACAAGAAGCAACGTACCTCAAGGATACAAACACATTCCTCCAAAAACTACAAGACTTGGGTGAGCTACCTACAGACGCTTTACTATGTACAGCAGATGTTATTAGTTTATATACTAATATCCCCTTAGAACGTGGTGTCTTAGCTACCCAGCACTTACTCACTAACAATGACTCTTATTCTGGACCACCTATTCCTTTCTTCCTTGAATTACTTGAACTTTCGTTAGACAGGAATTACTTTGTTTTTGATGATGTCTATTATAAACAAGTACTTGGGTGTGCGATGGGCAGCTGCGTCGCACCTGCTTATGCTAATACGTTTATGTTTATTGTTGAGCAAAAATTGTTTTTTCAGCATAAATTTGCACACATGATACATTTCTATACAAGGTACATCGATGATGTATTCATTGTCTGGTTAGGCACAAAAGAGGAGTTTAAAGAAATGATGCAGGATGCCAATAGAGGTGATGCTAACATCAAATTCACATTTGACATACAAGAGCAGAGCCTACACTTTCTAGATGTAGCAGTTTCCAAAAATGGAAACAAACTACAGACATCCCTCTTTACTAAACCGACAGACTGTAACACCCTTCTGTCAGCTTCCAGCTTTCACCCCCCTGCCCTTATAAAAAGACTGCCTTACTCGCAGTTCCTGAGGGTACACAGGATCTGCAGCGACCCACAAGATGAGCAGACCCAATTAAAACGTATGCGCTTGAAATTCCTCCAAAGAGGATATCACAGCAAAGCTCTTCACTCAGCAATGAAACGAGCATTAGCACAACCCAAGATACCACCTCCCAAGGAGAGCTCTAGTGCTGACCCAACCATGGTATGGGTAAACACATACACTACAGCAAGTAATGCCATCAATAAGATAGCCAGAAATCATTGGCCATCAATTCAAAGTGACCCTGCACTTTCCACCTTAAAAAACTCACGCCTACTATCCTGCTACAAAAGAGGCAGAAACATAAAAGACATGATAGTCCATTCTGACATCTCCAAATTTACACCAACAAAGGACCCACATTTCTTATCAAAAAAACCAGGAGTCTACAAATGTACAGGTTGTACCACCTGCACATACCTGGAAACGGGGGACCATTTTATGCATCCCCATACTGGTAGAAAGATTCGAATCAAACATGTCCTGGGTTGTAATAGTCAATACGTAGTCTATTACATCCGATGCCCGTGTGATAAATACTACATCGGCAAAACTTCTTGTACTTTCAAAGAAAGAATGGCACAACACCGCAGTGCCATCAAATGGGCTATCAATGGTAAGGCTATTGATCAACCAGTAGCAAAGCATTTCAAAACACACAAGCATAGTCTGGCGCAATTGAGGTATAAAATGATAGATCATGTTAAAGTAAATACAAGAGGGGGGGACAGAAACAAAGCCCTCCTGCAGTTAGAAACTAAATGGATCTCTCAGCTTAATACCGTCCAGCCGTACGGACTTAATGAATACCTTTCATTTAGCAGTTTTTATTGATTGATTGTTTCCCATACCTGTTAAAACAATGAGCAGTAATTAACTCATTGAGAGTTTTTTCTAAAACGGTACAGCGCACGTAAGATACTAATGTATTTCAAAGCGCAATCCTAATGTTTGTTTATTGAAACAATGTTATCATGTTGACCTATTTCGTTCTAGGTGCTGTTCTCTCCTACAAATTGTATCTTTTACAGCTTCTCTTCACATGTACTATATTATTTGTATGCTACTATGTACCCACTCTGTAATTTTGGTCATAGCAACGGACGGGTCCAACGCTGATGACGTCACAGATGCACTGGGGGCGGGTGTGTTCACGTTTTTTTCACTGTTTGAATGTACCTATAAATATGAGCACTGTTCTTGTTTTAATTCATTCCTGATGACGGTCTGGCAACAGACCGAAACGTAGAATGTAATCTTAAAATAAAGCAACATCTTTATTTCACTAAGACCTGGAGTGCCGCTTCTTTCATCCTTCATCTATATATATATATATATATATATATATATATATATATATATATATATATATATATATATATATATATATATATATATATATATAGCTTGGTAGACGGCGGCACTCACTGGCGTAATAATAAATCAAACAGGAAACCTGGCTTGTGATCAAGGTGCATTAGTCTAATGCACCTTGATAAAAAGCCCATGGAGGCTTGAAACGTTGTTATAACGTCTGTGAGTGCCGCAGTCTACCAAGCTATATATCACACCTGCCGGTCCGGTTGGGTGCATCTGAGCGGGCACCCGACTGACACTGCACTAGCATCTTCTTGGAGTGCTGCACCTATGCAAATATATCGTTATTGCTGCATCTTTGCTGTGAATTATTATCACTATTGAAGACCGTGGAGTGCCGCTCCCCCCCCCCCCGCGCTTGTCGGAGTACCAGATATATTGTAGCTGTTTAAGCTATTTTGGAGGTGGCACCAGGGCATCTACCTGTCAGTGATGTGGAGTGCCTGATCATCCCTGCACTAATATATATATATATATATATATATATATATATATATATTTAAATTGACTGTGCTAATGGTATCGAGCAGCTCTCATAGATTCTAGGGGGTGAAAAGATTAGTAAAATAATGTTTACACTCCTTTTGGAGGATATAGGGTGGGAGAGGAAGAGAAATTTTTGCTGACCCTACTTTCCCTAACCTTACAGACGCAGCGGTATTCTTCAGCGCAATGCTGTCCGCTGGATGGAATCTTCTGTAATGGCTTCGGTGACGTCAGCGGTTGGCGTATCGGTACTTTGGGTAGCTTCAAGATAGCTTCTCCTCTCCTTAAGTCTCCAACGAGTTTCATGCCACGATGGGCACTTTCTCAAGGATGCTATATATATATATATATATATAATTATTCACAGTATTGTCAGGTCTTGATGTATTGTGCTAAGTATTTTGATATAAGCATGGTCTCTTTTAGTGTTGTATGGTATTGATTTTAGAGACTGGCAGCTTATATATAGATTTTCTTATTATATTTTCCCTCACATATTTTCTTAGTGCCAAGGAGCTTTTATTTCTACTTCTGTAACAGCTTCTTCCAACTGCCCACAGGGGCCAATAAGAGGTGTGCAGCCATGGCTGGAATTCAGCGCACACTGAAGCGTCTATCATATCATGGCTACTGTACTTTACAGAGGACAGTTATAAAAATGACATGCTGTAAGGGAGGTGTGATTAAAATGCATCCGTGCTGTATGTAGCTCTCACTAGAACCCTTCATCAATATGGTAAACCTATCTGAAGCGCAGAGACAGACTGTGTGTGAAAAGGGAAGGGGGTGGGGGTGGAAGAGGAGCGGATGAGTGAGAACGGCTCAGACAGCTGTAATAGGGAGAGGCAGCCACAGCTTTAGGCTCAGAGACAGCCAGTTGTTTGCCAGATTGATATGGACATGTAAATTACATATTATATAGACATGCACGAAAGTTTGTATGAAGACTGAGGGATGGGGGATGAGAGGGAGATCTTAAATAGAAAAGGGACATGGCTAAGGCTGGGAAGGGTCACAGCTGTGGAGGAAGGCAGTGACATGCAGGTCTCTAGAAACTATGGCAGAAAGGAAAGGTCACAACATTAGGAAGGCTAGAGAGAAAGAGAACAATTATTAGGCTGATGGCGAGATGGATAAAATAAGGGACTGTACAGAAAGTCATGTACTGTACCGTCAAGGTTATTGTCCATAGTAATATATTATATAGAATAACACAAGTCGGTGTCATATGGACTATAAAATGCAAATCTATTAAATTAAAGTGGAATCATACAAATGTGTAAGTGGCTCTGATTGGAGCAAATGGACATAAATAATTTGCAGTGGATCATTAAAAAAAAAAAAAAAAACTATAAGAAATAGTCAAGTATTTTATAAATGTATTTTTTTAAGCTTTCCATAGCTATGAAAATGGGAAACCTCATGGCGTGTCTGATTAACCCCTTGAGTGGTATGCCCGGAAATTTCTCTGGCTCAGCTGCGCTGCCGCAGCGGGCTGTCCCAGAAAATTTTCGGGCATACCACTTTACATTAGGTGCGCGCCAGTGGTGCCTCCAGTGGAGCACCACTGGCGCACTACCTTTAGGGGTTCCCCCCCCCCTCCTGTCGCCTCCACCCCCTCCGCTCCAGCGATCGTACCTGGAGCTCTCCTGCCGCCAGCCGCCATTCACTGTGACGTAGGCGGCAGGCTCGGGGATGGTAGGCGCGGCTCGGGGGGACTTGGGAGAGTTCAGGCACCCGACTCCTCCTGAGCCGCCGCAAAACATCCCCGAGCCTGCCACCTGTGTGGTGACTGACAGGCGGCAGCAAGGGAGCTCCAGCATACTAACGCTGGAGCAGAGGTGAGGGGGGGGGGGAGCGGAGGAGCGGTGGCTTCCTAGATTCTGTGGTGGGTTTTGCTGGGGCAGGACAAACCTGCCCTAGTAGGTTTGTCCTGCCCCAGCAAAACCCACCACTTAAGGGGTTAAACTGTTTTGACAAGGATGCGAATGATTAATATCACATATTGTGGTGGAGTGCATTTGAATCAGATAATGTAATACACTGTCCCTCCTACCCCACCTGCACGCACACGTCCACATCCCCCAATACTCCTGCACTTCTAGATGTTCAGTGTTCTCAGCTGTTTAACATTTTAGCATATTTTGTACTAAAACTATGAAACAGGGCTACAGTTATAGATTATTATCCAGATAACCTAGCTACTTAGTAGCTGACTTTCATGGTTTCCAATAGAACAGGGATGGGGAACCTTTGGCCCTCCAGCTGTTGTTGAACTACACATCCCAGCATGCCCTGCTGCAGTTTTGCTATTTGGACATGCTAAGACTGTTGCAGGGCATGCTGGGATGTGTAGTTCAACAACAGCTGGAGGGCCAAAAGTTCGCCATCCCTGAAAATAGAATATCGCCACAGAGTAGATTTGGAACATCAAGGTCAACTGTGGAACTTCAAAATGTGACAGATGGTAACACACCTGTGCACTTGCTGCGTGTTCTGGAAAACATGAACTGTTAGGAGTCCTGGGGACACAGTTTCAGAACCAATGCACTAGGACCAGCAACAAGCTGCAGCTCCTGTTCCTCTCACACTGTTGCTTAATATCCCAGAGCCATGTATAGTAGCATTACTATTTTTTTACTTAACGATATTATTTTTTTTAACACTTCGCAATCAAGGATCATTCATCACATTAACCTTATCTCCAAATGGCACACTTCTTAATTACTGCACAGCTAATGAACTCTGAGTGTACAGCACATGGAGCCTGGGCCCACTAGAACATGAGAAAGCACCTGATTGGATGGAGATGGAGACATCCCACTGCTGGCCCCATTGATAACCCAATACAGACCTGGAAATAACAAATGCGCATATACCTGGGTTCAATAGGATTTCCTGACATTCAAAATACAGATGGTCAAAAATACCAATAAGCATTGGCAGACAGTCAAAATACTGACATGTTTAAAATGCTGACATTCATTATGCAGACAGTGAAAACGGTGACATGGTCAAAATGCCAACAATTACAATGTCGACATGTTAAAAAAGTCGATATGGCAGTTTTTTATTTGCTGTCTATGTCGACATGGACATAAGTGTACCGCTTGCTGTGTTCACCATGCTTCGGGCACGGTGCCTCGCTGCGCTACTCACATTATTGTAATCTGATTATGCCACATTGGATCGTTAAGTCAGTTTCAAAGAAAAATCATCATGAAAAACTCACGTCGACTTGGGCATGTTGACATTTAAACTTTCAGCATTTCTACCATGTCGGCATTTTGAACATTTCGGTATTTTGACTGTCTGCCAATGGTTGACAGTAAATTGACTGCATCCCATATATGTAGAGTAGAGCGTCATCGGTCTATTGGTAGAACATAAATACAGTATATTTATGCTCCTCTCTGATTAATCCAATTGCAACAAATGATAGTGGTAATTATGCATATTTTTTAAAAATTTAAAGAGATTAAAGGAATAACAAACAAAACTGCGTATACGGTATTCTTCTCATTTCCAATATTAAAGTCCTTCTTTGTGGATGTATTTTCTGGCCTACCCCAAGCGGACATCAAAATTAATTGTTGCAAATACATTTAATTATGGTAATTTACAATACTGTCTTGACCACTTGTGTGTGTAGTTTACAAGGTATTTAGCGGAGGACTTTTATTTACATACCCTATTAGAAGGGACGTTCATTTCTCCCTCTACATTTCCTGGACAAATGTATTTGGAGACTGGTCCATTACACCAACAGGGACTGTAATGACCTTGCATTCAAATGCATATACCTTAACAGCTAGAACAGCTTCCACTCTTCTTGGAAGGCTTTCCACAAGATTGTGGAGTGTTCTGTGGGAATTTGTGCCCATTTATTCTGTACAGCAGTAATGTCAAACTCATGCTCCATCAGCTGTTGTGGAGCTACACGTCCCAGTATGCCCTGCCACAGTTTTAGCAATCCATTATATAAAATCTGTGGCAGGGCATGCTGGGACGTGTAGCTCCACAACAGCATGAGTTTGACACCACTGCTGTAGAGCATGTATGAGGTCGGGCACTGATGTTGGATGAGAAGGCCTGGCTCACAATCTCCTTTGTAGTTCATCAAAAAAGGTGCTCGATTGGGGGCCAGTCAAGTTCTTCACACCAAACCAGGACTTCATAGTCCTTGCATTATGCACTGTGGCACAGTCATGGTGGAATAAAAAACTGTTGCCACAGTTGGAAGCATAGCATTGTTTAAAATGTTTTGGTATGCTGATGCATTAAGACTGCCCTTCACTGGAGATAAGGGGCCTAGCCCAAACCATGAAATACAGCCCCATACCATGAACCCTCCTTCAGTTGTCATTACACAGTCAGGCAGGTAACATTCTCCCAGCATCTGCAAACCCAGATTCACCCTTCTGACAACCAAACAGAGAAGCCTGGTTTGTCACTCCACCACAGTCCAGTGTTGGTGTGACTTACAGCACACCATCCGACGCTTGCCAATGGACGTGGTGATATGAGCCTTGCATACAGCTGCTCGGCCATGGAAACCCATTCCATTAAGCTCCTGTCGCACAGTATTTGTGCTAATAATACCATATTACAGTTGAAAGTGGAATAACGAGCAGGAGAGGTAACTTCTCGAACTCTTATTGCAAAGATGGCATCCTTTCGAAGTACCACGCTTGAAGTCACTGAACTTTTCAGAACGTCCCATTTTGTATTACAAATTGAGACTGTATGGCTAGTGCTTGATTATATACACCTGGCAACGGGTCTGAAACTTGAATTCAATAAAAAAAAAAAACTAAAAAAAACAGGTGCGGTCAAATACATTTCTCCATATAGTGCCGGGCTTGCCAAACTGGTCCTCAAGATCAACTAACAGTCCACGTTTCCCAAACCCCCTAGCTGGTGCACAGCTGTAGTCCTTACTGTCACATTATCAAAGTAAACCTGCTGCATTCATTCCTACTATAGATCCATAGATTGCCTGGAAAACATGAACTGTTGGTAGATCTTGAGGACAGGTTTGACCACCCTGGATATAATGTATTTCTCTTTGATTACAGACATTTCAGTTGGAGACAGTGGATTGTTACTTACTCAGTATTACCCCTCCTACAAGCACCTGAATGGTATTACTAAACTAATTGAGCACCTGCCATTATCTATATGTATGTTGTTAGAGGCAGAAAGGAGCCTGCATTAGGAGGAGATGCAGGTCCTGATATGCCACATGGAGTAGTATTATGGGGTTGGTCCAAGGTAGGTAGCTCTTCGTTTTGATATATTAAGTAAGGAGCCATTATCATGTGGCTCCTTGCTTGTTAAACCATGGATTGTTACTTACTCAGTATTACCCCTCCTTTCCATGCACCTGAAAGGTATTACTAAACTAATTGAGTACCTGCCACTATCTAGATCAGGCATGTCCAACGTTGGCCCTCCAGATGTTGTGAAACTACACATCCCAGCATGCTTTGCAAAAGTTTTAGCATTCTCTAATAGCAAAAGTGTCGCAAAGCATGCTGGGATGTGTAGTTTCAAAACATCTGGAGGGCCAACGTTGGACATGCCTGATCTAGATGGATCTAGTTATACATACAGCCGATAACTATCTAAACAAATGTCTAGTAAGAAAGTAAGGTAAGTTAGAGAGAGAGTGGGGCAGGTGGTAATCAAAATGGTTAGGCTACAAGTGTTTAACCACCCGGTGCCTACAAAGCTGGCCTCTGTAAAGCTGCCCAGTGGCACATCAGGCAGAGAAAGGGCATTGACAGCTGCTTCTCAGAGGCAGCAGACACCATGGACTCAGCCCACCCCTGGGGAGGGAGGGAAATGGTACCAAGTAGCCACAATCTCCGCTTTCTTAATGCTTGTTGTACCACTGCACGGTTCTACATCCCTGTTCCCTGGACGAGCAACAGTGGTCTGTGTAACTGCTGTTTTTATAACAGATTCACTGTTGCTCATTGAATGCAATGTACAAGAACTCACCCTTATATTAATTCATTTTGGGAGATAGAATGAAACCAATCTGTACAATTTGATGGGCACCAGCTGAACTGACCACTAACATACAGAACATCCTCCATACAAGTTAATATGGCTCTATGTTGCTTACTTGCACTCCCTCTCCTGTGATGGCTGAACAGGACTGGATCTGCCAGACTCTGTCTCGGATTGTGTGCAAATTTAGGCCCTCAGCAATTTCCGAGGCCGGTGCAGCTGTCAGCAAGTCCTGTTTATTAGCGAAGATCAGCACAGGGACTCCACTCAGTTTCTCCTCATCCAAAAGCTCAGCCAACTCCTAAAATGCAAAAAACAAACAAAAACTTTTCATTGGTCCTAAGAGGTTGATGACCAATATAAGTTGGTTTGAACATCAACTGGGTGATGATGCACGGGAGGACCATATTTAGCAAAAACGTTCTACAGGGTGATTTAAAAGTCGCAGTACACCCTTTTGTTTCAATAACTGTGCAGAAAACGTGAAAACTGACTTACATTCAAAATGGCGCCCATGTTCGGTACATACCCTAAAAGAAAGCCCATCTTACATACCTTACTAGTGTACTCAACTGTTCACATTTAATGCAGTTTTTTTTTTTTTTTTAAAGGGTGTACTGCAACTTTTGAATAACCCTGTATTCTGTTTACCCAATAATCCAATTAACACAACACATACAATTATAGAACTACAACTTGTACTCATCATGCTGCACTAAAGGTGAGCATACAGTCACTGGGCACCAAGCACCCTCTCTCCCTCCCAGTGACTCTGTGATCCCGGTTTGTCATTGTCACTTAACAAGCGTTCATCCCAATGTGAGATACCCCTGCAGCTATCCCATAACCTCCCATTGGACATTTTCTGAGGATAACATTTCCCTTGGCTGCTTCCAAGTGCACACACTCAGAGATCACTGGTACAACTGTGTGTTTGGGAACAGATGAATCTCAAAGGACATATGGATTCCCCATACGTCCAATTTCACCCCCCCCCCCCCAGATAATTACCTATGGGAAGCAATGAAAAGCGCCGTTTACAAAAACAATCCTGATACTGTCCTCAATTTTAATGACGCAATCATAACATGCTTCTTTAGAACTGTCCCATCTCACATTCCTTAGCCTGGTGAACCATGTTCTAGAGCTGGGGTAGCCAACCCTAGTCCTCGAGAGCTACCAACAGTGCATGTTTTGCAGGTCTCCTCAAAGAATCACAAGTGAGCTAATTAGCTCCAGCTGTGGATCTTTTAAAATGTGTCAGTGATTAATGAGTGCAGCAGCTAGGTTGTCTGGAAAATGTGAACTGTTGGTAGCTCACGAGGGCTAGGGTTGGCTACCACTGTTCTAGAACATTGCAGAGTGGTTCACCAGGCTAAGGAATGTTACATTACGAATTCAACCCAAATGGCGCAAGCAGATATAGACAAACGTCTATTGCAGACGGAGATGTGGTGGATTCACCATTTAGGCACCCTTGTCCCCAGGGGCCTGAACGGTGATTTTGAGTTAAAACCCTTCCTTACCTAAAAACATTTTTTTTTTCAATTGGTGGTGTTGGTGTTACCCTGATTATTAATGTTTTTTTCTGTATATGGACTGGCGGGTGAGCTTGTTCAACCGCCGTGACCCTGTCCCGTTCTTGGTCAGCTCGACCGAGAACATGCAGGCGTGATTCAATGTCCCGCCTGCCGGGGAGAGAGAAGGGGGCGTGGCTGCGAGTTGCGGCTGGGAAGAGGCGAGCTGCAGCCGGCAGCTCGCCACTGACCGGCCGTTCTTGGCAGAACAAGCCCGACAGCTAGTGAAGTCAGGCTCGTTCTGACGAGAAACCCTACTCAATGCTGTCGGGAAGACAGCACTGAATAGGGCCCGGGGAGATGGTCGCCGGCGATTGAATACCCCCCTAAATCTCTTCTAAGAAGGGATGGAAAGGCTATGGATGCGCTATATGGCCACTTCCACTTGCTGGAACGCAAACAATGACATTTCCGGTAAATGGAACGCACGGCCATATTGGAAAGTGCAGAAATGGGGAAATCGGAATCTGGACACCGGTTAGCGACGTTTTTAATCAGCTGTAAATACGTGGCTCTTAAGGTGTATATACCCAGTACTTTGGATATACACTCTTCTGACGAAGGAAATACCCGAAACGCGTTCCGCCTTTCTGGACCTGTGGAACCCTGCAGACGATGTGCTGGCTGGGATCACTAACTATAGTTCCTGTCCGGACTACGGGACTTTGGTTGGGGACCCCGAGACCCTGCCGTTTGCCTGGGACCATTTGTCTTGTGCCTTTATTACGTCACTTTATTGTAAGTGCACTGTGCTTATTAAAATCATTTTTAATAAAATGACCTGCACCATGTCCGTTTCTATTCTCTCCCCTTGTTTTTTGTAATAGGGGAGAAACTGCACTCCAGGTACAAATTTTCCCTGAAATTGCGGACCATTGAACAACTTACCAAATCTGAGTATATGGTTATATCCGTGTGATATTTTATTATCACGTGTTACAAGGTGTCATATCTTGCTCTTATTTACCTTCGAGTGCTATCCTTTCATTTACGCTTTTTCTTTGTTCTATTCTGTTTGAATATTGTGCGGTGTCCATACTCTGTGTAATTTGGGGATTAGCTGCATAAAGGTTTAATTGCGCCCATCTTTGCCAACCAACCATCCATTTAGATGAATTACTGAAGTCCAAGGTTAGGTTCTGACTGCTTACAGGCAACAAACATTGAGAATGGAATTCGATGTCATTTATTATACACTCACTGTTATCTTGTACCAGTTTTACTCAGTGCTATAACTACTAGGAGCACATATAGCCGAGCACTAACCCCAATTATTAAATTGTAATTGGTCCTGAGACTCCTATGACTTTATAAGAAATATTATGCTAAACTAGTGACAATACCGACCTGTCCCGTTTCTTCAAAACGTTTTCTATCCGCGCTGTCTATGACGTATATCTAAGAAAAACAAACATAGAATTATTATTTAGCAACTTTAGGGCATTCCCATTATTACTAAATATTTTGCTTTGCCCATATATTCATCGTTGTAATATTCTATTTGCTATTTATTTCAACCTATGTTCTGGAGATATCTAGATCTATTAGGAATTGTTATCCAGGACATCCATAATATGCTACTATCAGCTAGGCAGTGGTGCAGACTGTCTATTTCTTTAACCATCAATTGACTTGAACCTTATACTATGTATAATACCACTGAGGTGGATGGGGAGGCACTGCTGGTTATATACTGCACAAAACATAACCATGCCCCTGTCACTTGCCACACTTTTCCTCTTACATACATGACCGGTAACACATCTACCCCTTTTTATTCCTTAAATAAAAATACATTTGTCATATAATAGCCACATGCAAAGTTTCTCAGAGTGCATCAGACACAAGGGTGCAACTTTTTTGGGAAAGGAATTGGTACAACCCAAGTACAAATTCAGTGGGGTTTTGTTTACTATAAAATATACCTACCAATACATCTGTATTCTCAAAATAGTTCCTCCAGTACGGCCTGATTTTCCTCTGTCCGCCTATATCCCATACATTGAGTTTAAAACCCTGAGACTGGACGCTCTTTATATTAAATCCCTGCAAAACAATGCAATGAATGAGGAATATTTCTATATGAAACATTTTTACACCAGGTCTACACAAATGAAGGTTAATGATCATTTATGTATATGGTGCGGTACAGTGATAAGCAACACAGTATACAAGAATACAAAGATACAACCAAAAGGAGGGTGAAAGGATAAGTAGAGGGAGGGATTGGGCAAATTGCAGACATCAAGCAGTAGTAATGGGGTGTCATCAGAAAAGTGGGTGGGTGCAGGATTAGGTAGCAAGACCGCACTCAATTAACCTGTAGCCACTAGGACAAAAGGCAAGTTCAACGCTGCCGGTGGGGAATCTAGAGAAAAGTTAGGCACACTGGTGGCAGGGATATTGATAGGATAAAAGAGGTGTAACAAAAAGGGTGAACTGGGGAAGAGGCTAGGTGGGTGGTCACTGTAGCGAATTAGCACATATGAGGAAGGATGATATTTTTTTATGAAGAGAGGGGTCCATGAGGCTTGGTTTGGAGATGTGGATATGTTAGAGATACTGACGGTGATATAATAAAGCAAAGCATTAGGGAAATCTTGAATGAGAAAGTGATTTTGTTTTGGAAATAAACCAGAAAATACATTTATATTGTTTCTCTGCAGGGTAAGTACGGACTGCTATTGTACGCTGCCCACAGATTATGTATGCATAGCACTTGATGAAGTTGCTCCAGATACTCCTCACAATCCACATAGGCTTAGATGCCACCTCTACACAGAAATTTGGAACTGTATGAACTCTCACAGGCTCTATATGATAATATGATTATTTCTAAGGGTGGTAGGTGATACCCCAAGAGCAATACGGACTACACACAGGCAGGAATTCACCAACTTTTCTTGTAGCATTAGATATAAACAGTGGCACTCTAAACCAACAGGACACCCAGTGGCGTAGCTACGTTTTGGGCGCCCCCCTGCCGTTAGGGGGGGGGGCGCCCATACCCACCCCCCGCCGCCGCGTCAAGCACCCCCCCCCGCCCGGTCACCTATGCTAACCCCCTCCCCCGCAGTCTTACCTATCACGCTGGTCCCGGCGGCTCCGTCCGTTCATCTGCTGAGGACCACCACAAAATAGCCGCCCCCATACAGCAGACAGTTTCAGAGAACTGTTTGCTATATGGGGGCGGCCATTTTGTGGTGATCCTCATCAGAAGAACGGAGCCGCCGGGACCAGCAAGATACGCAAGTCTGCAGGGGATTGGGGGGGGTGTAACTATAGCACCGCAGCCCCCGGCGCCCCCACATGCACAGCGCCCCCCCCCCCCCGTGGTGGCGGGGGCTGCGGTGCTATAGTTACGCCCCTGAGGACACCTACAAAATCTATCACGTAGAGTAGATCATCAGTGGTGTAAATCTTGGAACCTAAGTGACTTCCTCACATTTAAGACTACCTACCACTCCTAATGTAATGCTCTGGACACTAAGAAACAAATATATGTCCAACCTCTCTTCTCTTATCATGCCACCAACCCCAACACTGTTTTAATACATTTAAATCCCTTCTTTACCCTCCCTCACCCTCCCCCACCATCTACTATCTATATACAATAACTTGCTTCCTTCTTCAAGGAAAAGATTGATAAACTCCAAGATGAAACGGCATGCTCTTCCTCAGCCAGTGACTTGTTTACTTCCTTTCCCCTTTGGCACTTTCTCCTCATTTGACCCTGCAAGTGAGGATGTAGTATCAACATCCTCTTACTCTACTACCTCTCCTCTTGTCTTGGAAATTTTCCGGGACAGCCCGCTGCGGCAGTGCAGCTGAGCCCCGAAAATTCCCGGGAATGCCACCCAGAAGGTTAAGGAAAGACTGAAGTTGGAAAAGAGGTGTGAGAGCTAGGCCTGAAAGGTGAAGGCCAAAGTGCTGGTCACTATATTGCTTTGTAGTCCATGGATGTCACAGGTGCGATGTGCATTATATAATGGTCATTGGTGCTCTCTGTTCACAATACAGTATATTGGTCACCGATGACCTCTATATTATATAGAGGACACTGATGCATAAATACACATAACCACACTTACAAACTTCCAAGTTGTGTAAATCTTCATTGGGAAGCTCTGCTTAGCAAACAATGTTGCCCTATAGCAGGTGTGGTCAAACCAATCCACAAGATCTACCAACTGAATGCAGCACATCTTTAAAAATACGTGTCACTAATGACACCTGTGGACCAGCGAGGTCACCTGGAAAATGTGAACAACGGCTATTAGATCTTGAGGACCCATTTGGCCAGCCCTGCCTTATAGCAATAATGGGCCTATATACAACTGGACAGCTGAGTAGGTGGGCATACCTGCCTCTGTTCTTTCCACAGGGATTGACTCTACGGCTTAGGAAGGAAAGGCCCACATTTTAGCTTGCCAACCGGTACAAGAAGTTGTCATGGCAAATGTCAAGACAAAAAAAATGACTATGTACCTAGACCATGTATATTTATCATCTAGATACCCAATTCCGCGCGCTTTATAAACACTGCTTATGATGTTTATCTTTGAAAACTCTGCTGTTATAAACTTATTACCCAGACAAATTTACAAAAACTGAAGTACTAAGATAAATCTAGATTGTGACAAAGTCATAACATGCCACATATTGTAAGTTATAAGGCAATGCACAAAAGGATTTGCCTTACAACTTTATTCTTCTATATGTAGAAGTGATTTTTTTTTTTTTTTTACATGAAATTCATTTTCTCATTTATTTATATAACGTTACCATTTAATGTAGTGGTTATTTGTCATTCATGGGAGTCCAATTGGAGCTTATTATTATCACCATCCTATATTTATATGGTGCCACAAGGGATCTGCAGTGGCCAATTACAGAGTACATAGACAAGAAAAAACAGCGACTTACAGTTGGAGATAATATAGGACAAGTGTAGGGTATATAAAACATAGCTGCGCCACTAAACGACACTAAATTTTAATTTGAGAGATTTAGTGTCGTCGAAGGGAGTACGGAGTAAAGGCACCCATACACCCAACAGGCTGAGAAATGCAGTAAAAAAAAATTATCCTATTCTATGACATTTACTTCGGATTTCGATCTGATGCCAGGTCCAGTGCGCATTGGATCATATCCAGATACCTCAAATGGGGGCATTAAGAATGGAAAAATCCCATGAGGGAAGAGGACTCTGCTCATGTGAGGTTACATTCTGGACGGGAGCATGCAGACAGGGAAGACACAAATGGGGTAGCTTATAGTATCAATTCTCAAAAACACACCAAAAGGTTCATTTTTGGAGAGTGGGAGGAAACCCATACAAATCTGGGAAGAACAGACAAACTATACACAGATAAGGCCCTGGCTGGAAATGTAAGTTGTGACACTTATGAGAATAATAAATCTACCAGATAAATGTCTACCACTGACCTGTGTTGGGGTGATGTGACTGATGTCCTCTGACGCCAACTGTTTTAGTAATGTGGTTTTTCCCGCATTATCGAGACCCAGGAGCAGGATTCGTACCTCCTGATCTGGAGCACTTTTCAATTTACGCAAGATAGATAACAGACCCTACACGGCAGAAGAGACAGTAAACAGAATTGAATTTATAAAGGGAATGCATCTCATGCAGCAAGAGCATGCTTACCTATAATCATGCAGAGGCTCTAAAGAAGACCCATAAACACAAGGGGATGTATTCAGCCAGCCAAGGGGGTTAAACGGTGGGGATCGGCGAAAACAAATCCATCCTCGCCGTTTAACCCCTGCGCCGGCCGTTCACCCTGTTCAATATTCCGGAAATACTCACTGTCAGAGGACAGCAAGGATTCCCCCCAAACAGCGAGGCTCGCGGCTAATGCAGGGAGCCCGCTTCATTCAGCCGCGAGTCTCACTGTTTTAGCGGCTGCATACAATGTTTCCACCTCACTCCAAAAATGGAGCGAGGGGGAATCGGCGTATGCAGGGGGTCAGTTGAATACTGACCCTGCTCGCTGTCACAGCTCGCCACCAGCATTGAATACTGCCTAAGTCTGTAATTGTAAACTGCACATTCCTTTCCTCATGTATATGGCCAGCTTTACAATACAATTATGAACATATGGGGCAGGCCTCATCCTGGCTGTCGAATCGCCAGCAGCCTCGCCAGCCATCAGACTGAGACTCAATCTCCGTCGGCGGGGCGATGGAAACCCTGTCCGTCTCCGCCTCGACCCGGGGGAGCGGCTGGAAGCGCCGTCAGTATCACGGCGGCTGGTCAGCAGCCTCGCCAGCCATCAGACTGAGACTCAATCTCCGTCGGCGGGGCGATGGAAACCCTGTCCGTCTCCGCCTCGACCCGGGGGAGCGGCTGGAAGCGCCGTCAGTATCACGGCGGCTGGTCAGCAGCCTCGCCAGCCATCAGACTGAGACTCAATCTCCGTCGGCGGGGCGATGGAAACCCTGTCCGTCTCCGCCTCGACCCGGGGGAGCGGCTGGAAGCGCCGTCAGAAGGGGACGCGCGTGCCTCCCGTGCACGCGCGTCCCCTTCTCGTTATACAGATGGCGCTGGTGGGGGATGGCGGCGCCATCGCCATCCCCTGCCAAGATGGGACCTGCCCCATCTGTAGATACAGATGGAGCCAGCCTCTTTCAATTCCGGCGCCCGCCAGATCCTCTCCTCTGGCGAGTGCCGGCAGATGGCGACTGGGACGCGCTTGCATCTCACTCGCGTCCCAGTATCACGGCGGCTGGTCAGCGTCTTCCTGCCCATCTCCGCTTCAGGGAGACGGGCAGGGTTGGTGGGGACGGGCGATGGGGACCCGGGGGAAGCTCGGTTGCCACGGAGCGCTTGCGTGTCTCGTGCGCATGCGCCCCCTGGCTCCATCTGTATTCAATAAGCATTGTGCTGGTGGGTGCAACGTGTCCTTCTGGAATTGGGCTGTGTAGATTCGCTGCCTAGCGAGCAGGTAAACTTTGCCGCACCGAACACATCCCCCCTCCCCCATGCTATCATCTGTAGTACACATCATGTGTGCGCTTATATTAATGGACCCTCAAATGATTTCTCCTCCCCACAGAGATGGCCGAAATAGAGGCGGGCACTGACGTCATGTGACAAGAGCTGCCCGCCCAGAGCACACAGGGGCATGCCTGCGTTCTCATGGGCACGTCCAGTGTTTCTATTGGCATGAAACTCCGAAACACGCTGCTGGGGTTGCACATGCGCATAATCGTGCATGCGCAAACCCCCACCATGGGCCGGGGGAGTGGATTCGGACCACAGCGTGCACATATGAATCGCCCCCATTGTGTCCATCGCACTGAATTCCATATTCATGACGTGGGATGAAATATTTTTGACAATCCCATCAGATCAGGTTTCCCAAACACAGCAGCCTGAAGGTCCCATTATTACCTGGCTGTGGCCCTAAGAAGAGGTATGGACATGGTAATGTAGCTTATAGTATTAGGGCAGATACTTCTTGGGTTTAGGTCATATAGACAACATGTAGAACTGGCAGATGATATATGGAGACTGTAGACTGGTCATCAAGAATCATGGTTTTTAACTTTGCAATATCATTTGGCACTAGTGCTGCACATGGTATCCGGATGGCTGACAGGTCTAAACGATGCAAGGGGACAGAATAATCATTGGGGGTTTCCCTGCTCAGGTGTTAACACGGATACGAAATGTCAAACTTCATGTGTCCACCTTTTTCAGGTCGACCTTTTGTCAATGTTGACCTAGACATAGGCCCTTATTCTGGTTCACTAACAAAGGCAAATTCCTTCTCAAATGGACAAAACCATGTGCACTGCAGGTGGGGCAGATGTAACATGTGCTGTGAGAATTAGAGTTGGGTGGGGTTTTACTTCAAAGTGAGATCTGTATTGCTGTGTAGAACTAAAGCAGCCAGTATTTACCCTGCACAGAAACAAAATAACTCAACCAAATCTAACTCTCTCTGTACAATACCATACCGGGGCATATGCACAGCACGAGCACCTTTGTTTGCAGAGGCAAATTTATTCTGAAAATTGGCACCGAAGTACAAACACAAAGTATAGGTCACAATTATTGCAATATAGACAGACCTAAAAGAACTTAAACATGTTTTTGGCCACATTGGGCCTGCAGTCCACTAGGGCCTCATTATAAAACAAGTTGAGAACCGTTGCTCATTCCCTGGAGCTGGGCAGGCTGCAACACATACAAGGATTGTCTCTCCTGTCAGATCTTGAAATCCTCCTCACGTGACCAGCCAAGGTATTAAGTACTTTGAGATGGTTTAACAGATAGATCAGCTATGTGCTAGCTGTGTGTCATAGCCATATGTTGTGGCATTAATTACCATACTGCTATAATCAAGAACAGGTGTATATGGATAAGTACAATTACGATAGAAAATTCTACAATTTTACTGTAAACATTTTGGGGGAAAGTTACTAAGATGTGTATTATGTGAAGTAGTCACAAGTGATGTTGCTATGGGCAACCAATCAGATCCTGTCTACTATCTTCTAGAGCCTTGATAGCTAACCATGACACTCCAGCTGTTGTTGAACTATACATCCCAGCATGCTCTGCTTTAGTTTTGCTATTTGGCCATGCTAAATATGATGCAGAGCATGCTGGGATGTGTAGCTCGACAACAGCTGGAGTGTCAAGGTTAGCCATCAAGGTTAGAGGGTGCCAAAATGAATAAGTAGTAGATTCTGATTGGCTGCCCATTGCAACATCACATGTGAAGCAGAATACACATCTTAGTAAATGTCTCCCTTTGAATGTATATAAAAAAAAATAATAATAATAAATTAGGAAGTGAAGGGATTGCTAGATAGATTAGGTTCGTGTCTTATACAAACCCAAAGTTGGCATGAAATATGATTGTTGTCAGTGAAAATTTTGACTTTTATGAGGTCAACACCAGAATATCAACATGATTAAATGATGACACTGACAGAATGAAATTTTGACATTAGTTTAAAGGCCCATACACACTGGGCGACTTTGAGCTGAAAGTCGCTCAAAACAGCAGGTTTGAGCAGCTTTCAGCTCAAAGCCGGCCAGTGTGTATGATCCAGTGATGAGCGGTGAGCGCTGCTGTGCGCTCCCGCAACATCGCCGGGAAAGCAGTTTATCTGCTGGTTATACCAGCAGATGAGCGGCTTTCAAGACAGCTTTGCGGCAGCGCCGGGCAGGGGGAAAGCTGCTTAGTGTGTATGCACTAAGCCACTTTCCCCGCCGCGTTGAACGCTATCATTGCTGTCCATACACGCTGGGCATAGTCGCCCAGTGTGTATGGACCTTTACGGATTATGGATAGATTTCGGATACATACCATATCCCGAGGTGGGAATGCTGGCAATCAAAAGACCAACCTTGGGATCCTGATACGGAGAATCCAGACAGAGCTCCATACCTACCCTAGCCCTCTCCCTTACCACCCTCACTTGCAGTTCCAGGGCCAGTGTTCTGACAGCAGACTGGATGCTGGTGATGGTATATTCTATGCAAGCATCCTGACTGCATCTAATAGATTTATAACCACATTATAAATCTTGACGTTTGGAAACTACCTAGTTTCCTTGGTGTATGTTCTTTCGGTTGCTTTATAGAATTACATATCCTATTGGTTACCATATAAGGAGTGATCATTCGTACTGCAGATTACAGAGCCAACTCCTGTGAATTAGCTGATACACACTTGCATAAAACAGGCTGACTAGACCCTATGGCAGGCATGTCCAAACTGTGGCCCTCCAGCTGTTGTGAAACTACACATCTCAGCATGCCTTGCCATAGTTTTAGCATTCCCTAATAGCAAAGCTGTGGCAAGGCAGGATGGGACTTGTAGTTTCAAAAACAGCTGGAGGGCCACCGTTTGGACATGCCTGCCCTATGGGGTAAATTCACTGAAGCTTCTAAAAATGAAAAGTGGTGAGTCTTCCTATAGCAACCAATCAGATTCTGGCTCATTTATCTATTGGATCCTAGAAAATGATAGACACATATTTATTCCAACCAGAGAGATTGGGCAGAATCTTATACCACTTTCAGACAGTGGCGGCCGAATAACCCAGCATTTGAAGCGCCAGGTTATTTGACAGCGTGCTGTCAGACTCCCTTCACACAGCAAAGCAAATCTCTGACCCATCAACTACACTGTGTGAAAGGGTCAACCCTGGATCTTAAACTCCGGGTCTCCGCCCCATGTCATTTGCAGGGTTGGAGACCTTGACCCGTGTATTTTATGAAATTCCTTGGTGGAACTGCTTCACCCGGGAATTTCATCTTAGGTGTGAAAGGGGGAATTAAACTGAATACACACCTACAGATTTATTTGTCCAATCTATATGGTGGGAACAAAAACCTGGAAATATATGGGAGCAAAGATCAAAAATTTGGGAAACGCTGGAAAACAGACAACGGTCAGTCAGACAAATTGTTTAAATCAATCTGATACAACAATTTTTTTCCAAGCAATTGTTTTTTTGTCTGTTTTTCAGCATTTGGGAGATAATGTTGATAGTAATTTGCTCATACACATTTCCAGATTTTTGTTTCCACCAGACGGATTGGACAGATAAATCTGTAGATGTGTATCTAGTTAATATTATGGAACAAGGATAAGTTGAGAATTTGTCAAACAGAAAACAGTTATTTATAACGTATTGAATTGTCCTGGCGGATTATACAAACATGAGTAATTATGGCACAATTGTCAAAACACATAAATAGCATAGTAAATAAACTTAAATGGTTGAAGCGTAGCGTGTGAGACAGAGATAGCTTCGAACAGTGGGTTCTGCAATTATATATATGAGCACAACACCCTCTTCTGTTACGCTAAATCTCTTGACGGATTGGATTCGTAATCTCTAGTCCGAATGGATTGGATACGTGCTCCTAGATTCTACTCTGTGATTTGTTTTGCTCATGTGTCAGATGCCGTGTTTATGCTAATCACGGTCACTGGTATTCGGAATACAGATCCTGGGGATCATGAGATATACCCTCTACTTAGATGTCAGTAGGATCTGAACCTCAAGTCACAAGTTTATTAATATTCACAGTAGGTGTAGTAGCGTCTCAGTAGTATGGTCTTCGTCCTGTATAGATCAGGACTCTGAGAGAGATGCTTGCTACACTGGAGATAGAAGGAACTCTATATATGGTATCCTTGTGACATTTGGTTAGAATCACCAAAATTATTAGTCTGAAACCTGGTCAGTGGGGTGTCTCCCTTAGCGCAAGTGTCCGGGAGACCTCAACCCCGGGTGGTCAGTTAAAGAATTTAAAGACGTATTTAAATGAGCAAAATTATTCAAACAAAATTATTCACAATTAAAGTGGTGCCTCTGGGGTATAGCGGTGCGCAGGCAGTTTCCTGTTGCTGATTTTGTTACTTTTCATACTTGATTGATCTATGCGCACTGTGAGACCTAATAGCCCTTATAAGGGCTCATACCAGTTTATGTGCTCCCAGTAGGAATACCCTGCACAGGGTTCCTTCCTTACTCTGCACAGTGGAGATTGCCCTGGAGGTCTTAGTGCTCCTGTCATTTATACAGGTCAGCTCTATACCCCAGAGGCACCACTTTAATTGTGAATAATTTTGTTTGAATAATTTTGCTCATTTAAATACGTCTTTAAATTCTTTAACTGACCACCCGGGGTTGAGGTCTCCCGGACACTTGCGCTAAGGGAGACACCTCACTGACCAGGTTTCAGACTAATAATTTTGGTGATTCTAACCAAATGTCACAAGGATACCATATATAGAGTTCCTTCTATCTCCAGTGTAGCAAGCATCTCTCTCAGAGTCCTGATATATACAGGACGAAGACCATACTACTGAGACGCTACTACACCTACTGTGAATATTAATAAACTTGTGACTTGAGGTTCAGATCCTACTGACATCTAAGTAGAGGGTATATTTTATGATCCCCAGGATCTGTATCCCGAATACCAGTGACCGTGATTAGCATAAACACGGCATCTGACACATGAGCAAAACAAATCACAGAGTAGAATCTAGGAGCACGTATCCAATCCATTCGAACTAGAGATTACGAATCCAATCCGTCAAGAGATTTAGCGTAACAGAAGAGGGTGTTGTGCTCATATATATAATTGCAGAACCCACTGTTCGAAGCTATCTCTGTCTCACACGCTACGCTTCAACCATTTACCGGTACTTTATTATTACAAGTCCAACAGCAACCACTGCCTGCCACCTTATTTTAAAGTGTGTCCACCCACCCTTGTATGTTATATGTTTTTAAGACATTTCGCAGCCTTTTAAAATTTATTACAATAAAGGTTAAATTTTATTAGTTGATTCTAATTTTCTCCAAGGTGCACCCACCCAGAGGACACGCTTCTCTTTCTCTGTTTTTGTCCTTAAATCTCCGTGTCCTAGGGTAGCACACCCCGTCTGTTGATAAATTGATTTTTCAACTGATGAATGTATAGGGGTCCTTTTCACATCTCAGTCTTGTGCGATTGACCCCCAAAACCCCCCTTTCTAGTAAATAAACTTGAATTACAGTATCCAAGGGAATGCTAGACACGGTCTGTGCAGCAAGGACAGTGTAATCGTTAGTGATACTGACTCACCGCACTGGTCATGAGTTCATTCTCACCATGGCCCTAACTGCTCTCTCCTACTTAGCAACCGTCTATACCGGAATCTCTTCTTACTTGTAGTCTTTCATCTTTTCCAACAGCAGCCCGACCCCAGTAGCACAATGACAACTCCTTTGCTTCCCTACATCTCAGCTGAGCTCTGTTTTAGTTTATCATTACTTTAATCAGTGGCGGAACTCTGGGAGGCAATGGAGTCATTTGCCGCTGGGCTCCTGGCCTGAAGGGGCACTGACTCCATTACTCCCGCTGGCTCTCGTCCCTGCCGGGGCTCTCCCCCCCATATCGCCAGGCATCCACATGGACTGCGCCCGGCTCTCCCCTGCTGCTGCCGGTTCACCACTGGCTCCCCCCTTCCTCGTCGGGCATTCACATAGTGCGCCCGGCTCTCCCCTGCTGCCAGGTCCCCACTGGCTCCCTCCTTGCTGGGCGTCCACATGTAGTGCGCCCGGCTTTCCCCTGCTCCTGCCTGGTCCCCGTTTGCTCTCCCTCCCCTCGCCGGGGTCTACATGTAGTGCGCCCAGCTCTCCCTTGCTATCACCGGCTGTCCCCCTGCTCCACCGGATCCTCGCCGGGCATCCGGAGGCAAGATGAATGCCAGTGCCCCTCCATGCCCCATACATATATATGCGTTGAGAGGTTGTTTTTTTTTTTTGGGGGGGGGGGGGGGGCGTCTTATAAGTAAAATGTAATAATAACAATGACTGCTGAGTTTGTCTTGTCTCCACATACTTGAGTGTGTTTCCTCCGGGTACAACCAATAAATATACTGGTAGGTTAATTGACTCCCGGAACAATCTACCCTAATGTATGTTCTTGTACATGTGGTAGGTAATGGTATAGATTGTAAGCGCCACTGGGGCAGGGACTGATGTGAATGTTCAAATAATCTCTGTAAAGTGCTGCGGAATATGTGTGCGCTATATAAATAACAGGGATACACATATAAATATCCTTACAAAGAACTAAAGATGAAAAAAGGGTTGTGATTATGGTTACAGTATAGACCAGGGGTGGGCCACATGTGGCCTGCGAACAGCTCCTGACTGGCCCGCTGCTGTATGTGTGTCCGATGGCGGCTGTGTGTGTGCATGGTGTAGTCGATGCTCAGCTTGTGCGTGGCAGGTATTGGAAAAGAAAGGTTTTTGGGTCAACCTCGCTAGTCGCTGCCTAGGATTCTGTCAAGTTGTATGAATCACCTTACATACAAAACATAGATAGATACAGAGAATACCGACAGTTTCCATGGAGCTGACATGGATTTTTTTACATTTTTTCATTAGATTGGTACCCAAAATAAAAAAAAATATAGATAAACCACAATAGTGTATGATTGCTTTAACAATAATCAAGGCATTAAGTCTTGCAATAAAATTTTTATATATATTTAAGGGGGACTCGTACCCTGTAGACTGGTCAAGGCATGTCTTAAAAAAGAAACCATTGTGGTTATGAAATGCGTTGGCCGTGGAGCAGAGGGTGGACAACACTGGACTCAACCGGGAGAGGCTTCAGGGACGCCTGGTATATGTACAATCTGCCTTATTTGTCTACATATTCTATTGCAAGACTTAATGCCTTGATTATTGTTAAAGCGAAAATACACTATTTTGGTTTTTATATTTCTTTATTTTGGGTACCAATCTAATGAAAATAAGTGAAAAATCGCTGTCAGCGCCAAGGAAACTGTCGGTATTCTCTGTATCTATTTGCGTAGCAGGTGCAAGACGCGGTCCGGCGCATGCACGAAAAGGCCACAGGACTACACCGCGTGTACACACAGCCACCAATGGACACACATACAGCAACGCGAGCTGGCAGCCGCCTGCATGTCACTACAGCCACAGCGATGCCGCCGAGGATGGGTGAGTCGCCGTCACTACATGGGACTGCAATCAGCGCCATTTTTCAAGGCTGGCGCGCAGGTTTTTGGAATATCTAAAGAGGGGCAGGTGTGAGGCAGTACTAATGGGGGAGCTGGTGTGTGAAAATGTGAGGGGCATGTGTGGCATTACTAATGGGGGCAGTTGTGTAGAATTACTAATGTAACGGGCAAGTATAAGCGACCTACTATTGTGTTGCATGAAGTGTAAAAGGGGTATATGGTGTGCTACAATACATTCAAAGACACACCCCCTTATGAATGACCGCACCCCCTATATCTAGAGTGCAGCCCTCGAAGTATTAAGGTGGAAGTATTAAGTGGCCCCCCAGTTGAAAAAATTGCCCACCCCTGGTTTAGATGATAGACAATGTCTAGTCTACAGTGACAAGGATGACAGTTACGAGGTCAACTCCAAAAAAGGGTCGATATTCCTTATGCTGTGTACACACGGGGGAGATATATTGCTCAGCCATATATAGCTGAGCAATATATTGCTCAGTTTCTCCTTTTCATCAGCAACCAGAGATGGTCGCTGATGAAAAAGAAACTGCCGGGGGGAGCCCGACAGCGGTAATCAGCTGGTCGTAGGAGCATGTTCCTGCGACCAGCGATCACCACAGGGGCAAAAACGGGAGCGCGCACCCGGCGATATATCGCCGGTGCACACTCCCATTGCGGGCAATATGGTCGCTCAGCAACCATATTTCCCGCGATTTTGCATAAAATCGCCCCCCCCCCGTGTACGCACCTTTAGGTCAACACAAGTTTATGGTCCACAGTCAAAAGGTTGACATGAGTTTTTATGATTTTTTTGGATGTCAATGGGGCAGATGTATTAAGCCTGGTGAAGAGATATAGTAGAAGGTGAGAACGAACCAGTCAGCCAGCTATGTTTTAAAAATGACAGTTAATTGTTGATTGGCTGGTGCATTATTACCTTCCACTTTATCGCTTCACCAAGCTTAATACATCTGCTCCTATGTAATTGTACATTGACACGGACACTGTACATCTGTACCACGTCTCTCCCCTCACCCCCACCGACACGGCCCGCTTTGCTCGGCACACTATTTTATTCCCATTTGGATAGAAAAGTATGAAAAACAACCTATTTTGAAAAAAATCATGAAAAACTCTGTCGACCTTGCATAAGCTTGTGTCTACCTGAGGTATGTCATACATTAGTGATTAACCTATCAACTGTTAACCTATCAACTGTCGACCCAGCCATGGTCTACCCACTGACTGCATACCGAGATAATACCTAAAGGGTATAAAAAGATTCTGGCTAAATAGGCGGAGTGGTTCTAATCTGCATTAAAACTCTTTGTTTCTGCAGTATGCAATATCATATTTTGTTGCGTTACTCCAATTATACTGAGATGAACCCCATACATTTATGAACCGGCAGGAAATAAGATCTGCAGGCATTTATTTTATCATGTTTAAAACAATAACATCTAATGAACATAGTGGTGTTACTGAACCAACTATAATTAAAATCATATTTTTTTTTTTCATAGTTTGGGGGAAGAGTGAGAATAATATGACATAATAATCTGCTACGAAAGATATACAATGCTGATATTAAGTGACTGTTGTGTTTTGCCTTGGAAAAGCGGAGGGTACTTATGTAGTATCTGGGCGCCCGATTTTTTGATTGTATGCCTTAAGTTAAGGCATATAATCAGATGCAATGCAATATCGCATCGCATACGACCATATCGCATGCGATGCGATGACCCGATTTTTCCATAGGATTCAATGTTAAAATGGACTGAGTCCATTTTAACATGGAATTCAATGGGAAAAAGGGGTCCTTTTCATACCCCTACTATCCAAGTGGGCATGGAGTTGGATATAAACCTGTGGCGAGCGTAGCGAGCCACCGAGCCCGAAGCATGGCGAGCGTAGCGAGCCCCGCGAGGGGACACAGAATACCGTTCGCTCGCCACGCTTCGGGCTCGGTGGCTCGCTACAGGTTTATATCCAACTCCATGCCCACTTGGATAGTAGGGGTATGAAAAGGACCCCTTTTTCCCATTGAATTCTATGTTAAAATGGACTCAGACCATTTTAACATTAAGTCCTATGGAAAAATCGGGTCCATCGCATCGCATCAGATTTGGTCGCATGCGATGCGATGTGCCCGATCCGACTAGATTTCTAAATCGGGCGCCCAGATACTACACAAGTACCAAGCGGAGTTGTTATATTATCACAGCACAAGTCTAGTTACACAAGATGGCTCGGGAGATTGCAATGATGCAAATAAACCAATGTTCATTGATAAAACCCATATGGTGAGACCTGAAACTGGTGGCAATACGGTTGGACCACCGTGACAAATAAACGAAAGGGGAAAAAAATATATATATATGAACAGGGTAATAGCCAAATGGAGAGCCGGCCCTAAACAACATGTTGCCCACAGCAAGATTTTAGCTGGCGACCCCTTAAATAGTGGCCAATGCCGCCGCCAAAGGTCAGGTTATCCATGGGCAGCCCCTGGAACTATGGTGTGCTAGGTATTAATCTACAAGGCCCAAAGGATTATATAATGATACTAGTGGCCATGATATCTAGATGTGGCACTACAAATCCCAGCACATCCTCTATCGGCAGAGCATGCCGATGCCCACATCGGCACAGCAAGCTGGTAGGGAAGGGATATCCCCAGCACGGCTGTCTGTAATCCCCATGGCATCTCCTTCCTATGAGTCACCCAGGATGAGCCCCCCACCTTCCCTCCTCAGCATCATGGCGTCCCAGCAACGGAGGAGCTCGCTCATCCATAGCCGCAATCCCCCCTGGCACAGCCACTCCATGCCCTTTCACTACCAGCACGCCCAGCACCGCCGCCCGCCTAACGTTACTGGCCTCCCCGCGGCATCACTAGCGCACCGGCCCCACTCACCATCCTTTACGCGGCGACTCTCTCCAGGTTACCAGGGGCAACTACGTCACCCAAGCCGCTGCTGCTGGTGACGCTGTACGCCTAATGGGCGTTCCTCTACGAGACGCCCGTTGCTATCCGTCCAAGCTCTGCGCATGTGCGAAATTGTGTAAACCTCGGCTGCCCTATACGTGGGCGGAACGCAGTTCTTGGGTTTCATTGGTCACGGCGAGTAGCTTCTGGCTTGTGATTGGTGATCACGCTCTAAGTAGCTAGCGTGGACGGAAGCGCTGAAGTGAGTGAAAGTGAATGAGGCAATGAGCTTGCGCTGCATGGTGAGTTACTGTACAGCTGGAGCTGGGCTGCAGGTAGATATAGCACCTGGAAGACTTGTGGTCAGGCTCTACTATAGCAATGCTATAAACCCCTTGTAAATTCTATAATTCACATTATATCGCTTCTTGCAGTTTTGCTTATGTTGCAGGTGAATATGATGGTATAATTATAAAGAATGTTAAATGAATTGCATTAAAATGCAATGCAATATTCTAGTGATACATAAATAACAATCGTAAAGTTAGGATATGTTTGGATTGCTGGCTGCTGCATATACTAATTCCTAGTACAGTATATGCAAGTATTCCTAGCCAATTAAGATGATCTGGTTAATATTTATTGTATATTAAATATTTAGAGTAAAGTTTTCTCATAAGACTGTCTGTTCTGTTAGCACATAGCGTAAAATAAGGGTTAAAGGCCTTGTCATTTTATATTAATTAATAGCATTATATTATTAATGAATAGCAGTAGTTTTTTTATTAGAAAACTCATCATTCTTTGTGTAGTGACATTTATTGTTGTTATTATTATTATTATTATTTATTAACTTAAAAAGTGCACTGGCATATTTTTCTTATTTATAAATAAATCCTTTTAGAAATGTAGCTGTATCTGACAGATTAGAACAAAATGAATCTTTTTTATTAGCTTTTATATTTAATATACAAAGGTGGTTCTTTTGTTAATGATTTCTGTTTATGCAATATGACTATATTAAGTTATGACGGGGGTATTCATACCTGATTGCTGTTGTGAGAATTTGAACGGCGATTGATTATCGAATGTCTGTACACGCACACTGATTGCAGTACACGTGAGCAATGCCAAAGAATGACAAAATTCAGCATTTTCTCAACAGAGTTGTGGAAGGGTCAGGGCTACGCACAGACTGCAAAACGTGGAAAAATAATTTGATAGTGAGTGAGTTGCAAATGGATTGGCAGTTGTTATGACGATTGGTGAAATTTTTGCAAACTGTTCCCCCTTGCAGCTATCCGATCCTAGGTCTCTGCAAAATCGCACAGCATCCATCATGTCTAAATAACCCCCTATATTGGGATATGACTATCCTTTGATATTGGCAGTCTGTTGGGTGCATACTGTAAGAGACCTCTTGCCCTATGGTGCCAGTTCAAAGTTCTACTACAGTCTCTCCATTAATCATTCGGTACTGCGGCAGTGTATTGCATTTTCTGCATGTCACCATTGAGCGCTCAGTAATGCTGAGAAAACATAAATATTAAACAGCTGGTGACCCAATGTTCCCGCATAATAATTGTGGGTGTATCTGGTGCAGGATGGTAAGTAACATTGGGAGCTGGGAAATTAAGCAGCTTTCCTGGCCCCAAGTTCATTCCATCGCTGTGAATCCTACAGATGGTGGGAACTGTGATGACTCCTTCATGTGCCTTCCTATCTGGGAAAAAAACATTGGTACTTGTGTAATATCACGGCGCCCGGCTACGCTACATTTACAGCGTAGGCTAAGCTACGTTGTCAGCGTAGCCCAACAGCTGCCTAGCGTAGTCAGGGTAGTGACTCCGCGGCAGCCATGCGTAGTCAGCGTACACAGCGCCCCTGCCAGGTCTCCGGGGGGGGGCAGCTTGTGCTGCCTGTGTCTCCGGTAGCCCTCCTACCCCCCACACAGACTCTGGCGTAGGCAGGTAGGCTTCCATCTCCTTGCCTGCCGCCGGCTCCCTGCGGCGTGCAAATTTATACCAAGTCTCGTGTACTAATTATACCTGGTGTGTTTAAATACTTAGTACTGAGAAAGGACACCGCTTTATGGACACAGCACCTGAACTGCGAAATTCACTTAATGTCCATCGGTTTGGGATTAATCTGGCAAATGCCTCCATTTCAAACCCCCACTATCCATGCCAGCCCGAAGTGTGGCGAGCGCACGCGTTACGCGTCCTCCCAACCTGTTCATACCCCCTCTATCCACGTCGGCGTGGAATTGATTTTATAAAGTGTGGCGAGCGCAGTGAGCCACCGAGCCCGAAGCGTGGTCAGGGGACACGGAACACATGTAAAGTAATCCGCGTCCCCTCGCTGGGCTCACTGTGCTCGCCACGCTTCGGGCTCGGTGGCTCGCTGGGGACATGGAACACATGTAAAGTAATCCGCGTCTGCTCGCCACACTTCGGGCTCGGTGGCTCGCTGCACTTTATAAAATCAACTCCACACCGTCGTGGATAGTGGGGGTAGGGAGGACGCGTAACGTGTCCCCTCGCGGGGGGGCTCCCTGCGTTCGCCACGCTTCGGGCTGGCGTAGATAGTGGGGATGTTTCAGGAACACATTCACACCTGTCATGTCAGCCAGCTTTAAATGGTCAATGTAATAAACGCTGACTGACTACGCTAACCACGTAAGCTCCGGCTGGCCGAGAACGGGCGGGAACACAACGCTGATACTAACAGGGACGCCTGACTGACTACGCTAACTACGTAAGCTCCGGCTAGGTGCGACCAGGCGGGAACACTACCCTACACTGACTATGCAGCTTGCGCTGGGGCGCGAACACTACACTGATTCTGACAGCACCGCTACGCTAACTGCGTAACGGGCGCCGTGCTAATACACAAGTAACAACACTTTAAGCATTTTCTTTGGCTAATGATTGCACACTATTAGTCTGACACATCCATTCTTTGCTAAACGCTGTAAATCATTTAGCAAAACAGATTGCGCTGTACCTTTGTTTCAGATTACCTTAGGTGACCTACTGTAAACAATCTCTTTGGTCACAGTGCTTTTTAAAAATGAACAAACTGTGCAAAAGTTTTCAGCAGCTGTGGAAAAATGTTGCAAAGTAAAAAGATGTGTAAAAGAGAAGATTTGTCTTAATATTTCACTTGAACTCCCCGTCAGTCCTGGACAAACGGTTTTGTGCAAAGAGTACATTCTGACAAAGATGTATCTTAAAATTTCAGAAAAATGTGAACCCCCTTTTGGTGGTATGCTCGGAAATTTTCCAGTCTGAGCCGAGCTGCTCTGCTGACATGGGATCCCCAGGAAGATTGATGTGCATGCCACTGACCTGTACGTGTGTGCTCGTCATCCCCCCCCCCCATATCTCTCACCGCACACCACCATCCCCCACCGATCGCATGGGAATCCTACTACCTGTGCGCCTGAACAATCGATTGCTCAAACACGCCCGAACACCCCTAAACGTGTCTGATTGCCCCAACTCCCAAATACTCGATCACCTCAGCATTTGAACACCTATGAATACCCGAGTCCCACAGATCTTTAGCTGCATCTTCTGATCCTTCTGTCTCTTTATGTGATCCCAGACAGACTCAAAGATGTTGAGATCAGAGTTCTTTGGGGGTCATATCACTTCCAAGACTCCTTGTTCTTCTTTATGCTGAAGATAGTTCTTAATGACAGTGGCTATATCTGTGGAGTCCTTGTCCTGCTGCAAAATAAATTTGGAGCAAATCGGACCCCTCCCTAAAGGTATTACAAGATGATTTAATTACGTTCCTGTATTTCTTGGTATTGAGAACGCTAATAATCCTCCTCTCCATTTGCTGAAATGCTGCCCCAAACTTGCAAGGATATATTGTACCACTCTCCAGCAGGGTTGCCAACCCTCCCGGAATGGCCGGGAGGAACCCTGAAAATTGGGTCCCCCTCCCGGCCCCCCGGAAAGGCGGGCACCCCTCCCGGATTCCGGCTGTCCCCTTCCCCCCTCATGTACATGGTGGTGGCGGAAGCGGTAAATTGCCGCGATTTGCGGCATTTTGGCGGAAGGGGCGTGGCTAAATATGCAAATCGTGCATATTTAGCCCCGTCCCCTCATCGGAGTCCCGCGTATTGCGGTATTTGCATTACTGGGGGCAGGGACTGATGCATTTAAGGGGCTATTTACAAAGCCTTGGACAGAGATAAAGTACCAGCCAACCTGCTCATAACTGTCACTTTTTAAGCACAGGCAGTAAGGAGTTGATTGGCTGGTACTTTATCTCCTTCCAAGTCTTAGTAAATAGACCCCCGTGTCTAGCTAAACTTATTTTGTCCATACGATGGAAATCAAATCACCAATGCTAGTGATGGCTGCTGATTGGCTCAGTTAGGGAGGTAGGATAATGTACATCAGGGATCTGTTGATCACATGATCAGGGCCAGTCAATCTGAGTTGGTATAACAGGAAGGACATAATGCTCTGTTCCTGGAATTCATTGCCAGTGGCAGTTGCAGAGGTACTGTATATCCAAATGTAGATGAGCCCCAAAGCAGTTAGTAAGCACTACTATTCTTGGTAAAGTGCTGGGAAATGGTGCTGATGATTCAATGTAAATGTATCTATCTCTCATTGCTTTCTTCCCAAAAAATCGAACAGTGTAATGTGGTCTAGGTGAAATTAGGGAGATTACTAAACTAATGAGGGAGAGAGGGAAATTGCGGCTATTTCAGAGAGTGAATGCAGAATGCAGGTAACTATGATTTGCATGTTATTAGACAGATGTAAAAAAAAATATATATATATATATTTCATACATACACATACACTTTCCATTATTTTGGCACTCCCAATAACCAGCACAAAATAAAATACAAGCAATCACATGTGTGGCACTTGGGGCTTTTAAATACGTACACAAATTACTGGAGGTTCTTTATAATGTTTCAGTGCTTGGGGACTGTGTCTATGCACATAGAATCACACCCATGCATACATTGGCTCGTCGGTGGGTGTGCATATTTGTTGAATCTGAAGATAGTCAACAAGCACTGAATATATAAATATAAAGAACCTCCAGGCCATGAGTGCCGTACATAATAAATAAATAATAAAATATATATATATATATATATATATATATATATATATATATATATATATAACATTGTAGGGGCTCTGCACACACTAAATTAACTGATAATAAATAGTGGAGATTTGGTTCATGAATTGATCAATGCATTTAAGCCTGCAGCCCTCTTCAAGGGACCCCACTTTTCTGCAGGTCCTAACACTATCGCTGAAAATGGCTACAATACACATAGCTATCACATCAATGTCTGATTCCAGGCATGCTATCTGGTCTGAAGCTCACAGCAGACTGTGCTTTTATAGGTGAGCAGTTACCAACACACCTGTCACTAATCATCTAGGGAACTGGCTAACATAAGCTATGGAATCTTAGTTAAAACCAGGGTGCATGAGAGAATGTGACCACAATATATATGTCTATATATATATATATATATTACAGCTCATACCATGAGGTGACACTCACAGGTCTGTCATCACATATTATAACACTGACACAGCAGTAACCATTTTGGTTATTATCCTTCATAAGAACATTGATTTGAAATGGTTACCACTGTGTCCGTGTTTTCATCTGTGAGCTGTATCTTTGGCAGAATTCACATCAGAGGGAACCCAGTGAAGAATTCACAACTAACGAGGTCAGTGATGATCCTTTCCTGGCGGGCACCCTGGTGGCTGAACATTATATACAAGAGTGCCTATTACACAATTTTAAGAATTTATTTCTGAAACGGTGATACAGCGGTATCCATTTTATTATTTTCTAATCGCCTTTGAGTGCCGCATCATGATTTGTACTATTTTCCCCAGGTGTCTAGTACCCGCGATAGCCGGCTACTCCGCATCTTATGTATATATGGTGGCATTCACATACAGATATAAGGTCCCGGTGCCCTTAGAGGGAGCTCCCTGACCAGGAGGCCAATATTCTGCATGCAGAAGCAGCAGCACTCAGTAATAAATAGCCCTGGACCGGGTGCTCTTTCCAGTATATTGTTGGTGAGACAGACTTTTTCTGAGAATTAACTGGAAGCTGGTTGAAAGAAATATATTTATGTTCTAATGGTCATTCTAGCACCCTGCACCTTTTAAAACCCATGTAGTTCCTCTTTCCTGTCTGGGTGTTCACTCTCTGCTGTGATGTCTCTATCACATTGTGGCCTTTATCTTAATACAGACCAGACTGTAGTAGAAGCACCAAAGCACACAGTGACACCCCAGGCAGGTAAAAGGAACTGCATGGGTTTTGAAAGGTGCTAGAATGAACACTAATGTTCTGATTTCATAACCCTCTCGTTTCATTTCTGTTTCTCAAGGATGGTAAATATGAAGGTTGAGATGTCCAATTTTAATATTGACGCCCCAAGATGGGATCAGAGTACGTTCACAGGCAGGCTGAAGCACTTCTTCAATATTACCGATCCCAGGACTGCAATCGTATCAGAGGAAGAACTAGACCGAGCAAAAGTGCTTGTGGACGCGTGCAGGTAATTTCACAGAGATTTTGTTTGTATTGCCCTTCAAAGTTTTTAAGGACAGGGGTGTGTTATAAGTTCTATAACCCACTTTGATTGACAGGAGGGTTAATATTGGCATAGTTTTCATAGAAACAAACCAAGCTACTTTAAAATGTCAGGCGCTAGTATATGCTAGAAACTGGAGTTAGACAACCTTACTGCCAATTGTGGGCGAGATGCATGAAGCTTCAAAAGTGATAAACAACCAACCAATCAATCAGCTCCTGCATGACATTTTTCAAACATCGTCCTACCCCTTTCACACCGCATCTATAACACGGTATATTGCCGATTTATTTATTTTTTTTTTTAATCGTGTCAACCTGGTTCTAGGTCCAGTATGAAAGCTCCATACCGGGTCAAAAAACCCAGTAATTCAAACAGTGTTAAAAGAAGGATCCTACACGATGTGAAGCCAATCCATTTGGCAGTGTGAAAGCCTCAGACCCAGTATTTTGAACACATGACTGTGCCACAGAAGGTGATAGGCTGTCTCCCTGCCTGATGACACAATCCTGAATCAGGAAACAAGAGAAATAGCATTGGAAGTAGTGGAGAAGCATTGCTGGCATATTTCTACACTACAGACAATACAGTTATGGCAACATGGATGAGGAGGTGAGGGAGATGCTTAGAGGGGAAGAAGACATTGCCAGACAAATCACTGGCACTGTAAAGGATTCTTGAAATATATAAAAACACTTGTAATTGGTCCAGTACATAAACATCAACAAACAGGTTTATTTTTTTTAGCTATAATACAAATGTGTCCATAAAAGTCCATTACAAATGACATCACACTGTTTTCTATGGGTGAACCGGATTTAGTGTGAAAGGCACCAACCCCGTAATAAACTGGCTCCACAATGCAATGTGAAAGGTAAGAAAGTGGGGAGCACATTCAAGTATGGGGGAAGTGTTGCTACATAGGCTGTCCCTGGTGCTTCCCCTCACAGCTCCATGCTCACCATGAGGGGTAGGGCTGGGGGTCGTCCTGGTGTTCTCAGCTGTAGGGGTGGTGGGCCTGGTCCAGGTGTTTTCATTGCAAAGGTGAGTTGAGGCCACATGATGTTCCTGAGTTTTTTTTTTTGTGGTTTTAATGCAGTCCTTCAGAAATGCAGGGATTTTTCATCTCAGCGACTACACGAATGCTCTAGGAATCCTCAGTGTTACTAAGTGGATCTAAAATTGTGGACATTGAATCAAATTCACAAATCAGCTCTATATTTCATAGTTGTCTATATTACTGTGATCATTCCAGCAGTCATTTTTTTTAATTCTATATTTACTATTGAATTTATGTATTTTTCTTTATTTATTTCATACATGTTTGATATAGGATTATTTTTAGTTATGGAGGTGGCTGCCTTATATCACTATCTGTTATTTTAATAAACTACAGATTATTCATACTCATGTGCGTACATGACTTATTGAAGCAGAAGAATAAAACAATGCACAAAGATTAGCGCAGGATTGCAAGTCTTTATTCTAAACAAACCACGCTCTCAAGTTCAATCATGGTCCTTCTCCACCAAATTGCTGACCATCAAGTAGATTTAAGGTGGCCATACACTAATACAATTTGTTCCTTTTCCACACAATTTAGATGTATGTATGGGTGGCAGCGAGCCACCGAGCCCGAAGCGTGGCGAGCCCCGCGAGGGGACGCGTATAACTTCACAGGTGTCCGCGTCCCCTCGCGGGGCTCGCTGTGCTCGCCACACTTTATATTGTAAACTCCACGCCGACGTGGATAGTAGGGGTATGAAAAGGTTGGAGGACGCGCACCGCCCCCCCTCGCGGGCTCGCTGCGCTCGCCACGCTTCGGGTTGGCGTCAATTGTGGGGTGACGACGGGGCCATATACAATGTGAAATGGGTCATATTGGCCCATTTCACATTGTTTCCTATGTGAGATGGTCTTAATCAATCATTATAATCTCACAAGACCGACGCGATGCTCCCGATTTCAATGTTAAAAAATATTTTAACATTGAAGCCTATGGCAAAATCGCGGGCATCGCGTCGGGGGGCCATGTTAATGGCCGCGACCGACGCGATGCCCCCGATTTTGCCTTTGCCGGCAAAATGGACCTGATTTCAAAGGAAATCGGGTCCATCGCGGGCATCGTGTACCTTAACTTTAAGGTACACGATGCCCGCGATTGTGGCCGTTCTAGGAAACAATTCCCGTAAAATCTTATGTAATTTGCTCACAATTCTGATCTGATGCGCGGTCCTGTGCATCCAACGTCGTATCCAGAGATTGTCACCGTTGCATTAAGGATTTATCGTATCCGGTGCGGTGAATGGGATCACATGATATACATCATATACATGTGATCCCCTCCCCCTGGTTCGCTTATCCAATATCTAATATGTGTAGATGTGTTATTCTGGAAGGCCAGCTAAGACTGTGTGTTCTGTGTTTAGAGCAGGTGGCGCTCCACCAGGTACCAGCGTTGAGCAGCTGCACTATGCCAAGAAACTGTACGATTCAGCTTTCCACCCTGACACCGGCGACAAGATGAATCTGATCGGCAGAATGTCCTTCCAGGTCCCAGGAGGAATGGCAATTACTGGCTGCATGTTACAGTTTTACAGGTATGTTTAAATCCTGCTGTGATCTTTGTTTTATTACTGAATTATACCCAGCTCATAGCCCTGAATGCTATAACATCTGGGTATTGTTTATAGATCTTTATGAGTGATGAATTTGGTTACCACAAAGTTTCAAAATGGAAACTCCCTTTGGGATAATGCTTACAGCACATCCGTTCAGATCGGTGCTACAAGCGCTAAAGAGGCTGGCCTAACAAGCTGTTTATACGGCCCTGACAATGATTGGCAAGTGGGGACAAGGACCAGTTTCAGTGCATGTGGGCGTGAATTATCCCAAGCTGGAACCACCACAACTCTAGCAATTTTGGTCAAGCGGGTGTTCTTTATTTCATCCAAACATGAATATAAATTTATTTTAAGATACCATTGTGGTCCACATGCTCAAGTGTCAACATTGACACCAATAAAAGTGTATACAGCTCATGTCGACCTTGTGAATGTTGACCTTTCGCCTTCAACCTAATGACTGTTGACCTAGACATTGTCTGTGAGTTATACTTCACCCTTTATAGACGTTGATCTTCTAGAGACGCACACCAGCCTTGGACGGTGGCAGCAGCAGTAATGTTCAATGTTAACAGGATATGTCCTAGTGAATGAAGACTACACTTTCATTTCCGCTCTCCCCACGAGCTCTAGATCTGGGGTAGCCAACCCTAGTCCTCAAGAGCTACAAACAGTGCATGTTTTGCAGGTCTCCTCACAGAAGTGAGCTAATTAGCTCCATCTGTGTATCTTTTAAAATGTGTCAGTGATTAATGATTGCAGCTGTGCAGCAGCTAGGTTGTCTGGAAAATGTGAACTGTTGGTAGCTCTCGAGGGCTAGGGTTGGCTACCACTGCTCTAGTTACTTCGTCTGTCCTTTGGGTTGTTCACTAACAAGACCAATATCCATAACATTCGGAAGAATTTCTCTGGTTTACTTTGTCCTGACATGTTAATTATTATGCTTATACTTTATAGTTGTGAAATGGTATATGTGTGCCAGTATAATATTTCTCCACGGTTATCTGGTATTGCCTTTAAAGAAATATATAATAATAAAAATAAAAAAAATATTTGGCCTCGTTGCTACATTTTTTTTTTTGTCCTGAGTCTGTCCAGGACATTTCAGGAATGTACTGAGAATATTTCAGCAATTGTAAGGAAGCCCAGTCTTATTTCTAAGGGGAAAAGGGTGTAATGTATTATTTATTAATGAGGTAAATCAAGAGTATTTGCTTGTTTTGGCTGTTGCATTAAAACGTGACTAAAAGTGAGGGATTGCGGGGGCATTAACCCTTTGTGTGCCAAGTGAATTTGTTCAAATAGGTGTGAATATTGCCAATCAAACATTCCTTTTCATCATAATGACCTGTAATGTTGCTTTATATAGGAAATATAATCTTTGTTATTTTTTTTTACACAACATTTTTTATTTGAATTTATATAACAAATGTGAGCTGACGCTGGCATTTTAAGCAGTTATTTTGCACATCTCACAGATGTTGGCATTTGAAGGGTTACATTTGTTGTGGCAAAGGGTTAACTTTTGTTGGGAGAGCTACACTAACTTCTCTGCAGGAGTCATCCTGGAAGTACAAGATACAGTATGTCCCCTTATTAACCAGCTGTAAGATCTGGGGGGGTACAAAAGTTGACATGGTTTGATTGTCGCTGACATAGAATGTTAACATTGTGCATGTGACCATAGCATTTTCTGATGATTGTAGTCCTGATTGGTAATGTAAAATGAACTGTTGACAATTTGACCATGTTGACATTCTGGATGTTGACATAATGACTGCCGCCCTCTCCCTCCGCCATTCATTCCGGGATTAGGACCGTCGGAATGTCCCAACAGTCGGAATCCCGGGCTTTTTCCCTGATCCGACATTAACTCAACAGTCGGAATTCAGTGTTCCGAGTGTCAGAAAGTCCGTGGATCGGCAAAAATGGCCACAGATTGTTGAAGAAAAGGCTGTGAATTCGAAAATACGCAGCAGTTTCCATCAAAAGAGATCCGACTTTAAAGAAAAAAAGTCGGATCTGATTGCCTTCAATTCAATGCTGTTGGTAACGGCAGCCTTGAATAGTCGAGTGACGCTATTTTTGCCGGCGGAAATAGTGGCACAGATTGAATTCCCCCATAAATTCTCTATTGCACAGACAAACCTACATATTTTGTTTTTGAAATGTGGAAAGAAACTTTAACAAACACGGGGAGATTGGCAGGGAAATGGTTTAGGTTCTAGATCCCACGTGAACCCTTAGTGCATACACAGCTGTCTGTCTAGACAGGTGCCTGTGTATGGACCTGGTCTCACAGATCTGTTAATTATTGCCCAGGCAAAACCTCCTGTTCTTGGTAAACATGCAACTGAAGTGGATGAGAACCATTATAGATTGAGATGTGTAATAAATATTATTTGCATCAGTAAAGTGACTGCATTTAAAATGATAAATAATGAAACCTATCAATGAATGTACTTTTAAAGATTAGTTACCAGCCCGTCAAAATGACAAAACAACATCACGGTAATGTCAGCAGCGTCCGCTGTGCGCAGCAGGACAGAGCAACCCTTTAATCACTCTGCGACTCTGCGGAGCATCATCTAGTGGAGGCATGTCCAAACTGTGGTCCTTCAGCTGTTGTGTAACTACACATCCCAGCATGCCTTGCCATCATTTTAGCATTCCCTAATAGCGAAACTGTGGCAAGGCATGATGGGACTTGTGGTTTCACAACAGCTGGAGGGCCATAGTTTGGACATGCCGTCTGACTAGTGTCTGCCAGCATTTAAAACAGGATTAAGTTGTGTCCAATTTTAGGGGGTTATTCTAGTCCATTCTTTCTGACAAAATCCTTCTTAGATGGACAAAACCATGTGCACTGCAGGTGGGGCAGATGTAACATGTGCAGAGAGAATTAGATTTGGGTGGGGTTTTACTTCAAAGTGAGATCTATATTGCAGTGTAAAAATAAAGCAGGTGTATTTTCCCTGCACAGAAACAAAATTACTCACCCAAATCTAATTCTCTCTGCACATGTTACATCTGCCCCCCCTGCAGTGCACATGGTTTTGTCCATCTAAGAAGGATTTTGTCAGAAAGAATGAACCAAAATAAGGCCCTTCGTTATCCTGACTTCTACATTTGATATACCCCTGTCTCGGTTGGACAGGGGTAGCTCCACTTATTCCATGTTTTAGTCGTATTTTGTTTGTGCCTTTTTTAATATGTTTTTTTTTTTTCCCACCAAAGTCCTCATTACTTTTTCTACTATAAATTATGTTTTTATTTATTTTTTTAAAAGAAAAAGCTCAAATGTTGTTTCCCTGCTTTGTGTAATCAACTAGTTTCATAAAAAATCATTAATTATTATTATTTTCTTTCATTTGTTGAAAATTTAAACAGGACGGTTCCCGCGGTAGTGTTTTGGCAGTGGGTTAATCAGTCATTTAATGCGCTTGTAAACTACACAAACCGGAATGCAGCCTCTCCCATCACACCTGGGTAAGCTCTCTGTCTATTGTATCTTTTAACGGTCTCAGATTTGTTTTATCCATATTCTTCAACATCTGAAGGGCAAAAACCAGTACAGATTTGGAAAGGGGGCGCGGTCACACCCTCTTTCCTATACTCCAGATAGCTGGAGACCCAGAAAACCGGTACTGAGCCCTTATTGGCCAGTACAGGCCATAAAAAACGGTACTGTACCTGCCAAAAAGGTACAGTTGGGAGGGTATGTTTGTCGCGTGTGTGTTGCTCAAAATGCAGGATATTAAAAAAAAAAAAAAAACAGAAGACTATATAAAATATAAATCTCTCCATCCCCAGTAAAAACCATGTGTTTGCCCCTGCTTACACCAATTGTTTCCTTTCTCTAAAATCCATCAGGACAAGTAATGTAGGTCCTTCCTTTTCATATTATTTATAATCCTCCTACACCAATCTGACATCAGAAACACTCTGGGTATAGATCTAACCCTCATCTTATTTTTCATCTGAGGAACATAGTAAGAATCAAGAACTTTGGGTCCCTCAGCAAAAGTATTACAGCTAGTGCAAAATGCTATTAACCAACCAGCCTCATTACAGCCACGTAACCCCCATTCTCTACTCCCTCCACTGGCTGCCTGTAAGATGGCAGTTTTCAAGACAGTCTTACTGACTTTCTTTTTTTTTTTTTAGATATAAATTTTATTAGTGATGTACCAAAATACAGAAAAGACAAAAACAGTAAGCATTATGAAGATCCTGTGCAGAGGATCAATAACCGTTTGAAATATAATCAGAAACCAAATATAAAGGCATCACTATATTTTAACATTATTATAAGAATAAAGAAAGGAAAGACCACAGGGGGGGATATCTAAAGGAAATAACATGATAGCCTAAGAGAATATGGGAAATTTATTGGAAAGGAAATATCTACAGGAAATCTAAAGGGAATTAGAATAAGAAAATATGTATGGAGTTGAGGGAGGAGAGGAATAATAGGAGAAGTGGAGAGGATAGAGATTAGGGACAAAAGAAGAGAAAGAAGGGGAGGGGGAAGGAGAGGCGGGTGGGGTGGTGTCTCACCCGACTGGTCGATCTAAACTCAACACGATATCAAAAATAAAATTGGTAGGTCAAAGCCTCAGTTCCTATAAGAAAGCTAGGGGTACATTAAAAGTCTTACTGACTTTCAAAGCTCTACATAGCCAGGGCTCAAGGTACCAAATGCAGCTTCTGATTCCTTAAGGCCCATACACACTCTGCGATTTTGAGCTGAAAGCCACTCAAAACACAATGGGGCAGATGTATTAAGCCTTAACAAGAGATAAATGCAAGGGTGATAAAGAGAGAAAACGTCCAGGTGCAGGTGAAGCAAATGTTACATCTGCCCCACCTGCAGTGCACATGGTTTTGTCCATTTGAGAAGGAATTTGCCTCTGAGAGTGAACCAGAATAAGGCCCTATAGCCACAGTGCCGATAGTGTATACAGGGCTTAAGGATCCGATACACTCTCATATTTTTGGGGTTTTTTTTGCTTCACTTGTATGTGTGTTTTCCATTTTGAGAACAAATTTGTCCTCTGATCAGGTCTGTATTAGGCCTAGTATCAAACTTTAATAATAGTATAAAAAATGGGAATAATTAGCAATTTTAAATTACCTTCTGCTTTTATATCTTTAGGGTTCTTAAAGTACATGTTGCCAAAATTGTGTATGGCAGCTTACTGGTACAAGGTGACCTCATTCAGATGAGCACCTGCATAGACCATTCATTTCTGTACAGTTTATACCGCTCTCTGCTGGTTTTACATGTATGTCATAGATCATTATATAGCAATATTCTAGTTTAATAACCGCATCAAATTATATTTGCTTTTTTTGTAATTAGTATGTCTTTTATGTGTCTCAGTTGTGCGCCTGTATTCTAGTTCTCTATTTCGTGAAGTCTGTCACAACTGTGATGCACCTATGCATAGTGTATGTGCACGACTAGGATACTTATAAAATGTTTGCGTTCTCCTTTCCTTGCAGTCAGATTGGAGTTGCATATTTGACAGCTACTAGTACTGCTCTGGCCACTGCCGTGGGACTTAACCTCTACACCAAGGTATGGAGAAAGTAGGATACAGGTTTAAGGCATGTCATTTGAAATCGCTTCTCACTACTGTTAATGGATTAACCAGGGGAAGTATTACGTTTCATGGCCACAGGGCCGGTGTAAGGCTTCTCGGCACCCAATCTACCCCTCACTTCAATCTACCCCTTCCCCCAGCCCATACTGCCACCAATACCCACTTTCCAGCCCATGCAATAAACAAGATACAAACACCTAAATAACATACATTCATGGTGCAAAGGATTATGTGGGACATATTTAATTAGACCCATGCTTACTGCATTAGGATAGCGTTGAGCTTTAAAACCCAAATGGGCTATGAGTTTACACGCTGTCTGCGGTAAGGGTAAGACCTACTTGGATTTCTTTTCTGACCCCAGGAAAATTCAAACAGAAACTCAGAGCAACTGAATAGCTGCTGGCACTGCAACAAACCCGTCACCTGCGGTTAACTGAATATGCCCCTAGACTACAGAGGACAAAGGAGAATATGGCAGTGGTTAGAAAGTGCACCATGAAATTACTTTGATTGAAATATAGGGTGACATTTAATAGGATGAGAGATTCAGAAAGTGAGAGATTTGGTAGGAAGTCTCCTCCAGTTTTTTTAGAGCAGCAATCATTTACACTGCAAAACCAGTTTGATTTTGCAGTCTCTCACTTTCTGAATCTCTCATCCTATTAAATGTCACCCATACATTCAATAAAAAATTTAACTAGTACAGAAACCGGTACTTGTGTATTTTGGCGGCGCCCATCGCATCGCATACCATAACACATACGATGGTATGCGATGCGACGCGATATCGTACGATAGTGCACGATGGCATACAATTTTGAAATTGTATGCCATTGTACATGGCATACGATGCGATGCGATGCGATTAAACATTGTATAAGCACCCTAATGGGTGCTTATACAATGTTAAGCACCCAAATGGGTGCTTACAATGTTAAATGCACCCCCACGCCACCCCCCACTATAAACGTGAACCCGAAGCGTGGCGAGCGCAGCGAGCCCGCGAGGGGCGGCGGTACGCGTCCTACGACCTTTTCATACCCCCACTATCCACGTCGGCGTGGAGTTGAGAATAGAATAGTGTGGCGAGCGCAGCGAGCCACCGAGCCCGAAGCGTGGCGAGCGCAGCGGATACCTTCACAGGTAAATGCGTCCCCTCGCGGGCTTCACAGGTGTCCGCGTCGCCACGGACACCTGTGAAGCCCGCGAGGGGACGCGTATAACTGTGAAGGTATCCGCGTCCCCTCGCGGGGCTCGCTGCGCTCGCCACGCTTCGGGCTCGGTGGCTCGCTGGCTCGCTGCGCTCGCCACACTATTCTATTCTCAACTCCACGCCGACGTGGATAGTGGGGGTATGAAAAGGTCGTAGGACGCGTACCGCCGCCCCTCGCGGGCTCGCTGCGCTCGCCACGCTTCGGGTTCACGTTTATAGTGGGGGGTGGCGTGGGGGTGCATTTAACATTGTAAGCACCCATTTGGGTGCTCAAAAGCACCCTTTAGGGTGCTTATACGATTTTTGGTCGTATAGGGGGTCAAAATCGCGTCGCATCGCATGCCATCGGGTGCATGGCATGCGATGCGATGCGATCTGTTCGTCGAACGACGGACATCGGGGGCGCCGCCAAAATACACAAGTACCCAGAAACCAGTTTTTTTTTATTTTTCTATCTTTTTCTTTCTTTCCTTTTTCTTTTTCTTTCTTTTTCTTTTACTTTTTTTCTTTTACTGTCTTGCTTTTTTCTTTCTTTTACTTTTTTCTTTTACGGTCTTGCTTTTTTCTTTCTTTTACTTTTTTCTTTTACGGTCTTGCTTTTTTCTTTCTTTTACTTTTTTCTTTTACGGTCTTGCTTTTTTCTTTCTTTTACTTTTTTCTTTTACGGTCTTGCTTTTTTCTTTCTTTTACTTTTTTCTTTTACGGTCTTGCTTTTTTCTTTCTTTTACTTTTTTCTTTTACGGTCTTGCTTTTTTCTTTCTTTTACTTTTTTCTTTTACGGTCTTGCTTTTTTCTTTCTTTTACTTTTTTCTTTTACGGTCTTGCTTTTTTCTTTCTTTTACTTTTTTCTTTTACGGTCTTGCTTTTTTCTTTCTTTTACTTTTACTGTCTTTTTTCTTTCTTTTACTTTTTCTTTTACTGTCTTGCTTTTTTCTTTCTTTTACTTTTTCTTTTACTGTCTTGCTTTTTTTCTTTTCTTTTCTTTTTTCTTTTTTTTTACGGTCTTGCTTTTTTCTTTCTTTTACTTTTTCCTTTTACGGTCTTGCTTTTTTCTTTTGCGTTTTTCTTTCTTTTGCGTTTTTCTTTCTTTCATTCTTTGTTTTGCTTTGTTTTCTTTTTCTTTTTTTTCTTTTACGGTCTTGCTTTTTTCTTTTTTTTTTTTTTCTTTCTTTCTTTCTTTCTTTCTTTCTTTCTTTCTTTCTTTCTTTCTTTCGTCTGAGCATGCCTGTTCATTGCGACCACCATGCACAGGGGCCATTTCTGGTGGAGGCTTCCTGGGGAACCCTAGCGGAACTACATCCTGTGAACTGTAGCCCATAGGTTACAACAGGGGCCGATATTGGGAATCCTTTGCATTCTCGCTATTGTTACATCGGGCAATATTGCATACCGAATAGTAACCTATGGGGGATGCAGCTGCCAGTGACAATAGAGAGATTGGTATCTAAGATACCTGCTGCAAACCTTGCCAATAATTTTCATCCCCTATATTGGTAAATAAGGCAGCATATCATCCCTTATAGAAACCTATGAGGGATGCAGCTACCAACGGTAATGGAGGGATTGCAGCAGGTATTGGAGATACCTTCTGCGAACCACTTTTTCTTGCGTTTGGGATGTATCAAATATTTGTGGCTATCTTCCAAAAACAGGTGTTTCTCTTTCGTCCAGTCCGTTGACACAGCTAACCTTGGGATGTAGGAGGGTCCTCAGGAGCCAAGGCACCTATAGCTGAAGCTTTTCCTCTGGCTGCAGGCTCCTCCCCTTCTGCATCCCAGCATGCTCCAGTTTGTTTTAGGTGACCACAGGAGTGGGTGCTTGGCTGACGGGCTGCTGATTCTGGTTTTTCACTAGTTAGTTTGACATTTATTATTTTATTAACTGTAGTGTTAGTGCAGGTTTTTGTCCAGTGTGCGGCTTCTGACAGAAGCGCAGCTCGCTGAGAGCGCAGCAGAGGCTGACAGAAGCGCATCCCGTTAGCGCTCTGTGTGCAGGGGTGGGCTGTCTGCACCCACTGCACGGCGCATAACCCCAGCAATGCATTGCTGGGGTTTGCCTGGGCCCTGGGAGCGCCCCGGAACCGGCTCCTTACAGAAGGGGATCATGGGGAAGGACCTCCCGCGATGACGAACGCCATCTTGGAAGGGCTTACAGTCTGAAATCCCTCCGGGGAAGTGAGGACTGTCACAGGTGTTGGACGACTCCAAGTGATCCCAGCAGAGGGGAGGCACTAGGAGGTGAGACACTATTGTGGAAGCGTGTTTGTGGGAAGCCTGGGGAAGCCAGGGGGGTGTGGGAATTGTGAACTTTTGTGAAAATTGAACGATTGTGGGAAGCCTGGGGGGGGGGAGACCCCTTTATTGGGGGGGTCCCCACTCCTCCAGGTACCTCGTCCAAGGCTGACCAGCCACGGTGCTCATGTTTTGGCCAGGCGATTTTATATAAAAAGGGTCCCCCGGCTGTGGCATGACACGGGCTGTTGGAGCCCGGTGCTGGTTTCAAAATACGGGGGACCCCCAGATTTTTTTGTCCCCCGTATTTTTGGAACCAGGATCGGTCCAAGAGTCCGGGGCTGGTTTCAGAAATACGGGGGACCCCTATGCTTTTTGTCCCCCGTATTTTTGGATCCAGGTCCGGCTCAATGAGCCTGGGGCTGGTTATACTCAGGAGGGGGGGGCCCTCACGCCGTATAAAAAAAAAAAATCACTTTAACATTTTTTTTTGTGTACTTTTCAATGGGAAAACATCTGGATGCGAGTTCCGGCGCAACTAAAAATCGCACTTTCAAAATGTGCGATTTCGTGGCAAAATCACAGGTTTTTTTTCTTTTTTTTCGCATATCATAAAATATGTGAATTCGGGAAAGTGCGATTTCGGATGGTTTTGGGGGAAAAACGCAAAAATCACATTTTCGCATTTCATTAAATGTCACCCTAGGTTTCTGTTTTTGGTCAGTTAATCCATTTTGTTGAATTAGGTAGCACTCTGTCAGTATTGTACGCTAACAGACACCAAATCGTGCTCATAATTCGGGATGCGGTCGGAATCCCGACGGTCGAATTACCAACGCCGGAATCCCGACCGCGGTGTGCCAAGCGCAGTGAGCCCGCAAGGGGGGTTGATCCACGGCCCCCCTTGTCGGCATTGCGGTGGTCGGGATTCCGGCGCCGGTATTTCAACCGCCGGGATTTCATACTGATCCCCATAATGCAGTAAAGGGAAAACTTTATTTAACCCTTTGAGTGCCACCATCTCTGTGAAAGATGTTCAAAATATCCGCTAAAAATGCCAGCGTCGCTGACATTTGTTATATAAATTCAAATAAAAAATGTTGTTTTAAAAAAAGATTATATTTTTAAACATTACAGGTCATTATGATGAAAACAAATGTTTGCTTGGCAATTTTTACATTTCACTTTGAAACTGTCAACTTGAAGTAGATATTGTTTGCTTTGCTCACCATGATGTATGAATCGGAGATTATTCAGTGATTCAATATTATTACATTAATCCAATGTTTTATGTCTGTTAAATAGCTCAGAAAAAGGTACAGTTTCCTATAGCGCAACACTTCCCAAACTCCACCATACAGTCCATGTTTTAGGGATATCCAAGCATGAGCACAGGTCGCTTAATACTGTGAGCAGTATTTAATCCCAGGTCACGACTGTCGGGCTGGCCAGACCATCGTGACCCGCTCCCCTTCTCGGCCCGCTCGACTGCATCTCGGCAGGCAGGATTCAATGTCCCGCCTGCCTAATGCCGAAAAGGGGGCGGGGGATTGAATACTACCTGTATCTCAGTAAATTTTCATTAATCACATGGGCTCAAGCATGGATATCCTTAAAACGTGGACTGTACTGATGGACTTTGGGAGACACTGCTATAGAATCTACATGACTACTGCTACCATTCTCTAAAAAGTAAATGTGCAAGCTGTGTACATTGTTCTTGTCTTCACTAGAAGGGTCTTAGTAACACATTAACCGTGTGAACCTGCAGAGTTGGAAAAATAGAACACTTACATTTATGTTTTACATTGACCAGGTTATTTCTAGACCATGAGTAAGGGTAATAAATAGCCAATATCAGTAACTGACGCACGTATGAGTATTAGCTGTGTGACATTCTTGTATTGAGGGAAAATGCCAGTCGCCAGCCCAACAAACCCCTCTATACTGCACAGGTTGATCTTATTTGTCTGCTATGACTACGGATTCCTCATCACTGGAGTGGGAGTGTATTCTGAAGTGGTGCATATAAAGACGAGGAAAGCCAATGGAATGGAAGTTATGTTTGGATATCCCTGTATGATGTGGTTCCCATAGACCTGGGGTAGCCAACCCTAGTCCTCGAGAGCTACCAACAGTGCATGTTTTGCAGGTCTCCTCACAGAATCTAATTAGCTCCATCTGTGTATCTTTTAAAATGTATCAGTGATTAATGAGTGCAGCTGTGCAGCAGCTAGGTTGTTTGGAAAATGTGCACTGTTGGTAGCTCTCGAGGGCTAGGGTTGGCTACCACTGCCATAGACTGATGACATTGGCTTTTGGTTTCGGGAATGCCAGATCAACTCTTTTATGCCTGGAATAATAGAGGTCATGTCACTGTATTATCACAGGGTTGCCAACCCTCCTGGATACCCCTGCATCTCCCCCATGGCTCAGTTAATTTACCATGATTCACGGCTTTTCGGGAAGGGCTTTTCACAAATCGCGTCATTTAGCCTCACCCCCTCCTTGAAGACCCGCAAATTGCGGGATTTGCCATACTGGGCTAGATGAAATCTACATCAGGCCCCGCACGCCGAAGTGCTGACAGTCTCCTCTTCGGGCTTTTCCCAGAGAGGAGACTTCAAAATAGGCAACCCTGTGTTATCGGGGTCCTACTTGAGATCTATAAGACTCTGCCTTAGGTTGAGAATCCTATGCTTGCCTTGCCTGCCTTTAACCCTTTGAGTGCAACCCCCCCCCCCCCCCCCCCCCCCCCGGTCAGCTGGTCAACTCTGCTATCACAGAAAGGTCACATATACTGTACAGTGCATGCTATGAACTCAGAACTATAGAACTCAGTGCCAACCTACATTATATAAAACTCCCTGTGTGTCAGCAGTCTAAGCATTTGTATACACTGCAGCTTTACAAGACACCAATAAAAGCATTGTTTATACTTTTTAGAGCAAGATGTAGCAAGCTTCAAAAATTGATAAAATAAAGAGTGATAAACAACCAGCCAATCAGCTTCTGTCATTTTTCAAACCCAGCCTGGGACATGACTGTTAAGAGCTGATTGGCTGGTTGTTCTCACTCTCCATTTTATCACTTTTTGAAGCTTGATACATCTGGCCCTTGTCTTCAGGCCCAGTGTATTGCTATAAACATGAGGGGGTAAATTTTAAAGATGGGAGTTCTATTGAAGATGGGATGTTGCTCATAGCAACCAATCAGGTTCTATATATTCTCTTCTAGAAGGTGCTAAATAAATAAGTGGAATCTGATTGGTTGATATGGGCAACATCCCATAGTCTATAGAACTCCCAGCTTAGCAATGGTATCCCTTGATGTTTATACCCTTTTGTTCCTGTAATCGTTGTTTGACTTACAAGTTATAAAAGTACCTTGTTATTTCAGAAAGCTCCGCCACTGATCGCTCGTTGGGTTCCCTTTGCTGCTGTTGCTGCCGCCAATTGCGTGAACATACCAATGATGAGACAGCAGTAAGTCCTGATTATTGTTGTGTACTTTATATAATTCACCTTATTTAAATAATATGCGAAGTTAACGGAATTCAGTATCGTTTTCTAAATTATGTATATGGCACCAAAACTGTTGTACAGTACGGTGGGACATAGGTAGGAGACATTCTTCACAGGAAGAGGAGTAACAGAACACAAGGACATGCACTGAAACTAGAGGGAGGAAGATTCAGGGGAAATTTGAGAAAGAAGTACTTCACAGAAAGAGTAGTAGATAAGTGGAATAGCCTCCCAACAGAGGTGGTAGAGGCAAATACAGTAGAACAATTTAAACATGCTTGGGATAGGCATATTGATATCCTTACAAAAAAATAAGGATCAAATATGGTTTGAGTTAACATGTTTAAAAAAGGGGCAGACTAGATGGGCCAAGTGGTTCTTATCTGCCGTCAAATTCTATGTTTCATAGAATAAGTTATATGTATATATGAGTGCAGACAGGCACTTTGCTACTTTTCCCCTAATAACTTTATATGCTTCTTTTTACTTTCACGTAAATATTTTGTACAATAAAAGTATGCAAAAAAATAGCACTTTTTAAAGACGGAAAAGCATGGGTTCAGGGAACTCGCATATTCCAAATGGCCTTTTAACATTGCGTACAACTATATCCAATACTATGGTGTGAAACAGAGGGATCTTTGCATGATTTTAGAAGCGCTTAGTAAGGACACAGGTGTATGACGCACTCGCCACATTTTTGTTTATTTTATTTTTTGTTTTTCCCCACCAATCAATCTCATGGCCCAAGGCCATTGTTTTCCTTAAAGTTGCCTAATAATGAAGACTGCGAATGGTGATGTAGTAGGGCTTTAGCCACCGAGGTGCTGAAGATTGACCATCGGATAAATCGCAATAAAAACAACGCAACGGGTTCAATAAAAACTGATTATACAAAAAAAAAAAAACAACGCAACCAAATTATTTTGACCGATGTGTGTTGAAATGCTCTAATATCCTGTTTTGTGGTGATTTGTATAGGGAAATTCTAAGCGGCATTGCAGTTACCGATGAAAATGATAATAAACTTGGCCACTCCAGGGTAAGTTCTTCCTGTAGAACCTTTTCTGTAGAAAGTAAAAATATACACTGATTATGCAGCGAACAGAATTATGGGGTTTATATTTAATTGGGCATACTCATCCCGAACCTGCAAGTAAGTGCAGCTATATGGCAGATTTAGAGGGGGGGTGGGGGGGGGGGGGGCAGCAACAAGGCACCTGTCATTTAGGAAAATGTTATTCAAGTGCTGGAACACAGTGTGCAAAGATGGATGAAGACTGGGGCAAGTATGTGTTGTGGGGTTGCAGAGTGCTGACTGAACTAATGCTGTCTGGCTGTCATGTCTGCATGTCCCCGAGCAGCAAGATGGCTGCTGTCCACCCAAGTCAGGAGCACTGCAGTCAGTGACATGGAGGCGACAGTTAAACAATATTCATTCCCTCCGCCGTTCTGCACAATGAAGGGTTTTCCTGCTGTAAAACCACAGAGTTAAATTTGAAAATGTAGTCTCTGCCGTAACTGTCATACAATATCTATATTTCTCTTATATCTTTAAATTTGTTGATCACTTTTAGAAACTTGTATACAACATGAGGGGTTATTCAGACCTAAGCTTAGACCTGCGATTTTCACAGGGTGGCCAAATATCAACCAAATGTACATGCATACAGATTGTAGTGCGCATGCGCAAGGCCATTCTGTTAAAAAATCTTGGGGGAATTTTTTTTTTTTTTTTTTATCGCTAGTGGCAGCTATCTGATTTAGCAGAGCATTGATCAGGTCTGAATAACCCCCATGGTTCACAAACCGGAGTTCTGATGTACAGAAAAGTATTTTACATTTTTCCTGCATTGCAGCCAGATATAAGTACGGTAACTGTTTTTGTTTTTATTATCTGTAACACGGTAAGTCTCAGATAGGGGGCAGCACATACCTGTCAGAGCTTATGGCAGAAACAGAAAGTGATTGTAAATTGTCAGGTAAATAGTTGTACACAGGAGTGGAATATGTCATCTAATTTATAAGGCCAGAATGGTTCTGTAGGTTACAGTAACCCATAGTGTTTGCAAACAAACAGCACATGTAGGACTTGCAGGAACTGGGAACTTCTTTCCACTCACACTCACTAAGATTTACATATGTTCGTTCCTAATGCAAATCTGTAACTTACATTCAGTTAACACTTATTTCCCAGAAGTCTAGATGTATTTTGAGGAGCTCAAATTTTACATTTATAAGCATCGGGGGCCTTTATTTATGAGGTACAAAAGGCCTGTGACCCAGCACATAATCCTTCACCGATGCGGATTCGGTATGAAATCCCGACGGTCAAAATCCCAACATTTAAAATCCCAACATGGTCAAAATACCGACGTATAGCATGTACAGGTGAAACAGTCAACATGCTATACGTCGGTATTTAGCCAACTAGATGGGCCAAATGGTTCTTATCTGCCGTCAAATTCTATGTTTCTATGACTTTAGGTTGACCGGTCGCAAGGTCAACATGGGTTTTTTCACTGTTTTTTGACCCGAATGTCGACACAGTCGACATGGACACAGTTGGAAGTGAACCGCAGCCGCTCGCACTGCTTCGGGCACGGTGCCTCGCTGCGCTTGGCACACTATTTTATTCTCCCACCACGCCCTGGTGGATGGTAGAGCATGAAATATCGCCTGTCGGCACATGTTGGGTCAAAAAACAGTGAAAAAACCCATGTCGACCTCGTAACCTATCGACTGAAAGTCATGTTGACTGTTTCACCTGTACATGCTATTTGTCGGGATTTTGTCCTTGTCGGGATTTTGTCCTTGTCGGGATTTTAAACGTCGGGATTTTGTCCTTGTCGGTATTATGACGCTGTCGGGATTTTGACCGTCAGGATTTTGACTGCATCCCACCGATGCAAGACTCTGTATTGGAACCTGAACCAATATTCACGCGTATACAATCTGCATTCCCTGGGAACCAACATGGGTAGATGATTAACAATGACAGTAGTTGTGGTGTTATAGGCCTACATGTTGGATGCTTTGTGCATGCCACTTGTCTTCACATCAGTGTCGCAAATAATGCGTCCGTTCACTTCCGGGACATGGGGCCCACCCTTCACCACTGATCTCCGCATTCCGCTATTTGGATGTATTGGAGAACTTGCCTGTCCAGCTTAATACAGTAAAGGCCCCCATACACTAGCCGATTTTGGTCAGATTTCAGCCAGATCAGTCGGATCTGGCCGAAATCGGACCAAAATCGTCTAGTTTTGATGTCCCCTCAGATCCGATGCGCGGTCCCGTGCGCATCGGATCTGCGTCGGGTGGTTGGACCTGCTGCACGTCCGACCACCCGACTTGGGACCTAGTGGGGCGGCGCGGCGGTAGAGGGAGCAGGGGGGGCTGGGGACGCTGCGGGGGACACAGGCGGCATAGAGCCGGGCAGGGGGAGCCGGCGGGAGCTGTCAGTACGGAATAAAAAAAAAAAGCCCATACAATGAATGGGCGGCCTGTGATTGGCTGAGCGCTCTCTCAGCCAGTCAGCAATTGGCTCAGCCAATCACAGGCTGCCCATTCATACATAGCAGCAGCGGGGACGGGCAGCGCAGTGGCGGCTATTATATTTTTAAAATACTTGTCAAATGACCGGCCGCTCTCTGATTGGCTGAGAGCTCTCCGGCCAATCAGAGAGCGGCCGGTCATTTGACAAATATTTTAAAAATCTAATAGCCGCCACTACGCGTCCCGTCCCCGCTGCTGCTATGTGTAAGTACACTGCCCGGCCAGGTCAGCAGCGCTCACCGCACCCGCCGCCCGCCCCCACCACCGCTGGCCGCCGCTGCCCGCCCCCACCACCGCCGCCGCTGCCCGCCCCCACTACTCCTCACCACCCTGCAGCTCCCCGGGTTTTTTTTTTACATGGGATAAATCGCATGCAAAAAATGGCACATCAAGTGCCAAATTGTATGTGAGCCTCCCGGGGAGCTGCCGGGCGGCTCGCAGGTAAATTGGGTCCGACTTGTCCCTAGGACAAGTCGGCCTAATGTATGGGGGCCTTAAGTCTGTTTTTTATCAAGCCTTGGACAAAGATAAAGTGGAGAGAGATCCACTTTATCTTTGTCCTTGTGCATGCAATGCGATGCAATGTGATGAAAAGCAAGTACAAAAAGTATGTGCAGCACATACTTTTTGTACTGTGTGATAAGGTGCCGCGGGAGCGCGCACCTCAAAGCACACATCGCATCGCCGGGAATCGCAGCGGGTATGGGCGGCTTATGACTTACTACAAACCACCAACCTCACTATACAATTAATCATATTTTATTAGCATGCAAAATTTTCACATGGGCCACCTAGTACATAATAATATCTAGCAGCTGTGTAGCCCAGGCTACCGGTGTCAAAACCAGCAGAGGGATATAGAAGAATAAAAAATGAATGATGACCTTTAGGCTTATCAGTGACCAGATCATTCACTACTTTAGTCCGTGCTGTCTCTGTGGAATGTTGGGAACAAATGCCTGACTCATGTGGGTGCAATACATTGTGTGAGGAGAGTGTAGGAAAGTCTCTCAAGTAGCTTGGAGAGGGGCATGGGAACTCAGAGACGGGGCGGTAGTTTGAAAGAGAGTTAGGGTCAGAAGGGTTACGGTAGAAGACTCATTGAACCATAGAGATTTTTGGCTCTCCACTATAAAGGCGTGTACACACTAGACAACATTTTAAATGATATGCATGATAACCACAGTCATAACGACCTTTTCATGTTCATCATCCAGTGTGTACGTGCTATGGGCCTGATTCTGGTTCACTCTCAAAAGCAAAGGCTCTCTCTAATGGACAAAACCATGTGCACTGCAGGGGGGCAGATGTAACATGTGCAGAGAATTTTAGATTTGTGTGAGTTATTTTGTTTCTGTGCAGGGTAAACACTGGCTGCTTTATTTTTACATTGCAATATACAGTAGATATCAGTTTGAAGTATAAACCAAATATAACTCTTTCTGCACATGTTGCATCTACCCCACCTGCAGTGCACATGGTTTTGGCCATTAAAAAGAGAATTTGCATTTGCGAGTGAACCAAATTCAGGGCCTATATCCTTAATGATGTGCGCTCCTGTTGGTCGTTAGCAATGTCCTCTGTACATGCACTATATCATTAGTCAGGGAGTCCAAGGGAAATTGTGGCAAACATCGCATCGTTTGCAATGCCATCTTCTACGTGCCCAGCTTAATTTTTGCCCACTGGCTTTATATGCTTTTTATATTAGCCCATAGGCTTTATATGCATTTGGTTTTGCTGCAGCACTTTCCTACACATGCTTTATGTAAAATTATTGGGGGATTCTCATGCCCATCTAACGACTCATCAATTATATGCGAAGGAGGTGTGTTGCTGCTACAATGGCGTAGGAACACTGACCATGGCAGGCAAGTTTGCTCCTTCGCGGTCTGATCTCCCCAAGGAATTGCAGATTTTTATATGCAGCACTATGGCAGCGAGTCCAGACTCCTGTAAATGGGGCATACTGTATAGCCCTGGTTGCTCACTCGGACTCTCAGATGTCTTAATTGAATAGCAAGATGTCTTAATTGAATAGCAAAGAAGCATCTCCAACGTACCCCAGTGTTGATTACTGCTATACTCTGGTTTCTCACTGGTCCTGTTGTCATGTCTATCTTTCGATTCCTCTTTCCAAATCTGTCCTAAAGGGAGGGTTTATAGATGCAGTTCGTCATGGATTAACTTCTACCGCGCTACATGAAAGCCTGCGTTTTCTACTGATGTGGTACCATGACGCACTTCGGAACCGCTGGGATGGCTTGCTCGCTAATTAATTATACAGCATTCTGGAAACATGTAGAGTTTTATATAAGGATGCAGTCCTTTCTCCTTTCTGTAATATCGGTCAGCATTTTATTACCATAAAGGCTAAATACATACATGACAATAGTAGAAGTATTTAAAAAAAAAATGCCACTTCCCTAACAAATGATGAGAGCCTTTCCCATTGGGAAACTTTTCCACTATGCTGGGGAGAATTCCTGATCACGTTAAGCCTCCATAAAGCAGCATCTGTTTGCATAGTAGGCCATAGCAGACAATACAATATTTAATGTGTCGGCCTATCAGCGCTATCTTTAGATAAGGTGGAAGAAACAAGGCTTCTCCAACTGTGCATCCTCTTTTCCGGTATAGATCTCAAAGGAAAAAAGAGAACACCACATATATTTCACATTAGTCCTCAAATACTGATGTCCAATGATCATCAGTATGATCCTTTGACACTGAGCTACTGTACGGGCACCATTAGAAACACGTTGGTGAAGGAGGGATACTGTCAGCTGAGGAAACCAACATCCCCTTTTATATCCAGATTTTAACGGGAGGAGGTATATTGTCTCACTCCTACAGGTTTTTTGCTTGTTTTATCAAGTTTTTACCTGGATTTTTATCTTGTATGTATTATTGATGGATACCCATTTTTTGGAATACATTTTATACATGTTTTGAGATCACTTGAGTGGTGGACGTTCCATGTTGGGTGAACAACGGACCTCAAGAAACCTTTTGAGGCACATAGGGCCTCTGTAATAGTGGGTACACACGGTGTGACTTTGCTTGCGATTCAATTGGAATCGAATTGTAAGCAAAATGCATTGGATTTGACTATATTGTAAAGGTTTGTACTATATACTGTAGTCTTGCCTGACAAGACTATTTTTCTATTCGATTTACACTACATGGGAGTGCGCATTGAGATCCAATCTGCATCGAATGTACAAAAACCATTTGATGCCCATTTGATTTTCTATTCGATTTTGCTTCTGTAAGCAAAATCGACTGGGGAAATAGTGCATATGTCACAGTGTGTACCCTATATAAGAGGTAAGTGTTGGTCTTTTGGGGATACCATCTGATGACATAATGGCTGCTTCCAGAGATTGTCAGGTTGCGTGAGAAATACCTGTCCAAGAAAGATACCTTTATATGCACATAGGGCTTTGCCTGAAGTTCAATGTCAAAGGGTCGTACTCCTGATCATCTGATCAGTATTTAAGGACTACCAATTGTAAAGCACAACGGAATATGCTGCGCTATATAAGGAACTGGGTACTTGTTTCCTAGCACGGTGCCCATCGCATACCATAAGCCATATATTGGTATGCGATGTGATGTCAGCCGATACAATTTAAATCGTATACCATCGCATTGTATGCCATATACAATGGTATACGATTTAAAATTGTATAAGCACCCTAATGGGTGTTTTCAATATTAAATGGGCCCCCTATAAGATTATTAATTGTATAAGCACGGTAAGGGGTGCTTACAATGTTAAAAGCACCCACACGCCACTCCCACTATGAACGCCAACCCAAAGCGTGGCGAGCGGCGGCGGTACGCGTCCTCTGACCTTTTCATACCCCCACTATCCACGTCGGCATGGAGTTGATTTTATATAGTGTGGCGAACGCAGCGAGCCACCGAGCCCGAAGCGTGGCGAGCGGACGTGGAATACATGTAAAGTAATACGCGTCCCCTCACGGGGCTCGCTGCATTCGCCACGCTTCGGGCTCGGTGGCTCGCTGCGCTTGCCACGCTATATAAAGTCAACTCCACGCCGACGTGGATAGTGGGGGTATGAAAAGGGCGGAGGATGTGTACCGCCGCCCCTCGCGGGCTCGCTGCGCTCGCCACGCTTCGGGTTGGCGTTGGTAGTGGGGGTGGCGTGGGGGTGCATTTAACATTGTAAGCACTAGGGTGCTTATACAATTAAAAATCGTATAGGGTGCTTAAATCGCATCACAAGCGGCTATATGGCATGCGATGCGATACAATGCATAAGATGCCATACGTCTTAAAATCGTGGGCGCCGTGCTAGGAAACCAGTACCAGGAACTGTAAGTAATAATAAGTACTAATGTGAAATATATGTGGTGTTCTCTCTATTTTTCTTTTGAGAATGAGATCTATACTTAAAAAGAGGATGCACACAGAGTTGGCATGGAGCAGTGGTCTGTGGGCGCAGATGGACTTATATTGTAGTCGCACGGCGGACACTAATGTGTGGCCCCGCTTCCTCATTCCTTCACTTCACCTAAGGGGTAAATTTACTAAAATGGGAGTTCTATTAAACATGGGATGTTGCCCATAGCAACCAATCAGTTTCAATCTATCGGGTGTGGATTAGTAGGTCGACAGTCAGTAGGTGGACCACTACTGTTCTAAACATGAAAAGGTCGACAGGGTCTAGGTCAGCAATGACAAAGGGTGGACACAAGCAAAAGGTCAACATGGATTTGGTCGACACAGGGAAAGGTTGACACGAGTTTTCACGTCTTTGGGTGTCTCTGTCCACATTGACACTGCATTAGTGGCCCGCACCCACTTGCATGGCTCGCTGCACTTGGCACACTATTAATTATCGGTTACAATAAATAAATCAGAAATCATCCATTGACCTGTCGACATTTTGCCAACATCAACCTAGACCACGTCCGCATCTCATGTCGACCAATTGCCTGACAAATAATAGTGATCAGCCTATTTACTGTCGATCCGTCGACCGGAAACCCAATCTATTATGTTCTCCATGGTGCTAAATAAATAAAAAGTAGAATGTAATTGGTTGCTACGGGCAACATCCCATCTTTTGTAGAACTCCCATCTTTGTATATTCACCCCTAAGAACCCATGGTGGGTCCCCAGGCAACTTGATGGTTTGGGGACCATTTCAGTTTGTTAAAAGAAAACCTTCTATAAATTATTTATTTACAGCGTCTTATATAGCGCAGCAGATTCCGTTACAGTTTCTTATATAGCGCAGCAGATTCCGTTACAGTGTCTTATATAGCGCAGCAGATTCCGTTACAGTTTCTTATATAGTGCAGCAGATTCCGTTACAGTTTCTTATATAGCGCAGCAGATTCCGTTACAGTGTCTTATATAGCGCAGCAGATTCCGTTACAGTTTCTTATATAGCGCAGTAGATTCCGTTACAGTTTCTTATATAGCGCAGCAGATTCCGTTACAGTTTCTTATATAGCGCAGCAGATTCCGTTACAGTGTCTTATATAGCGCAGCAGATTCCGTTACAGTTTCTTATATAGCGCAGCAGATTCCGTTGCGCTTTACAATAGTAGACAGAGATAAAACAAACTGAGTAACAACAGACAGACTTGGAGGTAGGAGGGCCCTGCTGCAAGCTTACAATCTATAGGGACATAGGGGGGAAACACAAGGACAGGCACCCGTAATAGCATAGCAGTCCCACCAAGTTACAAGTCCAGAAGGGAAGCTATGTAATACATAAGAGCCTCAGAGGGTTATGCTTGTGGTACTTAAATATGATAGGCTTGCCTGAAGAGGTGAGTTTTCAGGGAACGCTGGAAAGTTTGGAGGCTAGTGGAGAGTCTTATTGTAACTTGTCAGAGTAACCCAGTCCCCTCTGCCTCTCCTGCCTAGGACGACAGATGGATGATCCTGCTATGACTTCAGCCGACTAACAAGACCAAATCCTGCCCATTGACTACAGATCACATTTACTAAAATGTAATTTAGCTTTAAGAAAAACTTGGGGCTGGTACACAGTTAAATGCAGCTTTTGCTTCATGTACAGAAGTAAATATGGATTCCACCATGTGCAGACTGCACACATCTATGAGGACACCCGCCTTTACCCGTATACTGTTTTACACTGTTTTAAATAACCTTAATAATTATCTGCATGCTCTTGCACCAGCCCTGAATCCGAATCCTATGTACACACAACTCTACATAGTCCGCAATTCAGTTTACACGCCTTAAATAACCCCCTTCTATTGTTTGTTTTGTCTTGTAATATACAGCTTGTATTGTCTCCACATGTCCTATTAGGAAAACATTAAGGAACTTGAGTAGAACTCTGGATTGTATTCGGTCTTCGGGGAGTATTCAGTCCCGGATTGCGACTGTCTGAACACCCCGGCAGTCGGAATCCCAGGCTATTTTCGCCCAGCTCGACTGGAACTGAGCAGCAGCCGGAATTCAAAGTTCCAGCTGTCGTGTGTCGGAAAGTGGGCGTGTTTTGACATAATCTGCCTTAAATGCTGTCGGAAATGGCAGCATTGAATAGGCGACGGGCTCTATTTCCCCCGGCGGGAATAGCGGCAGAGATTGACTACCCCCTTCATCTCTTGCTTACCGTTTCCTTTTACAACATTAATAGCCAAGCAGCCCAATGGAAAGCTCACAGCAGCACATAACCTTTCAGGAGATGAGTGTGTTGGGGGTCTGTGTATCAAGCCGTGGACAGAAATAAAGTACCAACCAGCTGATTGGCTGCTACTTTATCTCAGTCCACTTTATCTCTCTCCAAAGCTCAGTACATAGACCCCTTGTGAGACAAAGTGACGTGTCCACTCATGGCTGTGTTGTGACTGTGGCAGTTTTTAATGGTGTGAGGAATAATTGGAAAGCCACAGGCTAAAAGTTCTATAGTGTAAGGAGCAGGGTCCCCAACTGCTCAATAAGCGACTGTCAAACCATAAACATGGGGTCACATGCTCCCCTAATGGAACATAGCCCATACATTTAAGTTTTTTTCCATCTACGGTTTTCTAAGCTGCATCTTATCTCTTTGTGGTGCCCGGACAAATTAAAGTTAATTTGGCAAATTTAGGGGTAAATGGATGAAGCTTGGAGAAGTGGGATCTATCCCCATAACGAATGTTATGTGCAAGGCGATAATACTCCAGCCAATCAGCTCCTAGGTGTCAATTTACATATTGGAGCTGATTGGCTGGTGCATCATCACCTTGGGGATAGATGCCACTTCTCCAAGCTTCATACATTTACCCCTTAATCACTTACAGAGTTAATTAATAGTTATTATTGTGATATCAAAGTCACCAGATCCTTTACAATGTGTTCTCCGAGCCCAAAGGCTGTGTATGTATCTTATCTTGTGTTCTGCCTTCAGAAAGCTGCTGCCAAGGGAATTAGCCAAGTGGTAGCCTCCAGAATTGCCATGGCTGCTCCCGGGATGAGTAAGTATAATCATTTGTCTGTTTGCGATTTGGTTCCAAATAAATTCCAACACACAGCAGTGTCTCTATCCCAAGCTATCGTAGCTGATCGGGATGCGGTCATTTGGTCTACAGCATTATGGTTGATAGTCATTAGGTCGACATGGGTCTAGGTTGACATGGGAAAAGGTCAAAAGGTCATTAGTTTGACATTGTCTAGGTTCACAGTCAAAAGGTCGACATGGAGTTTTTTACTGTTTTATGAGCCAACATGCGCCGACAGGCGGTATATCATGCCCTACCATCCACTAGGGCATGGTGGGAGAATAAAATAGTGTGCCGAGCGATGCGAGGGGATGCGGTGCACTTTAAACTGTGTCAATGTCGACTGTGTTGACATTCGGGTAAAAAACAGTGAAAAACCCCATGTCGGCCTTTTGACTGTTGACCTAGACAATGTCGAACTAATGACCTGTCGAACGAATGACCTTTCGACCTAGAACCATGTCAGCATTTCCCCGTGTCGACCTAATAACTGTCGACCATAATGCTGTAGACCAAATGATCCCAACCCAGCTGATCATACTGTGTCTTCCAACAATTTAAGGGATCAGAAATAGGCTGCAAAGGTCCATACACACTGAGTGATTTTGCCCAGCGTGTACGGACAGCGACGATGGGGAAATCGCATAGCTGAAACAATGCTCAGTGCATACACACTGAGCGATTTTCCCAGGGGTGGATAACTTTTCATAGCAGGATACTATTATTTGGTTAAGATAGTCAGCAATTATGCCAGTACTTAAAGTCCATCATTTCAAATGATCTAATGTCATATTTGCCTACTTTCATACAAATAATGGGAAACTCACATTTATTCAGGCAATCCCCCCCCCCCCCATCCACCTACAGTAGACCGGGCAGATCTCCTGCATCCTGTCTGCTACCTGGTGAAGTAAGCAGGATGCAGAGCTTTTACGGAGTCTTGCGGATGTGAATGTTCAACTATACTCTGTAAAGCGCTGCGGAATATGTATGCGCTATATAAGAAACTGGTAATAAAATAAAATAAATCCAGGAGAAGGAGGTGGGGCTTAATGGCGCAAATGTTCATTATTGAACGACAAAAGCCTCCTTGCGGACCCGCCAATCACAGCATGACTTACTGAGTAACTCCCCCGGCCACCCCCCCTGACCATGTAAGCAGCATCTCCTTTGCAGACTTTTCCCGGAGAGGAGAGATTACAGGTAGGCAACTATGTATAATGTCTGGTTATAATTTTGTTTGCATTATGAAAATGATTAATAAATATATTTTTCTTTCTATTTCAGTACTCCTGCCAATTCTGATGCAGAAACTGGAGACGTTCCCATTTATGAAAGTGAGTATTTCCACATGGATGGGAAATATTCGAGTTTCCACCTATTGTATAACCACGTACTGTTTGGGAATAATGTGACCACTATTGTGATTCGTAAGGATTTTGGGGTTACAGATAAGTCCAGGGTTAGCACTGACTGTCGTAAGATGCTGACCTTCAAATATCCTTCTAATCTACACAAATATGATGGTTTATGGTTGGCGACTTCATAGCCTAATTTAAAAAAAAAAATGAATGTGCAGCTATCGCCACAAGTCGTATAGGTGAGATAGGTTATTTACAGCAGCCTCGGAATGCCTGGGTATCTTTTCTTTCCCAGTGTTAAGACATGATAAATAGCACAACGCTTGTTTATCTGTGTGTAAAGGCCCCCATACACTAGGCCGACTTCCCCCTGAGCTTCCCCGGCTGCTCCCCAGGGGAGCTTGATTAGATTGGCACTTGATGTGCCATTTTTTACATGTGATAAATCGTCTCGATTTATCACATGTAAAAAACCCGGGGAGCAGGGGGGGGGGGGGCTACAGAGCAGGGCTGCTGGTGGGAGCAGGGGGGGGCTGGGGACGCTGCGGGGGACACAGGCGGCATAGAGCCGGGCAGAGGGAGCCGGGAGCTGTCAGTGCTAGAAAAAAAAGCCTATACAATGAATTGGCAGCCTGTGATTGGCTGAGCGCTCTCTCAGCCAATTGCTGACTGGCTGAGAGAGCGCTCAGCCAATCACAGGCCGCCCATTCATTGTATGGGCTTTTTTTTTTTATTCAGTACTGACAGCTCCCGGCTCCCCCTGCCCGGCTCTATGCCGCCTGTGTCCCCCGCAGTGTCCCCAGCCCCCCCTGCTCCCTACACCGCCGCGCCGCCCCACTAGGTCCCAAGTCGGGTGGTCGGACGTGCAGCAGGTCCGACCACCCGACGCAGATCCGATGCGCACGGGACCGCACATCGGATCTGAGGGGACATCAAAACTAGCCGATTTTGTTCCGATTTCGGCCAGATCCGACTGATCTGGCCGAAATCTGACCAAAATCGGCTAGTGTATGGGGGCCTTAAGACTCTTTAAAGAGACTGCAGCTCATTGGACATTCTCATAGCCAATCAGGTACAGCACATTTGTGCAAGACTTGCAATTCAAATTGCATCTTACATTATTTATCTGTTCATATAATATATTGTTATATTTGAATCACTCTGTACCCAGTTTTATCTATATTGTCTATTGACAAAAAAAACATGGTCAAGTACGTAGCTACCATAGGTGTAAGGAGTGCGGCTATTATGGGGCCCAAAACTGGGAGGGGCCCACCTTTATGTCAGTTACACGTGTTATATAAATTTTTCACCATTGGGTGATACAGATGCAGCCCTCTTCATATAGCCCTTTAACCACCTGAGTGGTATGCCCGGGCTGTCCTGGAAAATTTCCGGGCATACCACTATGCAGTAGGTGCACGCCAGTGGTGCCTCCAGCGGAGCACCACTTGCACACCGCCTTTAGGGCCTCCCCCCCCTCCTGTCGGCCCCCACCCCCTCCGCATCAGCGATCGTAAGCTGGAGCTCCGTGCCGAATGGCTGCCATTTGCAGCAGTGACTTAGGTGGCAGGCTTCGGGATGTTCGGGGCGGCTCGGGGGGACTCAGGAGCGCTCAGGAGTTCAGGCGCCCGAGTTCTCCCGAGCCGCTGCGAAAATCCCCTTACCCTGCTGCCTGTGTGGTCAATGCTAAATGTGACTGGTGGCTGGGGCAGAGGTACAAACGCCGGAGGTGAGGGTGGGCCCTTCCTACGTTCTGTGGTGGGTTTTGCTGGGTAGGTTTGTCCTACCCCAGCAAAACCCACCACTCAAGTGGTTAATATGATTAAGTGAGTAATAGGATTACTCTGTTAATCCCCTACTGCAGTGGTTCCCAAACTGTGTGCCGTGGCACCCTGGGGTGCCTTGGGGGACTTGCAGGGGTGCCCTGGGTTAGAGGTCCAGGACCAATTCAAGTTATCTATGTCCAATATAATAGTCAAATCATGGACAAACAGAAGTCAATTTTGTCCAATACCACATAACTGATCCTAAGGATGAGATATAAACACAATTTATTTAACTTAATATTTGTTTCTGAGTTCCTCAATGAGAAAGTTTTAGCCTAGGGGTGCCATGAAAAAAATTCTGATGCTCCGGGGTGCCGTGATTCGAAAAAGTTTGGGAACCACTGCCCTACTGTATTGTTTTATGTATTGTATTGCTGCTGAGAACAATAGGATAGCCAGGGTGAGCCACGACCTAAGGAAGATAGTTGAGAGGGGCTCCATCTGTACATAGGACTCATTTACAGACTTTTGCCTTGGGACCCACTTTATATTTATTTACGCCCCCTGGATCCTGCTCTTGTAATGTGACATAATATGAACAGGCGGCACTGTAGTACGTCACGATATGACGTGGAGGCACTATAGCGTGGCCGAATATTAACTGGCGTCACTGTAATGTGGCATAATATGTAGTGAATTCAGTAAAACGTGGCCTAATATGAACTGGGGGCATTGTTTGTCCATTATGTTAACTTTGGTATTGTGTTGCATAATGTGTACTGGCAGCACTATAATGTGAACTAGGGCACTACTATGGTTCATAAAAAAAAATAAACTACTGTAGGACACAATTATGAGCCATAACATTAACTAAAGAACTGCTGTGGTTCAGAAAATGAACTATGGCTGAGAGGTGTCTCTCTAGAAGTATTGGCACAGGGACACCTTCCAAATGTACTGATCACAGTCATTTAAAGAAAATGTGATCTTAGCATTTCATTCATTCAAACCATTTTACTATGTATAGCTGTGCAATTCTCCAATGCTGCCTTGCTGCTTTTGCCATTTTAAACATTTCTTTCCACAGAAAATCCATTTTCTCCACGCTCCCCTGCAAGTCACATTAGCTGGCGGTTTGTAAGTAAACTCCAAGTCCTGGTATGATTGTTTCTCAGTATTTCTACTGAGAGAAGTAGGTTCCTGGGCATTTTATCGTTGAACTAAGATTGACATTTGTTTTCTCCTTCCTCACTGTACAAATTTCTGTAACTAATTATATGTGAGGCATTGCTCAGATACTCTGCAAATCACCACTGGCCTTCTACAGCCTCAAGTATATAATTTACCAGATTCCTGCAGAGGCTACACAATCCTTTCTGAAAGTTATGGCTGACCAAAGGCTTGTTGCATTTTATGGGCTTGTACATATAACCAGTGGAGGCTCTAGAGGTGGGGCTGCCGCACAGTTCAAAATTCAAATAGGGGAGCCACACCTACTGCCATTGAGTCAGTTTGGAATGGCAGTTGGTGTGGCTTGCCATTTGAATTTTGAAATGTGATGCATCCCCCACCTCTGAAGCCTCCACTGCATATAACCGCTTCCTGTATCCTTAGTACATTTCATCTTGGCTGTATTTACAGCTGGAATGCAGGCTTAGCTGCTGCTGAGCAGGGAGTTCATTGCCTACAGTACGCACAAGCATTAAGAGTAAAATGGTGGGCAGGGGCAGGTACAGTGTGCCAGATTTAGAGGAGGGCATAGTGGCGACATTGGAAGAAAGTGATAAAGTCTAAAAAGATTGAAATCTCCAACTCAATTGCGCAAACGTGTTGAGTGCAACCTATGGATGGATCACCTCCCAGGTGTGTCCCCACACCTTATTATGTGTATGTATACACAAATGGTGTGATCCCTCCAACAGCGCAAAGTGTGGAGAAATTACTATACGTCCCTACTACTTGAGAGGTAGAGTCTCCTCTTCTCCACCTCCGAAATGGGTATACAGCATTCAGGACTCTCCCCGTCACTTATTTCTGGATCCTTTCCTCCTACTGTATTGTGCTCGCTCCCCAGGTGTATAGACCATGGGTTGCAACAGGGGAATAAACACAGATGGACCCAAATATAGTGTAATAATTTAATAAAACAAATGTCAAAGATAAGACCAGTATAATCTCAGCAGGTACGTACTGGTATACCTCCCTCGAGTTCCTGGTCTTTCTCAGGTCCACCTCGTGTTCTATATAGGTCCCTGGCTCCCTCCAACGCGTTTTGACCCCCACTGAGGTCTTTCTCAAGGAGAATCGCATTGTGCTCGCCATGCTGTCTGAGTCCGGCCAGTAGGGATCCCGACGTCGCGCTAATGACTGTCGGAACCCTATACCACGCCCCTTTTAAATTCTTGCCTAGGACACCAGATTGGCAGGCTCTGACGATCCAGTTCACTAAAAGAAAAGAGTGATTTTTATTTTTAATTTAAAAAATAAATAAATGTAATGCCTGGCAATGAAATCACCTTCAGGGTCCTATTCATGATGGGTGAATAACCTATTTTTATATATTTTGTTTGAATTGCATCACTTTTTAATCCCCCAAGAACAACCTATTTTGTATCCCTTGACCCATTTCCTCCCTTACGGTCGTTTGAAGGTATTTATGGTGAACTAGATGTGGAAAGGATTTCCCCGTGCGCACTGTGTAACTCTGTGTCTTCTCTTACAGCTTACTGTTCATGGTTCCTGTCGCCTGTTCATTGTTTCCACAGCGATGGTAAAACTTGTTCCGCTAATTTCATTATGTTATCATTTATACCTAGATAGAAATCGTTGCTTTGTGACGGTTAAGGTGCGTACACACTGGCCAATATATCATTCCTTTGAGTAATATATCGATGCACCATCGGGCAGTGTGTACAAGCGATAGATCGGTGAAGTTCACAGATAGATCGCATCCGCTCTGCAACACAGCCAAAGCCCGTTATATCTAGAGATAGATTGGCGCTGCTGTGTGTATGGGCTATCTGCCGACTGCCCGTATAGCCCCACCGGGAGCCACCGTTGATTGACATCTCAGTAGGCGCACCCCCTTGTGATGTCAGATCCTAAGGATCAGGCGGTGTGAAAGGAGAACACGCTGCCCGGTCCATCTATAGCTGTATCTGCAGATCAGTTGATCTGCAGATATATCTATTAGTGTGTACCCAGCTTTAGGATGGCTTGAAACCCTTGCAAACACTGAGAGGACATGCAGCCTTCACCCAACTGGGTCCTATCCGGGAACCCCCCCCCCCCTCCCCCCACTAGACCTGATCGCAGGGCATATTTTTTACAAATGGACAATACCATGCTGCACTGCAGGTGGGGCAGATGTAACATGTGCAGAGAGAGTTAGATTTGGGTGTTATTTTGTTTCTGTGCAGGGTAAATACCGGCTGCTTTATTTTTACACTGCAATTTATATTTAAGTTTGAACACACCCCACCCAAATCTACACCCAACCCACCCTGGATCCCTGGATATGGATCATTGGGTTGACAGTATGAAGATTGGTCGACAGTAATTTTTCATGTTTTTTTGTCCCGAATGACGATGTGTCAACGTAGACACCAAATCGGCTTGCTGCGTTCGCCATGCTTCGGGCACACTATCGTATTCTATCTCCTTGCCCTAGTGCAGGGCTGGGCAACACCGGCCCTCCAGATGTTGATGAACTACACATCCCAGCATGCCTTGCATCAGTTTCAGCATGGCCACATAGCAAAACTAATGCAAAGCATCCTGGGATGTGTAGTTCATTAACATCTGGAGGGCCGGTTTTGCCCAGCCCTGCCCTAGTGGATGTAAGGTGTGAAATAACGCCTATTTTTGTGGGGGGGAAAAAGTGAAAAACTCATATCGACCTTTTGACTGTTGACCTTCCCATTGTCGACCTTCCACCCCTATTGACCTTAAGCCTATTGACCTATTTCATGTGTCAACCTATGCCCTGTCAACCTTTAGTGGTCAACGTAATGTATATCGGCCTTCATACTGTCAACCTAGCGACCCTATCCCCACACTGTCAGGAGCTGGACATGTATAATGCTGCTTCATATGTCACACCAGGTCTGATCTGTATTACATAAAGCTGCTCAGCACTGATTGGCTAGGACACAATAGGTTTATAAGAGAGAGGTGTCTTCTGCCAATGAAACCTCTTGACCTTTCTTTATTATCTAATATAATAAGACATTGAGGTAAGTGTGATTTTAGTCCTCACAACATGTATTTTTTTTTTTTTTCATTTTAGTTCTATGGCTGTCAGCAATCTAGAACCAGAGCTTCGAGACTCCATCCAGAACCAATATGGAGACCAAATTAAATACGTTTATTTTAACAAAGGTTTATAGGGTCGACAGTGGAGGACACAGACTAAACCCAGCTGTATAGCAACCAAAAATGACCATCGCCTCTGACCACCAAGCGACGATTCTGTCTTTTTTAATGGTTGTACACATTTAAAAAAGATATTTTTATATATATATTTTTTTTTTTCTAAATTCAGGGGAAGAGTCTAAAGTGTCTGGCATCTTCACCAAAAATGTATGAGCCATTGTTCTTGACAACTGGTAATGTGGCTGGTTTGTCTTACTGCAGATAGCCTTCAAGTGTTCGTGCATACTGTGGCGCATTGTCTAAGCGGGCTGGAGATAATGATTTATTGATACAATGAGGAATGCTTTATCTGTGCTCACTACACAATGAAAGGACTAAAAATAGAACAGGTTGCATTCTGGGTCCATTCAGCCTTTGGAGGAAGGGCAGTGAGTACAGATACAGCTTCCCTCACAATGATCAATAGAGCAGCTTAGACCGTGTTCACCTCTCAGTGATTGATGTGTAGGGCAACGCACCCACAGCCGGGTAGCACAAGGCCTTTAAACAGCTCAACCTCTTTTACATTTTAACTGTTGGAAAGTACCAAAGAGATTGGACCGCATTCTTCTACATAAATGAGACATGTTTTGAAAATTGGGTTGTGTTTTCCTCATCTGATAAATCTTTTATTTCCAAGAATTCAGCACCTTTTAGTTGTATTGCTTGTAAACAAATGGACATCTAGCAGACATTTCAGTTCTGCAAAAAATAACAAGCTCATGTGATTCTGCCGAGTTGCAACTCAGTTGGTTACAAATGTAAACGGGTCTATTTTAAAAAACATAAATTACTGAGCTCTTTTGTTTGCAGGATTCATGTTTCCCGATGGTGAAGTTATTCATATTTGGCTGTCTACAAACATTTGTGAACATGAAGTCTGCATGGATCAGTCAGATCTGTGCAGTGCTTCTTTGTGAAAGAGTTCATTTTTTTAATTGCATGGGGTCCCCCATCCTAAAGGGGTGTACACACGGAGCAATCCTTCTAAGCGATTTTGACTACATAGTCAAAATTGCTTAGAAGGTTAGTAAAGATCAAGGTTAGACAAATCGCCATATAATATCGCCTAGTAAAAAAAGTTGCCAGGCAAGAATATTTTGACTAGATCGCTGGCTGTCTAGTCAAAATTGCTGGTGTTCACTGCTGAGGAAGATATTCACTAGCGATCTGCAATGAATACCAACCAAGTATGTTAATTCTAGTATAGTCAGTATCGCCCATAGACAAAATCGCTTAATTAAAATCACTGGTGCATTTAATCAAATCACTTAGTCAAAATTGCTGTTGTATCTAGTAAAATCGCTTAGTCAAAATTGCTTAGTCAAAATCGCTCCCTAGCAAAAATCGCTCCATGTGTACTCCCCTTAAGCATTGAAGTGTAGTTGGTTCTAAAAATACAGGGGGAAAATTGCATAGGGTTCCCCGGTGTTTAAGAACCAGCACTGGGCTAATGGACTGGTCCTGGTTCCAAAAATGCAGAGGAGAAAATGAGCACTGGGCTCCAATAGTTGGTAAAGTAATGCCACAGCAGAGGGACTTGTTTATATTGGTCTCTGCGGCCATAGTTTTAACCTTCCCAGCTGGGGTCCCTAAGTGAGTGGGGACCCCCCCCCCCCCCCCCAAAAAAAAAAGATAAAAGTTGGCAAGTTTCTAGTACTATTCTGTAAAAAGAAAGAGTTAATATTGTGTTTTATCCTGAACTACAGATCCCAGCAAGCCACCCCCACATTTGAAGGCTTACTGATACTTGTACTTCCACCTGTAAAACAAATATTACAATAAACACAGGATGGACACACAGTGAAAGTAAACTTGTATAACTCACCCCTACATACTTACCTAAATCCCCTGTAGCCCTCTGGTCCTCTTCGCTAGAAAAAATCTAAAGGGTGCCTAGGCACACAGGGGGTTATTCTGGTTCACTCCTGGCAAATTCCTTCTTAGATGGACAAAACCATGTGTACTGCAGGTGGGGCAGATGTAAAATATGCAGAGAGAATTAGATTTGGGTGGGGTTTTACTTCAAAGTGAGATCTATATTGCAGTGTAAAAATAAAGCAGTCAGTATTTTCCCTGCACAGAAACAAAATAACCCAAGCCCCAGCCTTTTTGACACACTGAGGATCTTTGGTGGTGGGGAGAGGGGCAGCAACTGTGCGTTCCTCAAAGCAGTGGCGTGGCACTTTGAATATGTAGGAGTGCCGAGGCCGGTGTGGCAATGCAGATTTACGGACCTTAAACCTGCAATGATCACGAAGTGTGATCCGATGGTGAGTCTTCAGAAGCATCAGCAGATCATGAAAGCAGTAAAGGAGGCATCTATTTACACCAGACGCTGTGTGTGTGGTATTGCCCAGCCGCCTCCTTGCTGCTGCTGTTCAGTAGTGTACAACGCCACATCGGGCCCTTTGTACACGGGTTAAATATAAGTTCTTTCTGGGGATATTAACCTCTCTCATAGGGGCAGATGTACTAATCCGCTCATGTCATTTTCTAGACACGGCCCATAACATGGCAGTTAAGAACTGATTGACTGGTAGTTTATCTCTTTCCACTTTATACAAGGCTGAGTGCATTTTCCCATTTAATGGAACAGTTACACATGAACAGCAATGCAATTAATATATGCTAAGAACACAACAAATACACTCACAGCCAATATGTCAGACCTTTATTACACCTTACTGGTAATCGGGGCCTATTCTTCAAACCCCCAGCCCTTAAATCCTCTGAAAATGGTGTAAAGTACTTCTTTAGTGTCCAATCTATTTAATATTGCAGTAGCAGATCAGGCTGTGTTCTCTGTATGTACACAATTAGGTCATACATATATAGGTCTTTTTTTTAACCTCACCTAACTATGGGGTTTATTCTAGTTCATTCTTTCTGACAAAATCCTTCTTAGATGGACAAAACCATGTGCACTGCAGGGGGGCAGATGTAACATGTGCAGAGAGAATTAGATTTGGGTGAGTTATTTTGTTTCTGTGCAGGGAAAATACTGACTGCATGATTTTACACTTCAATATAGATCTCACTTTGAAGAAAAACCCCACCCAAATCTAATTCTCTCTGCACAAGTTACATCTGCCCCACCCGCAGTGCACATGGTTTTGTCCATCTAAGAAGGATTTTGTCAGAAAGAATGGACTAGAATAACCCCCTATGTTACTAATGGTGTGTACACACGGTAGATATGCGAGTCCCGATACGATCAGATGGTATCGGGACTCGCATAACACGGCATACATGCAGTGGCACAATTTTGACTAAATAGTGCAGATCTGCACTATATAGTCTATGCAGCCAAGACTATCTGTCTTGCGATACGTGAACATGCATGGAGATCGCAAAGGTTAAAACCCTTGCGATCTGCATGCGATGCCGACACGATGTTGACTATATTGTCAACATCGGAAGGCATATCTTACCAGGTGTACACACTATAAGTCTATAAAGTTCAATATTTATTTATTGTTTCCGTTAATATTTACATTTGTACGTTGGAGCAGTCACATTGAGGCTCATTCAGGTGTGGTTACAAAGCGGCTATGGGATGCACATCAGTCAGTTTTCTTAATGTACATAGAGATGCACCAATGAATTGGATGCAAAGTGGGTGACAGGATTTGAGGGTGGGAATGGGGAGTGGTCAGGTGAACGCAGGCGTGCCTACCTTCCAACTGTCCCGATTACAAGATGCAAGCGCACGGCATCTCTTCAGTGCAGGGAGGGGGCTATGGGCTGCCCAGCTGCTAATGGAACTCTGGGCATGCCCCTGAAAATTATGTAAACAGGGGTTGCTGTATTAGGCCACGCCCCCATAATCTGAGGCCACACCCCCTCACCCCAGAGCTTTCCCAGGGCGGACCTGCTTTCACAATGCAAAAGTTGGGAGGTATGGACATGCTATGGCTGTTCTGATATTTGCAGCTGAAGGGTCTCTCTGTACGCAGCTGATACTTTGTCTATCATTCCAAGGCTCTCCAAGGTCATTTTGCAAACATGCATATATAACATTCCAGGTGTACAGGGTTAGTATTCGATGCAACTATATATCTCCTATTTATTTAAACCATGTGGAATACAAACTGATGCCATACCGATCTGACATCTGATACAATCGGGGCCATCTTAATGTAAGAGCTTAATGGGCAGCTGCCAAGGGCCTCCGACTCTAGGGGCCTTTGAGCTGGGGAAGATGGGGTTGTGTGGGCATCTGCCTCCTGAGCTTATTGGGAAGCAGTAGAGAAAGCTGCCTGCTCCCTCTGATTGTAAATTACACCCAGGATGACCAGGCAGCATTCTCTCCCTGCTTCCCAGCCTGCAGCTAGACAGTAAATGGCTGTCCGCATGGTAATTGGTGGATGTCTGGAGCTATCCACCAATTGGAATCCAGCCTTCTCTTCCTGCTTCTCAGCCTGCAGCCAGACATTGAATGGCTCTCAGCATGCTGATTGGTGGATGGCTGGAGCTATCCACCAATCAGAGTGCTGACAGCCATTCACTTTATAGAAGTAAGTGGAGAGATCAGGGCCGGTGCAAGACCCCAGCCCGCCCCAGGCATATTCCCGCACGCCGCCCGCTCCCTTCTGGGGGGGATTTCAGTGCAGCACTACCCGCGCTCTGGGGGAGGGTGCGGACGATACTGCGGCACGGGGGGGGGGGGCGGGTGGGTGTTACTGAGGCGGGCGCCTGCACCTCCTGTGTTCAGGGGCAGCATTGATTCACGGGCGGGAGGGGGGAGAGGAAAGATCACAGTCTCACCTGCTTCACGTTCCCGGCTTTCTGGTACCTCTCTATGGTACCTCTCCTTCTGCGGCTCAGTTCCGCCCTCCAGTGGCCGGCGCCCTAGGCAAATGCCTAGTGGTGGCGCCGGCCCTGGGAGAGATGGTGCAAGAGGGGCCTGTTCTGAATTTTTATTTTTTTTTGCTTTGCCCAGGACTTACAATGCTATTAACACAGTACTGGATACAATAGGAATTTGATAAATTTTGACAGTTTTCTAAAATGTTAAAGCGTAAATGTCATTTAGTTGGTGTCTGAAAACAGCCAACAGAAGTGAACTTCAGATACGGAGAAGCCGACATGCATGGCTAAAGTTCCATGTTGGAAACAAGTTGTACTTTCAGTTGGATCGCACGTCCAGTGTCGAATGTAGTGGAGCATTTTTCTTTCTTCTATGCATGTGTGTTGTGATTGAGCCCGTGGGAGATGCATGGTCTCAGATGTGTAGCGGTCGTGTCCCTTCCAATCTAAGCGGCTGGGTAACCACTTGATATATATAAGGTAACCAAACACCTGGGCTGGACCAAAGTTTTTGAGGATGGTTCCAAGCTGGGTCAGAAGAACCCGTTTACATTGCATGTGGCGGTGGCAGGTGGGGAGTTTGGGGTGGTACACCTGTCAAACCGCAACGCAGGTGTCCTGAGGCGAGCTCAGGGAGGAAAGAAACCTCCCGTAGAGCAGTTTTGACCCTTAATTTCATTACACCTCACGTTTTGACTCCTATTTATGCTGCACAACACGTATTCAAGTTGTATTCAAGTTATCATGTAGGGATCCATATTCACGTTACACAACACATAATGACCCTTATCTATGTTACATCTCACGTAATGACCAATATTCACGTTACTTCAAATGCAATGACCTATATTCACATTACACATGTTCAAGGTACACCACATATAGTGACCCTTATTCATGTTATACCACACAAAGTGACCCACATTCATGTTACACCACACGTAGTGACCCGTATTCAAGTTACATGACATGCAGTGACCAATATTCACGTTACACCTCACTTAGTGACCCATAATCACATTATAAAACATATCGGTCTCACAATACTGGGCACTGTAGTGCAATTATATACATATTAATTCCCCCCTCCCCCCAGGCAGCCCACACAGCTACATTCCTGAGTCGAAAGCTAGATCTAACCAGCAGCCACATGGTGGTCATCACCATTTGGCAAACCTGGGTCTGAGATGGCTGCGGAGAAGAGCAGTTCCTGGCCAGATGTACTGCTCCTGGCATCCGTCGTCCTTCTCCTGCCCACGGATGCAGTATAGTCACCAGGGAAACGTGAGGCTTGGGCGGGATCCTTATATGACTTTCCCCCGGCTGTGAGAGAATGAAGGGGGGAGTGCTGAGCGCAGCCGCCGGGCCTCGGAGATTTCTTATCAAATCTCTCACTTTCTGATTCCTATTAAATTTCACCCGCATTGTCTTACCATGTTCCTGGTGATACCTGCAGTGCTGATGGAGAGGGACGTATTCTGAATGTGTGCGTGGTGTGGGACACCTCTAGTCCCAGGAGCCTGTTTTTATTGCACACCTTGCACCCATTATAGATACAGCCATGTGAGCAGTGACATATCTATTGTGGGTGCAGTATGTGGGGGTGCACATGGGCTCCTGAGTCCAGAGGGGGCCACACCACATACTCTGCAGCCATTGTTTTCAATACTTATCTCTCCAGAGACTCACAGCAATAAAAATAGCAGTGACTCTTATCACTAGGTGGTGAGCAGGGAGGCCAATCCCGGGCCACTTTTTCAAACCCGGGATTCCCGGAATTGGCCTCCTGATGTCGCACCATGCCAGGATTAGAAGCAGACCTTCAGTGGGCAGGCATATGCAGTGGAGTGGGTGGCGGAATGGATGAGGATAGAACACACAACAGAGAGGGTGCAGTGCAGAGGGTGGGCACTTGTGTTGCTGCGCATTGTGACCTCTAACCTCACGCTGTACAACCGCACAGGCTGATCTCTGGTCAGCGGAGATTCGTGCTCAGCGCTGCCTGGCAGAAAGGGATGAAATGTTCATGTGCATTTCATTCCCGAAATACCGAGATAGAGGCTCCAATCCCAGGACTGGCATTCCTAGCGGTGAGCAAGTCCCCAGGATAATGGTGTCATAAAATAGATAATATAACTCGTGGTGATGCTTCCCAATCCCAGGGAATTTACTATGGAACATGATCTCTCAATCCCCCTCCCCTCATTAAACACTGAGTTCTGAGCCAACTTTCCGTTAAAAGAAAAACACTTAACAGCAATCAAGGAAATATAACAGCACTTGCTATCTATTTAGCAAATGTGTTCTGTTTCTTCATGATAATTTATTATGTTTGCTCATCACTTTGTCACTGATAACACTACAGACAGTTCATTGTCTCCACCCTATCCTCTTTACTATGGGTCTTATTCTAGTTCACTCTTTCTGACAAAATCATGTGCACTGAAGGGGGACAGAAGTAATATGTGCAGAGAGAGAGTTAGATTTGGGTGAGTTACTGTATTTTGTTTCTGTGCAGGGTAAATACTGGCTGCTTTATTTTTACACTGCAATATAGATCTCACTTTGAAGTAAAACCCCACCCAAATCTAACTCTCTCTGCACAAGTGACATCTGCCCCACCTGCAGTGCACATGGGGGTTTATTCTAGTTCATTCTTTCTGACAAAATCCTTCTTAGATGGACAAATCCATGTGCACTGCAGGGGGCAGATGTAACATGTGCAGATAGAATTAGATTTGGGTGAGTTATTTTGTTTCTGTGCAGGGAAAATATTGGCTGCTTTATTTTACACTGCAATATAGATCTCACTTTGAAGAAAAACCCCACCCAAATCTAATTCTCTCTGCACAAGTTACATCTGCCCCACCCGCAGTGCACATGGTTTTGTCCATCTTAGGAGAATTTTGTCAGAAAGAGTGAACTAGTATAAGGCCCTATGTGTGAATTGTAATCACCCCCTTTGGTTGGATTCAGGAGCCAGAGCTAACCAGAGAGATCTGCATTGCATCATTACATTAGCCATTTGCCTGTTATGTCTATTCAGCCAGTCAGTAATGCTGGCCACACATCAGACCAACTTTCCTCCAACCATCCAACTAGTTGCTTGGATGGAATAAAAATATGGTATTGGATGGGAGCAAATGTAATATTTACTTCAGAAATTTGCTCCCAAAATCTAGAAAAGGGCAAAAACTGTCGCTCAGATACGGTACTGTAGTTGAACTTGTTTGATATAAACATTTTGAGTGAATGTTTTTGTCCATTTTCCTGGGTTTGTGAGCACCTTTCTGATTGTCCTTTGCTCCCATCCAGTACCATATTTTTATTCCATCCAAGCAACTAGTTGGATGGTTGGAGGAAAGTTGGTCTGATGTGTGGCCAGTATAATACATGACCTGACTTAAAGGTGAATGTAAAGATGCATTGGATATGTTACTGCTAAATGGGTCCACTATGAAGGTGGTATCCACTGTGCATATAATAATAATAATACTGCACTGACTGCCGATACTGTACCGCACCCTATATCTACAGGCTGCATGGAATAAAAAATAAATGGTAAACAGAAGGCGAAACAAAGGACTGTTTTTTTCTTAGCCGCTAAGGACCTGTTTAGTACTTTAGTGTGCAACTGTTCATGCCAGCACCCCCAGATATGATATTGTACCTACAGCATTCTTGCCTACTTTTTCCGGAGAAGATACCAGACGCTACATGTCATGGGGGGAGGGAGGAAGCTGATGTCACCAAGCCCCGCCCACAATTTGGGGGTCTGCGGACTGGGGGAGGGACTAAAATTACACAAAATGGCACTAATCGCATCCTTTTAGCCCCGCCCCCTCGCAGCAGACCCATACAATCCGGTATTTGTTGCAGCGGGGAAGAGGGCTGTGAGGGTGATGCGAGTGACTTGCCCACCTTCCCAGGGGGCCGGGAGAGGACCCGATGTGCAACGATGTAGGACCCATGTCACGAGCATGTGCAAAGTATCTATGCGACTCACATCCTCCAGGATCTGAATTAGGCCCAAGGTATTCATATATGCAGCTAATAAGTCTGCAACTCCCATAAGCATATTTATTTATTAGACATTCCCTGAATAATCGCCATATGTAGGGGATACCTGCAAATATTAAGGATACTCAAATTGCACCATCTCCTATAATCTGCTAAGGTCCCTCCATTCCTGACTGCAAATGCAGCCCCCATAGGTGTCTATGGGCGGCTGCTACGCAGTCATACTTACCAACCACTGTATTCCAGAGCTTAGCACCTAGAGCTAAGGCTGTCTGCAAATGATATTAGCCTATGGCTACTACGTCACAGATTTTTAATGGGGAAATATCCAGGTCCGAGTCTTTGGTAATAGGTCTTTAATGTAAATCGGAACACTTAATGTAATACACAGCCATGAATCCGTTATTGTGCCTGATTCAGACCTGACCACTAATGTGAGAATGTGCAGTGGTCTGCGAGGAGAAAGATGGCGCTCAGACGGAAATAGAAAACGGCCCTTGCATAATTGCGAATGGATCGCTAATTGCAATACACTTGCAAATCCATACGCGGTTCCTGACCCATCTAACAGTTTTTGCTGTCTCAGCATATGTAAGTAGGTCCGAGGCCTCCCTTAATCTGCGACTGAGACAGGATGGAAGTGGTCATCGTCACTGACCCTTCCCAATGCCTGTGCGCTCCTGCATTTTTTTTCAGACAACAGCAGGTTTCCACCCCCAATACCGGCATCCTGTTCATCAAGTTGCGAGGGGATTCCGTTCACAATCCATACACATTTTCTGTTGCGATTCACCCTCACCCTCACGCATGCTCGGTGCGAACGTTATTCATGCGTAGTTTTTCGATAATCGCTCAATTTGCGAATTCTCTAATTAGCGGTCAGGTCTGAATCAATCCCAGTATTATTTAGCAGCCAACTTGCTTTAGATTGCAATGGGTTCCAATCAGTGTGTAAGTAGATATTTGTAGGCCCCATAGCAAAAAGGGCCCCTATTATATAATGGTCAAAAATGTATATAGTACATGTTTCTTTGACAGGGCCCTTTTTAGCTGTGGGCCCCATAGCAGCTGCACTCAATGTACCTATGGTAGCTACGCCCTTGGTTACAATACATCCTTGCACTTGAAACCAGGTCATTATGCGATTATGTCCCGCGTCTTCTATATCATACATGACTGAGCAGCGCTTGCATGCAGACTGTAAAACTATTCCTCAGATACAGTATGTCCTGGAATATGATGTTCCTACACATTCACGGAGTGAACTTCCTCCTACAAAGTTCTTCACTGAAGCAGAAGAATGTGCTTGTTAGCTTACACATCAAAGAGACTGTCTTCTCAGAGAAGCTTCTTTCTTCTGGGGTGTAGGTAACTGAGGTGAACAATAATATAATAAGGAGCCAAATAAAAAGACCTGCGCTGGCAACAGATAGAAAATGCTTTTTTTTTTTTTTTTTTTTTAAAGCTCAAACAGGGGAGTTTGGTTTGGATGTAGGATCTTATAGGCTGCATCTGGAATTCCGATGTCGACTGTGATTACAGTGAAGTACTGTCTTTGGTTGGATACACACTTTAGCGATGGAGACGCAGAACGACGGACACGCAGATAAAGCGGATGATTTGGTAAACTATATACACTTATACACAAGGCCAGTCGATATCCCTGGGAAGTCATCACAACTTGACGGGCGATTCCCACAGAGGCATAACAGGTCGGTAGCGGGTCGCCTGTTCACACATGATATATCAGCATTGGCTGTGCTGCAGGACCAACGCAATAGGTTTAACACCCCTGCCAATCTGCTAATTATATAGCATTCATCGATCGATCAAACAATTTATTGAAAAGTGTGTAACCAGCCTTACATAACCCTAAGTTGTGCTCAAGTTGTATTGTAGAGTGACTAAGGACCAGTGGCTGATCCAGAGGTGGGGCTGCAGCACAATTCAAATTTCAAATATACTTGTATAATACATATACAACTGTCACCAACTGCTATTCCAAACTGACTCACTGGCAGTGGGTGGAGCTCCCCTATTTGAACTCTGCAGCAACCCCCTACTCTGAAGCTACCATAGGTTGTCTGTGTAAGGCAAACTAGAGTCTGAATCACTTCTACCCTGTTCTCCAGTTTATCTGTCCCGTCTACTGTTTTTAGAGCTCCGTATGTGTTCAGTTGTAAATAGGCCCCACAGCACACACCAATTACCATGTTGGTTTAATATGTATATGTTTGTGAATAACTTATACTGTAAGCATGCTATTTTAGTGCATAGCCAGCAGAATAATCATCTATTGTGGTAGACAGCTGGCACATGGAAGAACACAGAACCAGTGATCAAATGTCACAGAGGGGAAACCCGTCCTCAGTAAGTAAAAACCCATACCAGTAAAATTGGTTTTGGCAACAACAAATCTTACCACAGGTCACGGAGGATTTCCCCTAAATACTAATTATAATAAAACATTGGGGCATACTTGTGGATCGCAAAACAGGGGGTGACATTGCAGTAGGTGGGCGGTGTTTGTGTGTTGTGTCCCTGACCGCTGCTATACAATGCCCAGATTAGCGTCAATAAAAAGAGGGAGTCGCAGCTGCACTGGGCGATACAGTGTGAATTGTATAATCACCCATCAACTTTCACTTAGATAAGCGGACAGCTGAGGGAGGAGGGGTACTGTGGACAGTAAGTGGTCCGCTCCAGGAGGCTTGCCCTCTTTTCTGGGAGGACGAGAGTGCCACACAATTTATGAGCCTCCCAGTCATTATGGGAGAGCTGGCAAGTATGGATAGGGGTCTATTTACTAAGCCTTGGAGAGAACTAAAGTATTGTCCTGTTAACTCCAATTCCTAACTATCATGCTAAAGGCTGTGGGGTGTATTTACTAAGCTACAGTATGTATGGATAGATATTACCGTAATTGGATAGAGATATTTGGTTGGTACATTATCTTTCTCCACTTCGGCCCCATAGTTTCTCTGGTTATTTAGGGCCTTATTCTAGTTCACTCTTTCTGACAAAATCCTTCTTAGATGGACAAAACCATGTGCACTGCAGGGGAGCAGATGTAAAATGTGCAGAAAGAATTAGATTTGGGTGAGTTATTTAGTTTCTGTGCAGGGTAAATACTGGCTGCTTTATTTTTACACTGCAATATAGATCTCACTTTGAAGTAAAACCCCACCCAAATCTAATTCTCTCTGCACAAGTAACATCTGCCCCACCTGCAGTGCACATGGTTTTGTCCATCTAAGAAGGATTTTGTCAGAAAGAGTGAACTAGAATAAGGCCCTTAGTTTCAAGCACCTATTTGATGGAGTTGTTCTTTTGCCTTACCTCCGTTATCTGTAGGTTTATACAGTAAATACATGCTAGCGCTGTAACCACTATTGTATTGTGGAAAGTAGAGGACCGAAATGTGGCCTGAAAATCCTAATTACTGACTGTTATGGAGGACACGCTTTTCCTGCATTACAGATAAAGGCAAACACAAAAGGCTCTTTTTTATTGCTCCAATAGATCCCAGGAGTTTATACTGTATATAAAATGCACAGTAAACAAAAAAACTGAGTCTATTATATCATCTGAGAGAGCAACCACTGGGCACACAATCAAAACTTGCAGTAGCCCAAAAAATACTTGGATATATGCAGATCCATTCTTCTTAGATATATATGGAAAAACCGACCTCCGAGATTAGCCCACACTAGAATGGTTTTACCTTGAATAAAAGGTGCCGCCAGGTAGGTGGGTGGGCCACTCAGACCAGCTACGGAGGCCGCATACGGCCCCCGGGCCTTAAGTTCCCCACCCATGATCTAGAAGCTTGCCTTTTGGCCCAACTCAAATATTGGTACTCAGGGCCTTCCGTTCCCAGGTGTGTATTCATTGAATCTCTGTGTTCAGGATTCCCTTTAGCAGATCTAGCATGGTCACCTAGACACAGGGCCGATGCAAGGTTACTTGGCACCCTAGGCAAATATTTTGCTTACCCCCCCCCCCCGATCCCGGGATTGGCCACCCTACCCATGCCCCCTTACCCTAAACCTACCTCCACAGAGCGTAATGCTCCCTGTTAGTGCCTAACCTTCCTACCCCATAGCCTAACCCTCCCAACCTAATCCTAACCTTCCCCCCTTCCCTGCAGCCTAACCTTAATTCCTCAGCTAGTGGCTAAATTAAAACCACACCTACTCAGGCCTAACTCTAACCCAGCCCACACACTTCCAGTTGGGATTCTGGCGCTGGTCCTCTGGCTACATGTTGGGATGCTGGCATCAGTTCCACACTGCACAGGGACCGTCACTGCTGTGCTGCAGTCTCCCTCTCTAGTCTCTACATCTGTGTGTTATGTGGGGGAGACCAGCCTGTGCGGCTCAGGAAGCAGAGGAGGATCAGTGCTGCGGCCTGGAGCGCACTGCCTTCTTCTGGGTGCTCACCGTGCTTCCCGCAGATTGCAGCTGCGGTTAACCAGCACGGGGGGGGGGGCTTTGGGCGGCGGGTGCCGCGGATGATCACTGACCAGCTGGAGGAGGGGGTGGCATCCAGGGTGCAGATTGCCGCTGACGACCAGTAGGGGGACGGCGGGTGCCGCAGATTAAAGCTGATCCACGTATATTCTCCGGGGAGGGGGGGCGGGGTACGGCTCACCTGCTCACAGCTAGTATTTGGCAGCTGGCTGCTTTGCTTTCATCCCCCTCTCCTCGGGCAGCAGCTGCTGCTCCTCGCGCAACGGGTGGCTGTAGCTCACTACCGCCCTCCAGTGGCCGGCGCCCTAGGCAAATGCCTAAAGCTGCCTAGTGGTGGCGCTGGCCCTGCCTAGACATATACGCCCTTCCCATTTGTCGATTTTACCCTCCACCGCAACATTGGTTCAAGTATGGGACAGATTAATATCTCAAATTCCTGGCTACTCCCCAAATTACTCGGCCATGTCACTACAAGCCCTTGACAGAGTGATCCCAAATTTGGATCTCTCTGGATGAAAATGTGGAATCCATACCCAAGGTGATCTTCTAGACAGCTCTGGATTACTACATTTTCACACCTTCGTTCCCCATACAGAATTACTCAATTTCTACCAAATCCAACACTGGTTTAGTCGGCTTCCTCCACCCAGTGGCCGCCTATGCCCCCTCTCTCAAGCTGTTGTAGCTCGTCTCTCTAAATCTATTTCCTTTTGGTACGAGGTCCTTGGAGAATTAGTACCTTATGCTAAATCTAATGTCCAATCTCGGTGGGAGGCCGATCTTGGATTATCCCTCTCGGCTTCTCAGTGGGAAAATATTTATGCTTCATTTTACAGTTATGTCCAGGTGTCTGAACCACTCAGAGATGCATGTTGGATTACTGCATAGATTGTACCTAACTCCAGATAGATTACATAAATTTTGGCCCTCGTGTTCTATATTTTGTTGGTGGAATTGCGGTGAGGTGGGACATGTTCTCCATATTTTTTGGTCATGTCCTGGTCTCTGCAAATTCTGGGAAGAGGTTTTCCAACTAATTAATACTGTTTTAAAACTTTCATTATGTCCTGATCCAGCTCTGGCTTTGCTACGTATCTTCCCAACCACAGTCCCACCCCACCTCAGATATGTTCTCGGGCACATTTGTATCGCAGCCCGGGCCACAATAGCCCAATCACGGAAACAACCCCTTTCTCGCCCTTTAATTAAAGTAATCCATAAAGTTCATTTTCGTTTCTCCATGGAAAGTTTTTACCATACACATCTTCAGTTTCATCTCCCCTAACAAAATGGTTCCCCTGGCATGAACATGTGACTGACAGGGGTGGGGCACAATGTTTACTATGTACCTCTGATCCCAATCCACGACACTCTAGCCTACTTGAACACCCATACCTTTCCACACTCCATATATTACCCTCTGTTTCCTTTGTAAGGCCACCTTTGTTGTATGTTGTCTTTTCCCATGACTTAACTCCCTTGGTCTACATTACACGCCATGTGTTGTCTACTTGGATACAGTATGGGCCAAATGTAATAGGGTGAGAGTTTTAGAAAGTGAGAGATTTGGGGAGAGTTTTCCCATGTTTTTTAAAGCAGCAATCAATTACACTGCAAAACCAGGTTGATTTTGCCATGCAATTGATTGCTGCTTTAAAAAACATGGGAAAACTCTCCCCAAATCTCTAACTTTCTGAAACTCTCACCCTATTACATTTGGCCCTATGTCTAGTTTTGATGCTTCCTTTGTACTCTTTCTTGGACCCTCTCTTTGATTGTTCACTTGTAAACATGCCTTGTATTTTGATTTGATTTGTTTTGATTTTACATTCCCTGTCCCTTTCCCTGTTTTTCTTTCTGTATACCTCCCCATTTATTTTTCTTAAAACAAAATGTTTTGTATCATTGATTCTATATTTGTTACCTTTATTCTCCAACAAAAAAATTATTGATGATAAAGAAAAACTTGCAGCAGCCCCATGCTACGTGCAGATTATACATCAGACTAAAGGTGCGTACCCACGGTAAGATATAGTGCAAAATCTAGCACACTATCTAGCTGGTTTCGAATAGCATGCTAGATAGTGCACTATATCTTACCGTGTGTACGCACTATCCGACGTACGATGCGCGCTCCCGCCGGTCGTCTGGGAGGGAGCTGGTCGGGTGAGCATGCAACTGAATTTTGGCTAGAAAGCATAAGATACAGTGCATATCGTACGGCACACTGTATCGTATGCTTTCTAGCAAGCAATGCGCGTCATCAGCGGCACGCCCTGGCCACTTCCTGGACACTGCCCAGACACTCCCCATCAGCCATTCCGCGGCGCACACGCACCCAGAGGAGGCCCGAGGAGCTGGAGCAAGGGAAAAAAAGCACGACGCACGCACACACCCAGAGGAGGCACGAGGAGCTGGAGACAGGCACAAAAAGCAAGTACATTTTGTCATGGGTGTTTCAGCTGCGGTGTGGGTGCGTGCAAGAAAATGGTGCTCGTTTGGGAGGGGTCGCCTGCATACATCAAGGGGTAGGTGTGGGTGCCTGCATGAAAATGGTGCTTGGTTGGGAGGGGTCGCCTGCATACATCAAGGGGTAGGTGGGGGTGCCTGCATGAAAATGGTGCTTGGTTGGGAGGGGTCGCCTGCATACATCAATGGGTAGGTGTGGGTGCGTGCATGAAAATGGTGCTTGGTTGGGAGGGGTCGCCTGCATACATCAAGGGGTAGGTGGGGGTGCCTGCATGAAAATGGTGCTTGGTTGGGAGGGGTCGTCTGCATACATCAAGGGGTAGGTGGGGGTGCCTGCATGAAAATGGTGCTTGGTTGGGAGGGGTCGCCTGCATACATCAAGGGGTAGGTGGGGGTGCCTGCATGAAAATGGTGCTTGGTTGGGAGGGGTCGCCTGCATACATCAAGGGGTAGGTGTGGGTGCCTGCATGAAAATGGTGCTTGGTTGGGAGGGGTCGCCTGCATACATCAAGGGGTAGGTGGGGGTGCCTGCAAGAAAATGGTGCTCGTTTGGGAGGGGTCATCTGCATACATCAAGGGGTAGGTGGGGGTGCCTGCAACATAATAATGGTGGGTTGGGCGGGGTGTGCGCCTGCATCTATCAAGGGGTATTAAGGTGGGGGTGCCTGCAAGAAAATGGTGCTTGGTTGGGGATGGGAGACCTGGCTGCATGAAGGGGATGGAGGGTGAGGCTGCATTATCACAGGGGATGGAGGGGTAGGCTGCATTATCACAGGGGATGGAGGCTGAGGCTGCATTATCACAGGGGATGGAGGGTGAGGCTGCATTATCACAGGGGATGGAGAGCTGCGTGAAGAAAGTGCTTTATTACAGTATATGTGATGTCAGTGTTGTGTTGATATTAAAATATTTTTTTTTTTTTTTTTAAGAAATGGCAACCCCAAACCAGGAATTTTGGACAGGATTTCTGGACATGTATGAGGCGAATGAGTGTCTGTGGCGGGTCAAGGACAAAAATTATGCTAATAAGGAGAAACGCAACAAGGCACTGCAGGAAATGCTGACATACGTCAAAGGCATAAATGCTTCTGCCGACATAAAGTTTGTGAAAAAGAAGATTCAAAATTTCCGTACAGTATACTTAAAAGAACGCAAGAAATATGAGGATTCCAAACGCTCTGGAGCCGGGGTAGAGGAGATTGAAAAACCATCTTTATGGTACTATGATCAGCTCCATTTCCTACAGGATCAAGACCCCCTAAGTCAGTCACAGTGTTCAATGATGGAAGTCTCTCCAGGGCTATTGCCAGAGGAGGAAACAGATAATAGCAACGTGGTGAGTGTATACATAATATTATTTACTGTGTTATTTAGCTTGATGTAATTTGTTATTGACAGTTTATTTTTGTGCACATTCAAGGTCACTCTTTCGGATGCGGAGACAGAGCCACCCAACACCCAACAAACCGAAGCCGAGCAGACTGCTGTGGTGGTGGAAAGCACACCTCCGTCAAGACCCAAGAGGACCCTCACCACAATCAAGTCTAGAGCTTCCTCAAGTTCAGCACCAAACCGTGCCGAGCGGTTTCTCCAAAGTGCAGAGGAGGTTCTGCATAAGTTACCCAATGAATTCAATGCTTTTGGTACACATGTTGCACAGGAATTGGAGGCAATGGTACCAGACCAGCGCATCCATTTCAAGAGGATTGTATATGATCTGATGATACGGGGGCGCAGTGGCGAATTAAGGCGTGATATTCACCTTGCATCATCAGCATCATATACAACGCAGCAAGGCCAACGTCCTCCCCCTAACCAATACCCATCTCGCACATCATACCCACCACCAAGTTTTACTGAACATACAAGCCCACCCTTGTATTGTAGCCCAAGTGCTACCTCATCACAGCCCCAATATCAAACTTCCACTCCCGGCCCGAGTGGTACCCCCTCTGTATGGGTGGGTGCACAGGCCACTCTCCTTTGTGAGCCTGATCTGTACAAGTTGTAAATGTTATAATATATGCAGTCCCTTTGGGTAGTTAAGATATCTCTGTTCCTGATATCTAGAAGTTAATGCTGAGCCGTTAGGAAGTAGTGATATGTGGCTTGATGGAAAGTTCTTGTAACACATTACTTTGAAGTATAGTTTTTATGATCCGAAAACAAATCATACCTCATTTTTTTTGGTAAAGAAAAAATCTACATTGCCTGGTTGCAATTTTTTTGTGGAAAGGACCACATTTTATTTTGAAAAGAAAAAAGCTACATTGCCTGGTTGCAATTTTTTGTGGAAAGGGCAATAAATATTGTTTTCTGCAAAACTTTGTTGTTCTCATAAATTACTGCTTTCCCCCAAGGTATTGATAACTACGTCACAATCTGTGTACACTACCATTCAGCTATCACAGTTGGGTTTTCAATAAAAACAATATACGTTTGGGTAACATACAATAAACTTTATAAAATAGAAAGCTAAACTTATTTAATACTTGAAACATAGCATTTGTTCCAAAAATACAACACATGCAAATTTTTTTGGACATTGCAGTCAAAGTAATGTATCATAAACAAATATGTACAAATAGCAGGTTCAGTATCAGGCAATTGCTTGAAGCTGCCAGTCCAATGCACCCTCTCCATTGAAGTAGGCCAGGTATTGGTCTCTGACCTGCTTTGCACGCTGTGATGACCCATGTGCCAGTGGGTTTGCATTAAGGGAGGTCCACCCATCGATGTCCTGAGACTGCTGTGCTGGTTCCGGTTCTGACACTACAGGTAATTCGTGTCTTGATTTGCGCCTCAAAAAATTATGCAGGGCACAACTTGCAAGCACTATCCATTGGATTTTGTCGATGCGCATATTGATTGCACTGTGGAAAATCCTGAACTTGTTGCTCATTATGCCGAAGGCATTTTCCACAGTGCGTCGCGCCCTGCAAAGCCTGTAATTAAAAATACGACGCTCCTGATTAAGCACTCTCTGAGGATAGGGCCGCATGATGTGCTCATGGAGTGCGAATGCCTCGTCAGCTAGGAAAACAAAATTTAGTCCATTTTGGCAATCATCACTAGAAGGGAGGTTTAGGCGCTTTGTGGCAAGGTGCTGGTAAAAAAGAGTGTCTTTCAGGGAACCTCCATCTGATGCCCTGCCATTTTTACCCACATCCACATAAACAAATTCATAATTGGCGTCCACTATCGCCAGCAGTACTACACTAAAAAACCCTTTATAGTTATAGTACAAGGAACCAGATTTGGGTGGCTGTGTAATGCGGACATGCTTCCCATCGATGGCCCCTCCGCAGTTTGGAAAGTTCCATCTGGTCTCAAAATCGGCCGCAATACCCTGCCATTCCTCACGGGTAGTAGGAAACTAGAAAAAAAGGTTGAAGAAAAATGATTTTCATTTAAAGTTTATATTTACATCACTTTATAGCATATTTCATTGTTGATGCTCACAATTGAGCCTTCCCAAGGAGGACAATTGATTGGCAGTACACACTTCTACACATAATTATACTTTGCAAACCATGTATGATATATATTAAGGATGGACAGATGTTGCCAAACTAGAAATGCGACCATGCCTTGCCACAGTTTAAACACTACCTTTCTTTATTGCTGAACTGTGGCAAGGCATGATGTGATTTGTAGTTGCACAACATCTTGAGAGGCAGCGGTTGGCCAGGCCTGTATTAAGCCCATGCTTGTTGTGTTTTACTGGGGTACAACAAACCAACCAGGGCAGATTTCTCCTGCCCCATAAAAAAGCCACCACAGAGTTACGGGCCACCCCACCCCAACTCTCCCCCTCCTCGTCTCCGTAAGCCTTGCCGCTGGGGTGGTCAGCAATCTTAAGCGGTGTCTGGTTTAATTCAGATTTTACAACATTAAACAATGTATTTGGTGTGTGCTCATTTCTCTAGGTATATGTCTGCTGCTGCTTTCAGAGCATGCGGGGAGCACACATAGAGAACAAAGGACACTTCAAATAAAGCAATTAAGTGGGAACACAATGGGACCATGTGCATTAGCATATACTCTACTGGGGATGCTGTGAATACATATTTACAACTAATGTGACTTTTAAATTGTCCTTACCTTCAAGTATTGTGGCTTGAGGACAGCATATAGGGCCCTGCAGGTTTCAGGAATTATACGGCCCAAAGCCTGAGGAGAAATCAAGGACCCAAACTTCAGATCCGCTAGGGATCTACCTGTTGCCAGGAAACGCAGAGTGACGATCAGCCTGTCCTCTGCAGGTATTGCCCTCCGCATGGTGGTATCCTGTCTTTGGATATAGGGCCTCACCAGTCCCAGCAGTTCCTGGAATGTACTGTCATCCATCCGCAGGTAGTTACGGTAGTCTACTGGGTTGTTTTCACGAATCTGAACAAGTAGTGGCATATGAGAGAGAGTTTCCCTCTGTAAAAGCCAATGCTTGGTCCAGCAGGATCGCCTTGCCCTATTGGGGCCTTTTCCTCTCTCATCATTAGAGCTCTCCCTTTCTGCTATCACAGCAGCTCCTGCATATGCTGCCAGCATATTGCAATGGAAAGTATCCATTATTGACCTTGGAAAAGGTTGATTAGCACACTAGCTGCAATAACCTGATGAGGAAATACAAACTAGTCACTCTGCACAAATGCAATAATTTTAAAATGGCTGCTGAGCCTTTATACAACCCTGCAAACACCCACTTCTACAGCCTGCCAATGAGGGGTTTGTTATTTTTTTGAAATCCCTGCCCATTATGCAAACACTGTGATCGTCCAGGATCTAGCCAAGTAGCTGTGACGTCAGATCGTATACCATATCGTTTGCAGATCGTACATTATTTTCAGTCCAAATCTGATGGTTTTTAGCCTATAGTGCGTTCCCGTGACATCGCATACGATATCGGACGAAACATGAATCGTACCGTGGGTACGCACCTTAAGGCCTGTGAACAATGGTGAGTCTGAGTTTGCAACCACTAAAACGAAACTCCCATGTCACTCCCAAAAAATGGCCGATCTCCCTGTGCCCGCTTAAGCCACATCCTTGTCCCAGCCCAGGAATGCCCAATACATCCTAAATATATTGCCGAGATGGCTACATACCCAGTGGGCGTGCTCTCTGGCAGATGGGATGTGGCCTAGCACTGTGGCCCCCATTTTTTGCATTTTCAGGAGCATGCGCAGTGGCTCCCTCCCTCTGCAGAGTTGAGCAGCAGTGATCTGTGGCTCTCCCCAACTGCCCCCCCCCCCCTCCATCGGTGGGACACTGGCACCCACAGGAGCGACCACGGAACAGTCTCTAATTAGCGGGACTGTCCCACTGTAATCGGGACAGCTGGAAGGTATGGAAGAGAGACATGCAGGGGAAGAGGAGAGATTTAGATGGGTGAACATGTGTAATGCAGACGTGTGACATGCGTTATGTGTGTGTGTCACCGCGTCTTTGGACACAGTTTCACTGGCCCAGTGTCTTAGTTGCAATGGACCTTCTGAGCAGCCATAATTCTAGTTTAAAAAACTTTTGTCTGCCTTCCAGTGCTTCTCTGTACGCACACATGCTGAGCGCACTATACACAACATCTGCTTTAGATAATGTGATGTTTTAGTTTCCCCGTCCTATGAAAATGTTTGGTTTGTCCCTGCAGACACTGGTTTTTCTTTCTCCAGGACTGGGAGCAGCTGTGCAATCCAGTTACATCACACCAAGACAGTGAGAGCCCAACTGGTCTATTTCTCTAAACACGTTGAGCTAGTCTTGTTAGTTTACATGAACAGAAGCTGCCTTACCAGCCAAGTGTAATATTAAATACCAGTCCCTAGGCAATCTGGATTGTATTAGCTCCCAAATTAAAATAAATACAGGATTGTTTCAGCTTGTCTCTGATGTTTTAAATTAGAGGGCAGAAGTTAAACCACCATATTAGGGGGACATACGGTATAAAACCACTAAAAGCAAAAAAAAAAAAATAACTCCAACCTTGCTGATAAATGAAATAAATGAACTGTTTAATTTGTTACATGATTCCAGCTATAAAAGAATGGCTAGACTTCAATTTTTTATAATTTATCTCCCCTCCAATTAGAAGAACTGTGGGTGTCCTATGACCCTGTCACAACTATCATGCTTCTTGTATTGTTATTGATTGTCTTGAGAAAGGTCCATTCAAACCGCGCTGTGCCGCCTCTGTGCAGATTTAAAATGAGTGTGACATCTCCAGGTTCTGCGAGTGAGGGGGGTACTGTTGAGAAACATTCCATTTTAGCTGTAGTTATCTTTATAGAACGTTAACAGAAGACTAGCTTAAATGTCAGGGAGCTGTTCTGCCGTCATATATATATATAGATTATTGATTTGCTCATACTCTCTCCTGCAATATTTACTAAATAAACTGCCCTCCTGGATTCCTCCTGTGCTTTGAACTTTCTCTTTTTTATATTTAGGCATTACATTTTTATCGGCCTTTGGTTTGCACATGTGCAGATGGGATTCTGCATCATGGGACGGCGAGCGGCTGCAGATGTCAGATGAGTGACAGTTAGTAGCTGCTTAGTGGCCGGGTTGGGGCATAAACGTGGAGTGTCTTACCTGTTGGCCCTGTTTTGTACACATGCCAAGGCCCTGGTCTGTGTATTTTGACCCCAGCAGCATGAAAATACTGGCCATTCTATGTAAACTGAACGCAAATCAGATGACTGGACCGATGCTGTAACCTGAACCCGGTTCAAGTGTCCGATGTTTATGCAGATGACCCGATGCTGAGTCTTTGGACACAGAATCAGATTGCAAAAGCCGTCATTTGCAGCCTTTCTACTACAGACACCTTCTGCTGCTTTTGCATATTTTAACCCAGCTGCTGCGTTACTGGAACGGTCTATTTTTCTCTACATTCAGGTAAAACAGTGGGTGGGATTGGCTTACTCTGTACTTGAATCAGAAGTCTCCTCTTCTGTGTCTATTGTCAGTCGCCCATCTGCAGTTTATTCAAATGCTGCAACAAAGTTCTTCTGTGGAGTCCATCAATGGATATGAATGTGCAAGGACTTATGCTGGTTACACACTAGATGATGTGTTCCTACCACAACCTTGTAGCAATGGGACCAGGCAGTTAAGCCGGCATCGGCAAGTGCAACAGAACGCAGGGGCATGTTGCATTCAACAGCATGCCATTGGTAGCGATGCATGGGCACAAACTGTAATGTAGTAGGTACACACTGGATGATTTTAAGAATTTGACGTAATGAATGATCATTATCATCAAATTCGTTAAACTTTCACTTGGGCGGGTGGTTTTTACCTGCTCGCTGGGTTCCGAAAACTCACAGCCCAGTGAGCAATTCTGAATCGGGACCACTGTGAAGCACATGCGCTGTAGAAGTGTTTAGGAATTTGACTCTGGATACGGCCCTGCGTATTTAACAAATCAGCAGAGAATATAAATTTAAATATCCTCCAAATTCTAAGACTTATATTACATTAAATGACATTACTGATATGCTATTGTCTGTAAATACAGTATATAGGTCAATTGCCTATAAAATAATAAAAAGATTAATGTGCCCATACATTTATACAAAATAAAATACACAATATACAGACAAGCAATTCTAATAACTGGTTCTTATAATTGCTTTTGATTTTTTGCCATCTTGTTATGACCAGTTCTAGTCTGCATAATGTACTTCATTTATTTCCTGTAATTATTGATGATTACTTGATAACATTATGTAGGTTAGTAGTGGAGCAGAGTAAGTATACAGAGGTTCGTTATACTCATTTATTCATACCCCTTTCACATTGTAGCTAATTACCGGGTTCATGCCGGTTTCTTGCCGATTCGACCCAATAATTGGTGCGATGTGAAAGGGGTTACCGTTACAGCTAAATGTTAGCAACACGGCAATACGAGCTGGGTAAGAGGAAGGGTTCTTACTGGTTCGTTGCTGTGCATTGTGAACGGGTTAATCGGGCAAAGCGACCGGTTTCCCGTTCACACTATGGAGGAGGCAGCGCTTGGAGCACCACCAGCTCTAAGCGCTGCCTCCTCCCCCGCCCCGATCACGCTCCGATGCACCCCCACATGACATCAGTGAAATGGCAATATTGCCGGTTCGCTGATGCGATCTGAACAGACCACACACGCAGGGTCGCACCGGGACTGAACCGTTTCAAAGCGGTATAAATGTCCCCTGAAAGCGATATAAATGTCCTACTACCATAGGAGCAGACAGTGATATTAACTTTGGCATTAAACACATATTTCCTATATTATAAATGAGAAGGAATACATTAATATCATTCAGTACTAAATTCCAACAGATATTTTGGTAAATTAAGTAAATAATCTATGTGAATATAAAACACCATAAAGATGATCCATTTTTAAATCATACATTTAAGTTTAGTCCCATTCAATGTAGCTGGATTGAAAACTAAATCTAAAAAAAAAATATATATATATATTGAACTTTCAGCTACATAGGGTTAATAATCTTCAAAATATGACCCCTGATCAGCGATACACTGTTGCCAGCAAGTCTACCAAGCTTGGTACGCCTCCTAGAAGGCATTAACTGGAAACACCCTTGAGTGCCCTTGTTGCAGCCGCATCCACTTTGTCTACAGTCTAAAACGGGGTCATTTCAAGCTGCGTTTGATCCAGGGGAACAAAAAGAAGTCAGTCAGGGAATGAATCTGTAAAATGGTTGAGGTAGCGTTTCTGCTTAGCCAAAAACTCCCTCACTTGCAGCAATGTATGACTTGGCACATTGCCGTTATGGAGGACCCAGGTAGTGGCAATCTCCTTGTCGTAGAGGACCCTGTTTCTCAAGTGATTGAGCACTCCTGGGTAAAATGCACAGTTGACAGTTTGGTCAGTAGGTAGAAATTCCTTGTGAACCACACACAAGAAAAGATAATGAGCATGGAATTGGTCTTTGATTTTCTCAGTCAGCCCTCTTTGGTGTGAGGCGACGATAGTGTAGGCCACTGTGCGTTTTGCCTTTGGGTCTCTGGATCATACTCAAAGATTCAAGTTTCATCACCTGTTATCTTGTCTTATCACTTTGCACAAGCTCCAAAAGTTTGCAGGAAATCAGCACACACTTATCTTTTTGATCATGAGTCAAATCTGTCACGATCCGAGCTGTCAGACAGACTTTCTTACCGGAAACAAAGAAGAAAAGGATTGTCTTTGTTGCTGGCGCACTGAAGAAGAAGAAAATTGTTGAAAAATTGTTTTATATTAAAATTTAACTTTTAATTCTTTCTAAGTCAGCAGGAGGACTTGAAAACATTCATTTCCATTTTGAATACCAACAAACTCAATTTAAAACTTACGGGGGAGGAAAGTCAGAGTGAGGTAACTTTCCTAGACCTTACAATTAAAATTGAAGAAGATGGGCAAATTACCACCGATATTTTCAGGAAAAAAACGGCAACTAATAACATCTTGCATGCATCCAGCTCCCACTTACCGGCTACCATCAAGGGCATCCCCAAAGGGGAACTTTTAAGAACCAAACGCAATTGCTCGCAACCCCTGGACTTCCACACAAGACAGACACAACTATGTGACCGATTAAAACAAAGAGGGTACAGTAACACAATCATTAAGACAGCTAAAAATGAAGTGAAAAGTTACCCACGAGAATCGCTCCTGGTCCCTAAAGTTAAACCGAAACGAGAAGAACCCATCAGGTACATTGGGACCTTTAATAGTCGATGGCGAGATGTCACCTCAATCCTCCAGAAACACTGGACAATTTTACACACTGACCCAGACCTCAAAGAAATATTGCCAGCCAGAGTTGAAACCAGTTGGAGACGCTCTCCCAATTTGAGAGATAGAGTGGTTCAGAGCCACCTGGCATCCCCTAAAAAATCATTATATACCAAAAAAGGCTCTTATCAATGCAGACAATGCAAGGCATGTCAACATATGACACCGACTACACACTTTGTGGACAGATATAACAAGAAATGGACAATCGACACTTATATCGATTGCACCACCGTGGGAGTCGTGTACCAACTGATCTGCCCATGTAATAAAATCTACATAGGCAAGACAAAACGACAGCTGAAAGTGAGAATCTTGGAGCATATTGGCAGTATAAGAAACTCCAAACAAGACAAGCTTAGATTTAAGACCCTCACACCAATAGCTAACCACTTTCTACAAGCCCACAACAGTGACCCCAAGCATTTAAGAGCCTTCGGAATGAAAAACATCAGAATAAATGCACGTGGGGGTGACATTGATAAAATCCTACTCCAACAGGAAACAAAAATGATATTTTTAATGAATAGCCTGCAACCGGTAGGACTCAATGAAACAAATAGTTTTTCTTCATATTTATAGACAATTCGTATTCATGTTTATCTGACCACCATATAATTAAGAATGGTAAAAATAATCAAGTCCGTTATGACAATCATAACCCCTTCCCCATCACCTCATCACAGGTATTTCCACCCATGGAATCACGTCCAATACCCTCATTATATCCCTCACACTTTATTCCTTTTCTTCCTTTTATTTTACTCCACCCTTATGTTCAATCACATAAAGATATACATTACCATTCTTTGGTATCTCAACTTATCTCCTAATTACCAATTGGAGAACACAGGAATTTACTTCCCTTCCCACCAATTTTCATGTTTGATACTCACTTGTTTATTGCTGTGGTTTTGTTCACTCTTCTTTTTTTCACTCCACTCCTGAAAAACAAACAACAAATAATAATAATCAATAGAAACACTCCTTATATAATAAATATATAAACACCAATAGTTACATCACGGTATTTAATTCATGTAATCATCGTAAGGTCAGACATCCATTTAATATACAATCTTTATTTTTAATTTTATTCCTATTTTTATTATTATTTATTTTCATTATTATCATATTTATTTCACGATTAATCACAATCCGGTTTTTAATTTATATCCGCTTAGCAGGGATCATTTCTATTAATAGATTCATGGACTGGCATTAAGGTATATACAAATACAAGATACACAAATCTGTTCAATACAAGATATAAGAGGATGACATCATCACAGGTCCTGATTGACTAGACATCAGATGACTACAATTCAGCACCTGATTGGCCCAAATATCTGACTTATACCCACTGACATGGCTGTTCTGATCCAGCCTTGAAAAAGCCTATGTGAAACGCGCGTTGGCCGTATGCACGTGCAGTTTGACATGTGTCTCATATAATATAATGTTTATTTAATAATAATGTGTTTAAATGATGTACTGAATGCTTAGATAGATAATTGGACATTTAGCGGTAGACATTGGAATTTATACCCTAGTACTGGTTCATTTAACTTTAATGTACGCTGCGATCTGTACCTGACGGGAGCAATAGCACACTGAAGCCGGTGCCTAAGCTCCAGACGCAGGACTAACAGTCCGTAACCTAACGGGCAGCGCACCCCAGTACCGGTCCATTTAACTTTAATGCACGCTGCGATCTGTACCTGACGGGAGCAATAGCACACTGAAGCCGGTGCTTAACCTCCAGACGCAGGACTAACAGTCCGTAACCTAACGGGCAGCAGTGAGAAGCGGGCGCCTTACTTACAATACAAACTATTTCAGCGCAATACCATTATGAATGTGCTGAGCGCTCAGACATTTAAAATCTATTCTGTAGCTACGCGCTAAGATTGGAGGCACACCTGCTTATCACTTATCTTTAGCCAGTAAAATCTGGCATATATTACGGACAGTAACCGCATGTCCTCTCGAAAATCATTGGTTCACTAGCACCTACGTGGCCAATAACCTATTCTGCATATATTTACAGTCTATGGTCCTATAATTGCACAATAGGGTTGATAAATTAATAAGCTTAATACATCATTTTCTGTTGGTATATAATTTCTTTAATCCCTGTGCTTCTTTCTGCCCATACAAACAAAATGTACCTTGATTGATTGGGTCTATTCGACCAATCTAATTTGATAATTGTATAGTTTTGGGATTTCATACACATGATCCAATTTGTTGGATCATTGAACACACGAAATCCACCCCAAAACCGGCATAGACAGGGTAAACAGGTACACTGCATATCTACCACATGGATATGCTTTACACAAAATAAATGTGACCCATTCCGATCGGTTTAACTGATTAAATAAATTGATGCTGGTTAAGCTCAAGTATTTATAATTATAATATACCATTTTTGTGTCCAAATGCTCATGTCGAGTTTCGTACAATTTTGAGGTACAATACACACTACACAATTTGTTGGACCATCACAAACGTGATATCCATTCTAAAACCGGCTTATCAAAAGGTAGTGGGTACGCCACACAGCCGTCGTATTGGTACGTTTTACTTATGAAAATACAGTTCGCCCTAAGTGATTGGTTTAGTTCATTTAAATAAACTGCTGTTTGTAAAGCCGCAGGGTGGCATACACACCATACAATTGGTTGGTGGCAAAAATGCCAAAACCCATTTTTTCACGCCTGTGACATACAAATATGATGTATTTTCCCTGATTTGGTATATCCTACCAACCTAATTAACATTTTGTATGATCTTGGGGTGACATACACACCATCCAACTTATTGGACCAACCAAATGCCAAATTCCCCTCTTTTGCACGAAAAGCACACGCGCTCTGAGTAACCAATTTTTTTACACTTGTGATACTATAGAGGGATCTGGTTAGTACGCATACTGTCAGACCGCCCATGCAATTTTCTTTCAACATGCTGTCAAACAGCAACTCATGATTTATGTACCCAATATGTCCAATTAATACCTATGCAGGCCATATAACTATATTTGTCTGTCATATCTATTGATCTGATTGTATACAGATCCTAGCATTATTGTTATTGAATAGAGGAACCAATCAGTAAAATTACTGGTGAATTACCCATGCAACATATCATTACAATTACAACTAGACAAGATTCAATATGAGCCTGTCAACATCCTTTGTACGCAGGACATAGAATTACACCTACCTGCTGAAACACGTACAAACCTTATGTCTGTATAAGACACACAATCTTAATGTATCAAATTGTCATAAGCTTGACTTGTATATTGGACATGGGACACTAACCACCTTATAATAATAAAAATAAAAACTAAACCAATCTTCTAGATACACAGTCGTAATTAATAGAGGAGCCAGACAACGACTGAACGTCCGGCCACCCATACGACTCTTGCCATTAGCGACCTAGAACACCCTATTATTGGACCGTACACACTTTTGTACCCACTAAGACACACAGTCGTAAATAATAGAGGAGCCAGACAACGATCGAACGTTTGGCAACCCATACGACCGTTGTTACAAACGACCCACAATACCTAATATTGGACTACAAATATTTGTGTACTTTCACGACGGATACGGGCACCTTGCGTACCATATCATAGTACTTTTTCTTGCCAACATCAACACTCATAATTTGAAATTATATATTAGATTAACGACACACAAACTGCACGTGCATTTTTATTATTGTTCAATGTTTTTGTTAGTCATGTATGTTAACCTTATTTCACTTTAATGGCTTACTTTTATTAGAAAGAATTAAAAGTTAAATTTTAATATAAAACAATTTTTCAACAATTTTCTTCTTCTTCAGTGCGCCAGCAACAAAGACAATCCTTTTCTTCTTTGTTTCTTGTATGACCACTATTGTCTTTGGCAGCACCCCCAGTCATACATTAATTGTAGCCTCAACACGGTAACTTAATATTGGGGCTTTCTGACAAACCTTTTTCCTATTTATCTTGTGCAGAACTAAAATCCCAAACCCCTTTCCCTGTTATGTACTCAGACTTTCTTACCGGCTAAGTGCCTCCGCAGGTTTAGCTTGCGGTCCAGATGTCATCTCTGCCGGCCTCCTGTCTCCCAGTGACAGTACCCAGTGCACGGCAATCCACCTGTCCGCCGCCATTGCTCCCAGTATCCAGCATGGTGTGCACAAACACACTTTCCCGCCATAGCAGACATGGGGGCTGCCATGTTCTTTCCAGTCATATGTCTGTGCTGTCCAATCCTGTTGGTTCTGATCTCCCTGTCATACTTCCTTGGCCAATCCTGGCCACCCAGTGGGGATAAGTATGCTGGGAGCTCTCAGAACCATTGCTAGTGCTTCAGTTGTCTCCAGTGTATGGTCAGCTGTCCTTGTCTCCGTGCAAGTGTATTTCTCTGCTGGTGTTGTTTTCCATGCTGCAGTGTGTTCCAGGTTGTTCCATCTCCTGTGAAGTCCAGGTTATTCCACCGCCTGTGATCCTGTCTCTCAGCCCAGCGACCAAGCCTAGCTCCGGGACTCTGGTCCTTCCGATGCTCCAGCATCATCCACCATCGATGTTTCATCGCTAGTCCGATATTCCGGATCTCCTGCTTCCGTCCGTCATTCCGGACCCACAGTCATCTCCCGTCCGTCATTCCGGACCCACAGTCTCCTTCCATATCCGATACCCGAATCCGATGTTCCCACATCATCATCGATAGTCCGATATTCCGGATCTCCAAGCCAAGCTTCCGTCCGTCATTCCGGACCCACAGTCAAGCTCAAGTCTTCCGTCCGTCATTCCGGACCCACAGTCTTCACATCCGATGTTCCACCATCGATCCCACATCACATCACATCTGTAAAGTATTGCAATCTGCATGAACTCTGTTATTTCTCCTGCATACTTTACTGCCTGTTTATATTACAACCATCTGCAAATAAACTCCGGTTGTATTTTACCTCTGACTGCTTATTGGCTCTGGGTGCACTGTCGCGCACTCCATGCGCAAGGGTCCTCTCCAACCTCCCCGGTCCAGGTCCCCACCAGAGGTCTCAGTCTCGTCGACTAAGCCCCCTGGTGTGACAGTAAGCACTAGCCAAATGGATCCAGCCGCAAACCAAGCATCTCCACCCAGCCCTGTACAGCAACTGGCTGTTCGCTTGGATCAGCAAGAGGCTGCGCAGAGCCAAGTGATTCATTGTCTGCAAGATCTGTCTTCCCGGCTGGATAAGCTACAGACCACTCTCAGTGGCCCTGAGCCTGTCAGAGAACTTCCAAGTCCAGTTCATCCTCCTGTAATGGCTGCTGCACCTCGCCTTCATCTGTCTGTCCCCACCAAGTATGATGGGAACCCCAAGACCTGTCGAGGTTTTCTCAATCAGTGTGAGATTCACTTCGAGCTGCAACCCAGCAACTTCCCTACTGAAAGGGTCAAGATCGCCTACATCATCTCCCTCCTGTGTGGAGCAGCGTTAGAATGGGCGTCTCCCTTATGGGAAAGATCTGATGCCATCCTGTCCAATTATAAGGACTTCGTGTCAACATTCCGGCGTATCTTCGATGAGCCTGGGCGATCAGCATCTGCCTCCACTGAACTCCTCCGTCTCAGACAGGGATCCCGCTCCGTCGGGCAATATCTGGTCCAGTTCCAGATTCTGGCGTCTGAACTCTCCTGGTGTGATGGGTCCTTATACGCAGCTTTCTGGCATGGCCTATCCGATCGTATTAAGGATGAACTCGCTACCAGAGACTTACCCTCAGGTCTAAATGACCTTATATCATTGTGTATCAAAGTAGACCTACGCTTTCAGAGAAAGGGCTGTAGAACGTCACAAGAGCGCTCCAGTTAAAGTGCCAACTCCTCCACCTTCTTTACCCACTGCTCCCGCAGTCCATTCCAAAGAAGAACCAATGGAGATAAACCGCTTCCGTTTGTCTCCCGGAGAACGTCGACGTCGTCGGTTGGCACAGCTCTGCCTGTATTGTGCCGATCCTGCACATCAAATTTCTGCATGCCCAAAGCGTCAGGAAAACTCCTCCTCCTAGCCCGTCAAGGAGAGGGTAGGCTAGGAGTAATTAAGTCCTCTCCATCAGCAACTGATTGTGTCCTTCCAGTTTCCCTACAAGTTGGTCAGCATTTCAAGACTGTCTCCGCACTTCTTGATTCCGGTGCCGCTGGCAACTTCGTTACTGCAGAACTGGTCCGCAAGTGGGGGTTGCCCACTGAAAATCTTTCCAAGACTGTCTTCCTTACTGCCGTGGATGGCAGTAGGATTCCTAATGCGACAGTCTCCCGCAGAACTTTACCACTTACAGTAAAAGTGGGAGTCCTGCACACTGAACTTTTGTCCTTCCTGGTTTTACCCCGAGCCACTCATGCTCTGGTTCTGGGTTTACCCTGGCTCCGTCTTCACAATCCTCGTCTTGATTGGAAGACATCGGAAATCCTTTCCTGGGATCCTTCCTGCTCCGGTACCTGTCTCCAAAAGGTACTCCCAGCTCGTCATTCTTCAGCCGATGCAGCAGACCTTCCCCCTCTTCCCTATCAAGAGTACTCAGATGTATTCAGCAAGTCTGGCGCTGATGTCCTACCTCCTCACAGACCGTGGGATTGCCCTATCGAACTTATCCCAGGCAAAGAACCACCCAGAGGTAGAACCTATCCTCTCTCTCTTCCAGAGACTCAAGCCATGACCAATTACATCAAGGAAAATCTGGCAAAGGGATTCATCCGTCCTTCGACTTCTCCTGCTGGCGCAGGATTCTTCTTCGTCAAGAAGAAGGATGGAGGCCTACGTCCCTGCATTGATTATCGCAGCCTCAATGACATTACAGTAAAGAACCGATATCCGTTGCCCCTCATCACCGAGCTGTTTGACCGTGTCAGCGGTGCAACCATCTTTACGAAACTCGATCTGAGGGGTGCATACAATCTCATCCGCATACGAGAGGGCGACGAGTGGAAGACGGCGTTTAACACCAGAAACGGCCACTATGAGTACCTCGTCATGCCCTTTGGGCTCAGCAATGCCCCAGCCGTGTTCCAGCACTATGTCAATGAGATTTGTCGGGACATTCTGTATCGTCATGTAGTTGTATATCTCGATGACATTTTAATCTACGCCAATAACATCACTGAACATCGTTATTGGGTCAAAGAGGTTCTGTCCCGGCTGCGAGCTAATCATCTCTACTGTAAACTGGAGAAGTGTGTCTTCGAGGTGAAGTCTATACCCTTCCTAGGGTACATTGTCTCCGGTTCTGGTCTTCAAATGGATCCAGGAAAACTTCAGGCCATCCAAGATTGGCCAATTCCCTCTTCGCTGAAAGGTATTCAACGTTTCCTGGGTTTTGCCAATTATTACAGAAAATTCATTCGTAACTTCTCTTCTATTGTGGCTCCCATCACTGCCTTGACTAAAAAGGGGTCTAATCCAGCGAAGTGGCCGGCAGAAGCCATCGAAGCCTTCCATCTGTTGAAACAGAGGTTCACTTCCGCTCCTGTTTTAAGACAACCTGATACCACCTTGCCCTTTATTCTCGAGGTTGATGCCTCCTCCGTGGGTGTCGGGGCAGTCCTCTCGCAGAAAGCGCCCGATGGTCGTCTTCATCCCTGTGGGTTCTACTCCCGTAAGTTCCTGCCTGCAGAGCGTAACTATGCCATCGGCGATCAAGAGCTCCTCGCCATCAAGTTGGCATTAGAAGAATGGAGATATCTTCTAGAGGGCGCTGTTCATGAGATCACAATTATCACAGACCACAAGAATCTTCTGTATCTCAAGTCTGCTCAATGTTTAAATCCCCGTCAAGCCAGATGGACACTTTTCTTTTCCAGGTTCCGTTTCAAGCTGTCGTTCTGTCCAGGGACACAAAACCGAAAAGCTGATGCCCTTTCCCGCTTATGGGAGCAAGAAAGTGAGTCTAAGTCCACACATCAACACTTTATTATTGATCCAGTGGCATTCTCCGCAACGAGAGTTTCAAATCTCACACCCCTACAGAGAAAAGATATGTAAAGCCAGTTTTAAGAAAGAAGTTGCTCTGTTGGGCGCATTCTTCAAAATTCGCTGGCCATGCAGGCATTCAGAAAACTTACGAGTTTATCACCAGGTCCTACTGGTGGCCGTCCCTCAAACAGGATGTACAGGACTTTGTTTCCTCTTGTGCTAAATGCGCTCAGCACAAGACCAGTCGTCAGTCTCCTCCTGGGCAATTGATGCCACTGTCAGTGCCACATCGTCCTTGGACGCATATCTCTATGGACTTTGTAACTGATCTTCCAGAGTCTGACAAATTCACCACCATCTGGGTGATTGTTGACCGGTTCACCAAGATGGCTCACTTCGTTCCCCTCACCGGTCTTCCGTCAGCTTCCAAGCTGTCCCAGCTCTTCATCAAAGAGATATTCAAGCTTCATGGGCTGCCTCTCGAAATCATCTCCGATAGAGGAGTCCAATTCGTAGCCAAGTTCTGGCGAAGCCTGTGCTCCCTGCTTCAAATCAAGTTAAAGTTTTCCACAGCCTACCACCCTCAAACCAATGGCCAAACGGAGAGGGTGAATCAGGACCTTGAAGCATTTCTCCGCACATATGTCTCTTCTTCCCAAGATGACTGGGCTCAACTCCTTCCATGGGCAGAGTTCTGCCATAATAACCAATATCATTCTTCATCAAATGTCACTCCATTCCTTGCCAATTATGGGTTTCATCCTCGAGTTCCTGACTTCACTCTGCAACCTGTGTCCTCTGTTCCAGCGGTCGACACGACCATCCGGCAATTCGTCAAATCCTGGAAGCTCATTCGTTCTTCACTTCTGAAGGCTTCAAGCAGGTACAAAAAATTTGCCGACAGGAAACGCAGAGCTGTGCCAGCCCTCCGTCCAGGAGATCGTGTCTGGTTGTCAACTAAGAATCTTCGATTGAGAGTGCCATCGATGAAGTTCGCTCCCCGATATATTGGTCCTTTCCCAGTTGAGCGAGTCGTCAATCCAGTAGCTTACAAGCTCAAGTTGCCGTCCTATTTGAAAGTGCCAGCTACATTCCACATTTCGCTGCTCAAGCCGCTGGTCTTGAATCGCTTTCATTCCAAGCTCCCCAAGGCTCCTAAGGTTTGCACCCAGCGTGGAACAGAATATGAGGTCAGTAAGATCTTGGACTCTCGCATCCGATATGGTCGTCTGCAATATCTGATCGATTGGAAGGGCTACTGCCCCGAAGAGCGATCATGGACCAATGCCATCGATGTCCATGCTCCCAGACTCATCCGGGCGTTCCACTCCAAGTTTCCCCGCAAGCCTAAAAGGTGTCCTGGGGCCACCCTTAAAGGGGGGGGTGCTGTCACGATCCGAGCTGTCAGACAGACTTTCTTACCGGCTAAGTGCCTCCGCAGGTTCAGCTTGCGGTCCAGACGTCATCTCTGCCGGCCTCCTGTCTCCCAGTGACAGTCCCCAGTGCACGGCAATCCACCTGTCCGCCGCCATTGCTCCCAGTATCCAGCATGGTGTGCACAAACACACTTTCCCGCCATAGCAGACATGGGGGCTGCCATGTTCTTTCCAGTCACATGTCTGTGCTGTCCAATCCTGTTGGTTCTGATCTCCCTGTCATACTTCCTCGGCCAATCCTGGCCACCCAGTGGGGATAAGTATGCTGGGAGCTCTCAGAACCATTGCTAGTGCTTCAGTTGTCTCCAGTGTATGGTCAGCTGTCCTTGTCTCCGTGCAAGTGTATTTCTCTGCTGGTGTTGTTTTCCATGCTGCAGTGTGTTCCAGGTTGTTCCATCTCCTGTGAAGTCCAGGTTATTCCACCGCCTGTGATCCTGCCTCTCAGCCCAGCGACCAAGCCTAGCTCCGGGACTCTGGTCCTTCCGATGCTCCAGCATCATCCACCATCGATGTTTCATCGCTAGTCCGATATTCCGGATCTCCTGCTTCCGTCCGTCATTCCGGACCCACAGTCATCTCCCGTCCGTCATTCCGGACCCACAGTCTCCTTCCATATCCGATACCCGAATCCGATGTTCCCACATCATCATCGATAGTCCGATATTCCGGATCTCCAAGCCAAGCTTCCGTCCGTCATTCCGGACCCACAGTCAAGCTCAAGTCTTCCGTCCGTCATTCCGGACCCACAGTCTTCACATCCGATGTTCCACCATCGATCCCACATCACATCACATCTGTAAAGTATTGCAATCTGCATGAACTCTGTTATTTCTCCTGCATACTTTACTGCCTGTTTATATTACAACCATCTGCAAATAAACTCCGGTTGTATTTTACCTCTGACTGCTTATTGGCTCTGGGTGCACTGTCGCGCACTCCATGCGCAAGGGTCCTCTCCAACCTCCCCGGTCCAGGTCCCCACCAGAGGTCTCAGTCTCGTTGACTAAGCCCCCTGGTGTGACAAAATCCTTAGAAACCAATTGGGCACACACCTTTCACACTGCTAATTCTTTGTCACAATCTCTTTCACACTAGTCCCAACCTTTCTGGTACCATTCTAACGCACTCCATTCTGCGCACTTTGTCCACATTTTGCTCACTTTGGCTTGTTGAAGGTTGTCCAGAGTGTGGTTCATCCTTAACGTCTTCTCTGTGATACTCGAAGAATTTAAATCATTAGTAAACTTGCGCTTATTTCCTGAAGGACTTTTGAAGCATAACAAGTGCCTCTGTACTTTTTTTTATTTTTGGTTTAAATGTTCAACAACTGTTGACATGTTAGTGTAACGTGTACCCTGCATGGCTAAGTTTGCTCACGATGCTCTATTCTGACATGGACGGTGAAGTAAGAACAACCATCTTTAAAAAGGAAATAATGAAAAAAGCATGTTGACCTTGTCATGTGTATTCCTTTTTCATGTCGTCGTTTTGACCCTCTTGACATTTTGACCCTGTCGACCTATTATATGTTGACTTTTCGGGGTAGACCTATTGACTGTCTACCTAGACATTGTACATCTATCACCTACACTTGAAAGACCTGTGGGTTAAACCAAATTCCAAGTGTATGAATCCAATTTATTCATTTGTTAAGTTCATGTGAGTCAGTAGCTCCAACAAGCTGCCATAGGGCTATTGCGATCAGAAATCATGTAGCAATGATATGGGCATTCCGGGGCAGTGACCTTAAAAGTGTGCAAAGCATTATGTCTATAGGCTTGGTATAGGAGTGTTGCAGTTGTGAAAGTAGCATTCCACCAAGACCATGTCCACATGTAGACGGTGCGCATGCCAGGGAGCTGGTACAACTGTCAATGGTTTGACCCATGGTGTGTCATGAACCACAAACACTGCATGTGCCAGGGAGCTGGTACAACTGTCAATGGTTTGACCTGTGGTGTGTCAGAAACCACCAGTGCACAGAGACACCAAAATTGAAAGAAATGGATAGAAAGATTAAAAAAAGAAGGGAGAGACCGAGATGTGGTTGTCTGTGTGTGTCGAGATTGACTTTACGTTTATCACACTTTATCCTTACATTTATCTCTTTTGAAGACTTGATACATCTGTCCCATTGTTCCCAAGCTCCAGCTGATGCCTTGAGGCGAAACCCCGCACAACCAAGAAGCCATGCCGTGCACAGAAGTTAAGAATGGACAGGATTGTGTCCATTCACACAGGATGGTCACGGTCCGGCCGCCGGGTTTCAGCCGGATGTCACCCAGGGGTGGGCTGGGTCGGGGGGCAGGGTGCCATTCCCCCCCCCCCCCCCCCCCCCCCGGGCCACTCTATTAAGTACTGTCGCGGGCCGCCCGGTTGTCCAGCTTATTGTTCACCTCCTCCTCCTGTAGGCGGCACCGGATGCGGCTTTCAGTATATGGCCACGACTACAAGAACATGGCCGCCGTCCTCCTGCATAAGGACATGTCCAGGTACCGGGTAAATATGGGAGGGCCTTCTGGCAGTGACTGATGCCACGTGGGAAACGTCATGATGCCACCGCAGCCTACCCCTGCGTCTGACATGGCATGGGGAAGAGCCGGTGGGCGGAGGACGGAGGATGCCGCTGTTATGTGACTTTCGGACCCTCAGGCAGTGCTGCTGCACGCAAGCCGCTGCCAGCAGCACAAGCTCAGTGTAGAGAGGGGGAAGCACCACAGGGCATGCTGTGAGCCGAAGCCTCCACCCACTGATACGGCCATGCTGCCATGCATAGGCGGCTGTATCATAGTCAGTGAAAAGCTTGAGCGAGTGACATCTGAGCTCAATCAAGTATCTATGGTATAATCAATTCCAGGCCTAATCTTTTTTATTAATACATATTAAACAAAAAACCTTAATGTAACGATGCACTGTTACTTATGGGCCATTGCTCTGGACTTGCCCACCAGGCTGGAAAGCACGGCTGCCGGGCTGTGGCCATCCCGACCATTGTAAATTCTGTGCATGGCACGGCTTCTCTGCCATAGGGGGTACTGTCCTAAGTCATTGTTTTCTTGTTTTGCTTATTAGTTAGGCGCTGCAGAGCCCTTGGGGCAGCATAAAAAGAAATAATAATAATAACTGCAATGTGCAAAGTCTACAACCTAAGCCAGCCAATCCCAACCTTGTTCCTCATTGGGCGGTATTCAATGTGAATACCGGCGAGGCGCAGCGAATCCTGTTTAGGATTCGCTGCACATTCGCCACGTTCCGGAGCCTCGCCGGCTCCGGTATTCAACGAGTCAGGGGCTTGCTGCCCCTGACCGGCGAATATGAGCTCCTGCGGCGAACGCCGCAGGGAGCCTGAGGACGGTGGCAGGCAGGGAGATGGAAGTCTCTCTGCCTGCCCCAGAGCGTATGTGGGGGGGGGGGGGAGGTGGGTTTCCCGGGTGCCAGGCAGCACAGGCTGCCCCCCGGGGGTGCCAGCAGGGGACCGGGTATATTCACTACACCCGATCGTGCATATGTAACGATCGGGTGCAGTGAATATATGAATATCTAATGAGCGGCTCGGCTCCGGCGCCCCCTGCTGGCTGCTGTGTAAAAAAAAATAAAAAAAAAAATATTTTTTTTTTAATTAAATATATATTCATATGCTTACAGCACATAAATAAAAATAGCATGCCCCTCCCTCAGAATAAAATTCCTGATTTTTTTACACCAAATGTAAAAAACAAAACACTTTATTTTAAAAGTTCACATTCCACTTCACCATAAAAAGATAGCGATTGCTACTCGGTGAATCATGGCGAAAAAAACCTTCAAATGTATTCGCCATCTGGTCATTGAATAGGGTGATTCACCGTTTTAGTCAAAAATTCGCCAAACAGCACAAATTCACCATAAAAACATGGCGAATCAGGCTCATTGAATACCGCCCATGGTCAGGTTTTATTGATATCCAGGCCTTAAGGAACAAGGTTTGGAATGTCTGACCTAGGTGGTCATTTTTTGCGCACCATGAAACTTATTTTCTAAGTGGTGCAAGTGGCAATAATGTGAAATGACCCATTGCAACCACTGTCGGGTTTAATTAGTCTGTCCACTAAAAGCCAATAACTAACTGTCTGCATTGAGCTGCAGTACAACACCGTTGTGAGTAAGCCCCTAAGTGCAGTAATTACTATCTCCCTTCCTCACTGTAGAGGAAATGTGCCAGAACCAGTTCATGGACAGTGCTGGTGTTTTCTGACGTTTGTTTGTGACTCATACTCGATGTGTTTGTCTGGTAAGGTGATTTGAGGATCCTGAAGACTGAACATCTGAGAGATTGCAGCAAGGTGGCTGCTACAAGGTGTGGATGTGTTTACTGTGATAACATCAATGCACAAATAATCCATAAACAGCCAGGAGGATATACACGATACAGCTGCTTAGTAATTATCACACACGTTGTGGTTCAGCAGGTGCACCTAAGCACATACCTGTCACTGTCTACAGTCCTATAATGACATGTTGACCAGTGTTTGTCATTTCAAATCCTCACTATTAATAAATGTTCATTTATAAAACCCAAGACCCGTATATAATAAAAGGCTAAAGCCCAACACACACTGGGCCTTATTCTGATTGACTCGCAAGGCTGCAAATTTTTCAGTCTTGTTAGTCCACCAGTCGCCGGCCGCACGCCCTCCCTCGCACAGCGCAATTCCCTGCAGGCATGCGAGTGGATGTTGCATAATCGTCCATTCTCAGCCCTGCGTGCGGGCACAAAATCATTTGATGGTCGCCAACCATCGAATGATTTTTTTCAAGTGCTTGCAAATCTAAGACACCTCTTTGGTGCCTGTACGGGAAGCGGACGGGCCACTGATATCCACCCCCCGCACCTGCATCATTGGAACACTGGGCGATCCCATGGTCGAATTTCCTGGCCTGCAAGCCTCCCCCAGTCATGGCCGCTCGCACACAGCGGCTGCACATGTGCATAACTGACTATGCGCATGCGCAGTCACAAAACATTGCTTCCCTGCTCGAATACGCAGGGAAGCGAATCAATCTGATTAAGGCCCACTAGCCGATATGCTCTATGAGCTATTTCAGTAATGTTTCCTCCTGATCTCCCAGGCAAACAATATCGTTCAGTGATGTCACCAGGACTTGCTGAACATGTAGTTCACACACAACTCAATCCAATGAGGACCATGACCATGCCCCATTCAGTACCCTGGCCCATCAGAGCTCTTCATGGACCTTCATGAGACTCAGCACAGGCATCAATGTAGCATGTTCTGAGCTCTGATTGGATTATTCTACACTCTGTATATGGGGGGTAAATCAGCTTTGATTGGATGGAGCCAAATTTGTCCCTGTTCCGAAGGTGGGGGTCTGCGTATTTGTGCATGTGAAGACCCAAGGAGTGAACGGCTTGGGAGAGTTTCACATTCGCCAAGCCGTTCTCTCCAGAGGGGGCGGGTGGGGGTGGACATTGGGCCGGGGCATCTCCATAAAAACACTGGGCATTCCCCTGGGAACGCAGGCTCGCCAATGCCTGAATTCAGCCATGTCCATGGGGAAATGGGAAAAAAAAGACAACTGTGACCGACTTTTTTTTGCAAACGGGTAAAAAATTATTGATAAAATGATTTTTCACCTATACCATCATTTACCATCACTGGCCTCGACCTGGAGTGAGGAACTCACCTCTTGAAGGCAAGCCGCCTGTCTAATACCCACCCAGGAAAATGGCTGCCCCCATACGAAAGACAGTTTTTTTAAATGGGGTTTCCTATGGGGCAGCCATTTTCAGAAAGTTCCTTATTTTTTTCATACGCGAAGCCAGCCGTGGTCCAGTACTGCGGCTGCCGATCAACTGCAATGTGAGGAGGTACCGGCTTCAGGGGGGGTGTTCTTAAACACAATGCGGGGGGGTGTTAACGGGGGTGGGGGTGCGGAGGGGTTAACGGGTTTGTATGTGTTAACCCGCGCAATGTATGTTAACGGGTTTGTATGTGTTAACCTGCGCAATGAATATTTAATGAGCGCATTAAATATTCACTGCACTGAATTTAGGACCCAGCTTATTGTCTGGGTCCTAAATACCGTTTCAGACCCGATTTTGACCACAAAATACCGGGTCTAAAACGGGTAGGACCCTGCATTTTAACCGGTTAGAAAAAACGGTATTTTCTAACCGGTTAAGTGGTCCTGCACCTTTCAGACCGCACAGATTACGGTTTTAAAACGGTAAAAAAACGGCAATATACCGTTTACAAAGTGCGGTCTGAAAGGGGCATTACTGGGGATGATCCTGGATACGATTCAATGCAAGGTCTTACCACCAGACAAAATTTCCTCACTCAAACTCTTAGTTCGGTTGGTATTACAACAACAGGGAGTGACAATAGATCTGTGTACCCACTTTCTGTGAAAAATAGTGGCCGCATTTGAGGCTGTCCAGTACGGTCGATTCCGATCCAGACCTTTCCAGTGGTTGAGCTCTCATCTCACCGTTCATCAGAGAGTCATGCTTTCTCCGTGGGCTTCACTCTCACTAGCTTGGTGGCTCAACTCCTGAAACCTCCTACAGGGAAAGAGATTGGACCCAACTCCCAAAACCTACTACAGGGAAAGAGATTGGACCCTCCTCAACACGGACGCCAGCCTTCTGGGTTGGGTAGCAGTCACGTTGGGATGTCAGTTCCAGGGCTTGCTGTCTCCACAGGAGGCGCTTCTCCCAATAAACATTCTTGAACTATGTTTACAATGCGTTGCTGGAAGCCAAAGTCTCCTCTTGGGATGATCCATCAGAGTACAATCCGACAATGCCATGGCTGTGGTGTACATAAACAAAGAAGGAGAGACGCGCAGTCACGCAACGAGGAAGGAAGTCAGTCGGATTCTGCTCGGGGCTCAAGATCACCTCAAAGTAATCTCAGCGGTCTTCATTCCCAGGGTAGACAACTGGGAAGCCGACTACCTCAGTTGGCACGACGTGCATCAAGGAGAATGGAAACTTCATCATCAGGTCTTTTAAAATCTGATATGTCGATGGGGTTGCCCCCAAATAGACTTGAAAGCGTCTTGCCACAACCATCAATTACCCCTGTACTGTGCAAGGTCTGGCATTGCCGGAACTGGAACACCAGTCTAACATCTCTTCTCGTGGACGAACCTTGACCTCTACCCCTGTAGCAGAGCTTGCTGTCTTAAGGTCCCTTCATCCATCTGGACTTAGACCCTTATTTTTATTGGGTGGCTTCATTTGTTTCTGTGCAGGGAAAATACAGACTGCTTTATTTTTACACTGCAACATAGATCTCGCTTTGAAGTAAAACCCCACCCAAATCTAATTCTCTCTGCACAAATTACATTTGATCCACCTGCAGTGCACATGATTCTGCCCATTTGTGAAGGATTTTGCCTCTGCGAGTGAACTAGAATAAGCGCCTTAAGGTAGCTTTGTTTAACGGCTTTGCTACTGAAAGGTCAGTCCTCAGGAGGGCGGGTATCCCATCTGCAGTAATACCCACCATGTTACATGCCAGGAAGAAGGTGACTTCAGTTCACTATTATTGTATCTGGAGAGTATATATTTCCTGGTACAGAGGTCGACAGGTTTCACCCAAGGCGTTCAAATTGGCTCGCCTTCTCCTTTTTCTCCGGGCGGGACTCTCTGTGGGTCCTTAAAAGTGCAGGTGTCTGCCCTTTCTATTTTCTTCCAAAGAAAATTAGCCTTAATGCCTCAGGTCCAAAGAAAATTGGCCTTAATGCCTAAGGGGCTTTCGTTCTTACAAGTTCCATTGTTCGAACCATTGGAATCAGTAGACCTCAAGTACCTTACCTGGAAGACAGTCCTACTCTTGGCTCTGGCTTCAGCAAAAGGGTTTCGGACTTTAGTGCACTATCCTGTCATCTACCATTCTTAATGATGAGGATAGGGCAGAATTACGGACCCATTCGTCATTCCTTCCAAAGGTTGTATCCTCATTCCACATCAATCAACCTATTGTTGCGCCTGCCTTTCCGGATGATTTTAGTGACTCCAGGTCTCTGGGTGTGGTGTGTGCCCCCAAGATTTATGTCTCCTGGACAGCTTCTGTGCGTATGTCTGATGCTTTGTTTATACTGTACTTCAGCAAAACCTGGTTGGCAGGCATCGAAACATACTTTGGCCAGGTGGCTTCACCTTATCATTCGGCATATGTGTTCTTCTATTACAGCGCATTCAATGCGCTCGGTTGGTCCCTCATAGGCAGCTTCCCGAGGGGTCTCTGCTCAACAATTATGTAGGGCAGCTATTTGGTACCGTTTCGACACCTTTGCAACCCAGGCTCCTTACTTTGGCCAATCGGTGTTGGTAGGATATCAGCACTGTCCCGTCCATGATGGGAGCTCTGGGACATACCCACTGTGAACTCCAGTGTCACCTAGTGGATGAAGGAGAAATGGGATTTTGTACTTACAGTTAAATCCTTTTCTCCGATTCCACAGGTGACACTGGACGCCCACCCGGCACTGCTCTTTTGTGTATTCAGGTTACCTTCTTATTAGTTGAAGCTTCATGCCAGGGTTGATTCCGGTCATCTGTTGGAATGCCCTTGTTGCTTGTGTGTGGTTATTCTGTTTTCAAAATTTCTGATCTCACTGTTTCCTGTTCGTTCTTGTATGTTAGTATGTTTCAGTTTTAACCTCCTCTTCAAAAATATGTTTTACTCAGACTGCCTGGGAGGGGGAAGTAGAAGGGGAGGAGCTAGCCACACTTCTTTTCCGTAAAGTGCCAATGCTCCTGGTAGTCGCCTTTCTATTCCCCACTGTGAAATCCAGTGTCACCTGTGGAATCGGAGAAAAGGATTTAACGGTAAGTACAAAAACCCATTTTTCATGTATACTTAGGGATATATGCTTGATAAGAAGTTAAAAAACCTGCACAGTAAGGAAAAGGTGGGCTCTATCTATTATGACTTTTCATCCCAGTTGTTATTGACTATGTTGGACATTGGAAGCTCCTGATCTTTGCACCGTTATTTATTAGCTTTTCCTATTTTGTGTTGTAGAGCCTCTGTGCCCTTTGGAACAGTGGGGGAGATGTATCAAACTGTGAAAAGAGCAGTGAAGTGGGCAAGTGGGGAACTTACCAATAGCAACCAATCAGGTAGCATTTATCAAGTACATTCTATAAAATAAGTATAAGCTGATTGGTTGCTAGAGACAACTTCACTACTGCTTGATACATCTCCCCCAGTGTCTTCTATGATATGCTTAGATGTAAAACAGTTTACAAATGTTAACAACGGTGGAGTAATGATGTGAAGTATGTGTAACATGGATGCAGAAGTATTGTATTGCCAAACTCTACTTAAAAGTTCATATAACCTGACAGTATCCCTGTCATATTGCACAGATCTGCCCATTGCGCAGGTTACCCATGTCATGTGGTTAGCTGGTAACTGTTTACATATGCCAATGCCATCATAAGCTGACCATCATTACCACCACACTTCATTAACATCAGTTTTTAACAGAAAGTTAGTACTTACACGAAAGAAAGACAAGTTGGTCTTCGGTCCTTTGTTGAAAACCTCATTTGCTGCACCTTCCAGCTGTTTTGATTGTATTATTTATATTTCCTTCACAATACCTGGCCTGCTTGATCCAATTTTATAATTGGACCAAGAAGCAGTGTTAGCACCTCCAACCGGGTGCTGGACGGGGTCCCGACAGTTGGGATCCCGGCAGGCATTCACCCGACGTCGGGATCCCGACTGTCAAAACACAGACAGCCGGGTTCCCGACGGCCACCTGCTATTTTCCACGACCCCCATAGAGGGAGAATAGAATAGGTGGCTCACGTAGCGAGCCACCGTGCTCGCAGCGTGGCGAGTGCAGCGAGCCCCCATGGGGATTAGTTGCGCTCACCATGCTGTCTGGGTCCGGCCAGTCGGGATCTCGACATCGGGATAATGACTGTCAGACCCCTATACCACACCCCCTCCAACCACATCTAAACTAAGGGTGTACAGACGTTCGACGCGGCGGCTGTCGATACCGGTTCGACATCAATGACCACCAGCATGGTGCCGACATCAAACAGGAGGGAGAAAGGGAGGGACGGCGCACAGGGGGAGGAATGGGTGAATGCTGCATAGAGCAGAAATAGACTTGCTTTCGATCCCGGTAGCATGGGGCCACGCATCGGGACCAAATCTGCATCAAAGGCAGTTAACACGCTTCGATGCATATTTCAATTTTCAATTCGATTTAGCTTCTAGAAGCAAAATCGAATTGAATATGACCCGAATCAAATCGTGTGTACGGGGCATTAGTCCCCATATGAGTTGAGATGTTTAGTTGTTTTTGCTACTGGGTTTTTAATCATAGTTATGAGAGAGAAGGATTACTAAAAAGCTGCAGAACAGAATTTTTTGCCTCATGGTTACCTTCAAAGCCTGAAGGTTTTCTAATGTGGAAAACCAGATGCATTACATGTGATCGTGTAGGTGGAAGGAATGAGGAATTTGTTTCATGTGTTGGTAGGGTATACCCAATTAAGGGTTTTCTGAGCTGTAATTCTATTTATGTAATATATGTTATTCAATGTGACTGCGGCCGGTGGTATGTGGGCCTCCGAGATGGGGAAACATGTTGGAGGGACTGAAAAAGGGGTTTATCAAGACATGTTTTTCTCTGTAAAGCTCCATACACACTAGAGGATATTGTAAAGATATCGCTCAGAAAGGGCCTTCTAAGCGATATCTCCCGCACAACAGTAATGACTCCTCCTGTCTGCTGAACATGCAGGTCAATTTGGCTATATAGCCCAACCACCCTCATGTTCAGCGGGAGTCGGTGACGTCAACGAAAGATATCGTTCAGTGTGTACACTGAATATCGGCCACCCGCGGATGATATTGTTTAGTATATCGGCAGCGGCCAGAGTCGCCTAGTGTGTATGGGGCTTAGGAGGGGAATTGTGACTAAAGTTAAAGCTATAGAACAAGTGAAAGGGGAGGTACAAAGGGGAAGGGGCTTAATTGCGTAAACATGAAGATTGTTATACCTTTTGGTTGTAATCTTTGGTCCCCCTCTCAGGGCTTAACAGCATTAAATAAATCGGTACTTATGTAGTATCTGGGTGTCCGATTTAGAAATCGGATCGCATCGCATCGCATGCGACCAAATCGTATGCGATGCGATGGTCAAGATTTTTCCATAGGATTCAATGTTAAAATGGTCTGAGTCCATTTTAACATAGAATTCAATGGGAAAAAGGGGTCCTTTTCCTTTTCCCACTATCCAAGTGGGCATGGAGTTGGATATAAACCTGTGGCGAGCGTAGCGAGCCACCGAGCCCGAAGCGTGGCGAGCGTAGCGAGCCCCGCGAGGGGACACAGAATACTTTTTAAGAAATATGCGGTCGCTCGCCACGCTTCGCTCGCCACGCTTCGGGCTCGGTGGCTCGCTGCGCTCGCCACGCTATATAAAATCAACTCTATGCCCACTTGGATAGTGGGGAAATGAACAGGACCTTTTTAACATTGAATCCTATGCAAAATCGCATCGCATCGCATCTGATTGTATGCCTTAAGGTAAGGCATACAATCACAAAATCGGACGCCCAGATACTACATAAGTACCAATAAATCATATCTTACCCCTCCTGCAGTCTTTGCTCCACATGCTTCCATACAGTGAATGGCTGACCGCACTCTGATTGGTGGACAGCTCCAGCCTCCCACCATTCACTGTCTGGCTGCAGGATGGGGAGGGGTCAGGTAAAGAATGCTGCCTCGACGCTCTCACAAGCCGATTTAGACCTGCTCATAGAGCAGCACATTCAGCCACCTTGTCGATGGTGGGGGTCTGCGCATGTGCTGACACCACAGCGAGCGCCTTCAATGATATTTTCAATCGCCAGGGTGCTGGCTGCATGTAAGCATACACATCTGCTCACAGTGTGGCGGAAGGTCCGTTCGCCGGGACGGTGCTAACCTGCTCGCTAAACTCCATATTAACGCAGCCTAGAGAGCAGGTATGAATTACCCCCTGATTGAGTAATCACCAGCTCCCCTGCTTGAAAGCATTAATGCAAATTAAATGGTTGAATTAAAAAATGTGTAATAATAATGTATACCTTTTGTTTAGATCAAATAAAAATGAATATGAAATTTAAGAAACTCATTAATTTGGAGTAACAATTGTAATGTGGGATGCCTTTAAGTTGTATTGTTTGCCTCAATTTGGTAGTATTGCTGTGTGATCCTCTTGGCAATAATACTGCAATGTTTATTTAAGCGTTTCATATATTTGTATTATTATTATTATTATTATTATTATTATTATTGTAGTGTATTACTATTTATATATACATATTTGTCCCATCTAGTCATTGCACAACTGCAGTGTCCAGTGTCATAGGCACTGGACACTGTGGATATTCCTCTTGACAAGCACTTTAAATTACGACAACAATAACAATGGTATATAATATGATTACTAGGCAGTGTAAGGGACAGAGATCAGCTGCTGCACATACCTAGTGTAGCAGCTTCTTCTATCACATTTACTGTATGTGTGGATCTGAAACCTCAAACATCGCAATGCACCAGAGAGGAGGAAGAGACAGGAGCCTTACCATAAAGTGGGAGATTGTGACCTTAGAAAGTGCAGTGCTGGTTCTACCATGTTTGTGTATTTATTTATTATGCTATGTTTAACCTTGTCCTGACCAATTATCTTACTTACATGTTTGAAACAGAATATACCAGTGGTATACTAGAGTATCAGAATTTTTTTCACGGCACCCCTAGGCCAAAATCAAAAAATGTAGAAAAATTATAAATAATGTATTTAATGTATAAAATTAAGTAGATTGTGTTTATATGTGATTCTTTGGTTCAGTTATGTGGTAAAGGGTAGTATTTTATTCTACTTGTACACACATTGGCCCTTATTCTGGTTGGTGCGGCCGGAGCCGCATATGCGGCTCCGACCGTGCAGGCGAATCCCCGCCTTCCATACGGATCGCCACGGCTGTCCGTACGCGGACATGTGGCGGTCCGCATGAAAATGGCGGGGGATACGCCTCCACCATCTTGGAGCAGCCCCCTGCATTCGATGGTCGCCGACCATCGAAGGCAGGGCCGCACGCTCCACCAGCTCCCGCACCCATAGACCTCACGGACACTTGTCCGTGTGAAAGCATGTATGGGGGCGGGCAGCTGACATCCGGCGATGTCAGATGCCCGCCCCCAACACATGCGTCACAGCCTCATTTCCATGCGTACGCCCCGCGTTTGCATGGGAACGCCCATAAAACGCGGGGCGTATGCATAGGGAAATGAGGCTAGGTAGCCCCTCACGCCCCTATCCACCCCCTTTGCGGCGGTAAAATAAAATGTGCGGCGATTTCGCCTGCACATGCGCAGAGTGCCCTCTGCACATGCGCAGAGCAAAAACATCGGCGGAACGGCCGCAAGCGGCCGTTACCGCTTAGATCAGAATAAGGGCCATTGTATGATTGGCAGCCACCAGCACTGGTTATGTCCATAAATAATTGACCATAACTAATTTAAATTGGTCCTGGACTACCAACCCGTGGCACTGGCCTATACTATAGATCATCTGACTGTCAGATGCTTAATAAATAGCCTTCTTATTAAATTTAGTGGTAATCATGTGGAAAGTGCAGGAATATCAGGTCCCAAGGGATTTATAAATAGTAACAGGGAGCATGAAAAACAGATTTAGAGTTTGGTCCTGAATTACACTCAGGACTCTACCTAGAAGTGATTTGTCACACAACAGGCTCTGGGTCCCTCTTACTGCACACAGCGCTGTCATTTCATTGGCTGACATGGTTCTGTTGGACAGTAAGTATAACCAAGATGTGCCAAGTTATTATCTAAGTGATGGCATTTCTCCTGAAGTCGACACGCATGGGCAGGAGCTATTTCCCACATGACTTCAGCCACCAATGATTGATCAAAGCACCATATTTAAATGCCTCAGTTGCACCTGCTAATTGCAAGTACAACCTGTAAGCTGAAAAAGGGGAAAGAAATAAAACTCTTTTTGTCGGGGCACTTCTTATTTATCAACAAAATTAATATACAAATATTTTATTTGAACTTATTAAAATTGACAAACACAACATGTAACATAGAAACAAACAGTGTATACCTTTTGTCTCCCACTCCCACTCTGTAATAGGTAGCTAGATACCATGTGGAATCAGGCTAAAATGGGCTAGTTATTCCATGACCGTGCAACTGTGCGAAAAATATTGATTTATTATATATCAGATTGTGTACTAATTTACTACATTTCTGATAACTGTAAGTTGCAGATCCCTTTATTTGGGCTCTGGAATATGGCCCTTATTCTGATTGAGTCGGATGGATGTGCAGAGGCGTTTCTGTGCATGTGCAAACGCCTCGCACGTCCAAACACAGTGTGAATTCCATGCAGATAATGATCGTACGGAACCATCCGAGCAGGGGGTAGAGAGGGGCGTGAAGGGCTGTTTGGGCTCATAACCATATGCGTATACGCCCCGCGTTTCATGGGCGTTCCCATGAAAACTCTGGGAGTACATATGGTAATGCGGCCGTGACGCACGTGCGGGGGGCGGACAACTGACATAGCCGGATGCCAGCTGCCCTAGTAAAAACAAGAAATAGTCTCACTTGCGCTATAGATTACTGTCCCAATATGGTGTAGATTCACACGATCTTCACCTTCCTCTCCAATTCAGATGTACCATGAGGAGAAAAATTAAATAATGCACAATAGTGTAATATTGCAAAGGTAACAATGAGTTCGCTTTCTCCCTCTGTGTTTAGGGATTTTATGGAAATGGTGCTCCCAAGGTTTCCAAAAAGATCCAGGGGATGCTGAGGGTCACCTCACTCGTGCACACATAGAATCCTGCTTACATGTATGCTTACATGCCAAAGCTGTGGAACCTCACGTAGCGGTTTCTTTGTAAAAGAAAGGGACTTCCCATTCTATCCAAAACAAGGTTTTATTATATTAAAAGACAGTATATAGCCAGAAACAACCTCACAGTATATGTGCCAAAAACAAGATGTGACCCGGGTATGAGTATTGGCCACACACCACTGTGGGGAATCCGATATATATCACTGTCAATAATTCGATAAAAGACACTGGGTTATTCAACGCGTTTCGGCATACTGCGATGCCTTTCTCAAGAAGCGTGTCACAAAAGGATGTCAGACAGCGTGGGGTTCTGGTTTGTACAGCTCTACTCCACGTGTGCCGCAGAATCCCTGTAACTGGATGTCAGCTGCCCGCCCATATCCCTGCTTTCATACGGAAAAATGTCCGAGTGGTCTGGAGCACTCGGTGCTGCCTGACCTCTCTGTCCATCATTCCATGGTCGGCGACCATCGGCGGATGGGGGAGGTTCCCACAGATAGGGGAGGTGTTCACATGAAACATCCACTCGTGGTCCATTCGCTCGGCATCTTACTGCATTCGGACGGTGTGAGCGATCCGTATGGTAGGCGGGGCTAAGAACACTCTGTGTCCGTCCGAAATACGCATCCGTCCGATTCAACCAGAATAAGGCCCTATATTAGGTCAGAGACTGTATTAATCTTAATTATTTGGTTATTGTTGATTCTAACATGGTGATTAGTTATAATAATAATAATAATAATGATATTTATATAGCACTTTTCTCCCAGTAGGACTCAAAGTGCTTCACACATTGTCTTTACAGCTCGAAATACAAAACAAGCATAACAGTGGATATCAGTGAAATGCTTGAGTAAATAAGTACGTCTTTAGTCTATTTTTAAAGGATTCTATAGTGGGCGCTTCTCGCACTGTGCGAGGAAGAGAGTTCCACAGAGTTGGAGCAGCAAAGTTGAAAGCTCGACCCCCAGATGAATTCAGGGAGATTCTGGGTACTGTTAGTAGTCCTTCTTCAGTGGATCGTAGTAATCGAGTAGGACAGTAGGGGATCAGCAGCTGTTGCAGGTACCTTGGGCCCTGGTCATGTAGGGCCTTGAAAGTGAGTAAGCCAATCTTGAAAACGATTCGCCATTTTACAGGTAGCCAGTGAAGGGCGTAGAGAATGGGAGTTATGTGGCAGGAGCGGGGCTGGTTAGTTAATAGTCTGGCGGCTGCATTTTGTACCAGCTGCAAGCGGTGCAATTCTTTTGCTGGAAGACCCAGGTAGAGAGCATTGCAGTAGTCTAGTCGTGATGATATAAATGCATGTATGACTTTAGGAAGGTCTTCTGAGGGAATTAAATGCTTGATTCTGGCTATGTTTCTCAGATGAAAGAATGAGGATTTGATTGTGGCTGACACCTGATGTTTAAGTGTCAGGCCATTATCCAGGACAACACCAAGATTCCGCACATGATCAGAGTTTTTTAGTGCTGTGCCCCCCAGCTTAAGACCTGTCAGTTGGCTATGCTGCCGTCTTGTCCTGTGATTTATCATCAGGACTTCTGTTTTATCTGGGTTCAGTCTCAGCCAACTGGCACTCATCCACTCCTGGAGCTCAGCTAGGCAGCCATTTAAGGTTGTTATTGTGTTATCGGTGCCTGGAGCAAAGGACAGGTACAGTTGGGTATCATCTGCATAGCAGTGGTAGACCAGGCTGTGACGTCTGATTATGTCACCAAGTGGAAGCATGTATACTGCAAAAAGCATGGGAGATAGTATAGAACCCTGTGGGACACCACAAGACAACGGCACTGGTGGTGAAGAGTATACTCCCGATGCAACTCTCTGTGACCTGCCAGCGAGAAATGATTTGAACCAGCTAAGGACTGTGCCACCCAGGCCACAGAAATTCTTCAGGCGCTCAATTAGAATCCCATGGTCAATGGTGTCAAATGCTGCAGAGAGGTCCAGAAGGATTAGGATTGAACAGTCTCCTCTATCCCTTGCATTTAGAAGATCATTGAGCACACATACCAGAGCTGTTTCTGTGCTATGTCTTCTCCTGAATCCTGACTGGAATGGATCATAAATGTCATGGGTTAACAGGTGGGTCTCTAGTTGAGTTGCAACCACTTTCTCAATAACCTTTCCTAGAAAAGGAAGATTTGATACTGGCCTGTAGTTGGTCATGCAGTCAGGGTCTAAATTAGATTTTTTAAGAAGTGGTCTGACTATTGCTTCCTTTAGTGGTTCGGGAAAAACGCCTGTCTGCAAAGAGCATTGAACTATTTTTGCAAATGCAGGGCCGATTATTTCCATACACCCTAAAAGAAGCTTGGATGGGGCAGGGTCCAGATCACAGGAAGAGGGACGCAACAGTCTGGAAATTCCAGCAATGTATTGTACATCCACTTGGTCAAAGATGTCCCATGAAGGCAAGTGTCTTAAACTGGTAGGCTTGGTCTGTTGGAACTCCTTTGGTGTCACTGTGGGGATTCCAGCCCGGATGATAGATACTTTATCTGCAAAGAATTTAGCAAACTCATTGCATCTTGACTGCGAGAGGGTTACATCAGGCTGCAGGCATGCTGGTTTGCAAATCATCTCCACTGTACGGAAAAGCTGAGCGGGCCTATTTTTTGCTGTCATGATCTCATTTGAAAGGAACACTGTTTTCTTGCGGGTGATTGTTGATTGGTATATTCCAATGTGTTTGATTAGATTTAATTTATCCTCTGCCAGGTTTGTCTTCCTCCATCGTCTTTCAAGTATACGACCCCTTTTCTTGAGATCACGAATACTGTTGTCAAACCAGGGAGCTTGATGGTGTGGTTTGCAGGGTCGAATACGCAATGGGGCTATAGTATCCAGTGCCTCTGTCACAGCCCTGTTATAAAAATGGACTAGGGAACATGGATCTTTACAGGTCCCCATCACTGCTGAGAGGTTCAAGTTAGCTGCCATGGCCTCAGGAGTCATAGCCCTCCTTGGGCGATATTTGGTCAATTCCATGGGCACAGATCTATTTTGAGGGGTTGCGACTGAGAACCATATTGAGTGGTGGTCTGACCATGTGACTGGGTTTATCTTTAGGTCAGATACTTCTAGTCAAATCTGGAAGACAAGATCAAGAGTGTGGCCACTTTTATGTGTAGCAGAGGGGATGACTTGAGTGAGCCCGAGAGCATTCATTGTGCACATGAGATCTTGGCCAAGGCGTGAGAGCTCATCATCGACCCATAGTTCGATATCATAGTTGATAACAGTCCATCAGCAATTGTAATTAAGACTATTATTCACCGTCAATCCTTTTACAGCCAGAATAGGAAAAGTAGGAAAAAATCTATAATAAGGCAGAGAACAAGTACTGTACAGTATCCTGCTTGAATTGCATTGGATACTGCATTGTTTAATACCTGTGCGGAGTAACACTCCCTACAACCTGTAGGTTACCTGTTCCTGGCTTCTGTGTCAGCATCTCTGCTTCCTGATTCCTGGTTATAGCTGTCCGGTGCACGCTCCATTGTGCACAGCAGGGTTCCTAAGTTCCCTGGCTGCTATCTGTGGGCTCCAGCTTCTAGTTGCTTCCTGCATTCCATACAGTACTCAGCTCTATTCCATCCGACACCAGTGTGCATTTCCACCAGCCTGCAGAGTACATTTGATATGTACAGTAACTTTGCATTAATTCCCAGTCTGCAGAGCGCACAGTCAATACCAGCATGAAGTACCATTCCTAGCCTGCAGAGCACACATCCAATATCAGCATGATGTACCGCTGACAGTCTGCAGAGTGCACATCCAATATCAGCGTGATGTACCGCTCACAGCCTGCAGAGCGCACAGTCAATACCACCATGAAGTACCATTCCCAGCCTGCAGAGCGCACATCCAATACCAGCATGCTGTACCGCTGACAGCTTGCAGAGTGCACATCCAATATCAGCGTGATGTACCGCTCACAGCCTGCAGAGCGCACAGTCAATACCACCATGAAGTACCATTCCCAGCCTGCAGAGTGCACATCCAATACCAGCATGCTGTACTGCTGACAGCCTGCAGAGTGCACATCCAATACCAGCATGCTGTACCGCTGACAGCCTGCAGAGTGCACATCCAATACCAGCATGGTGTACCGCTGACAGCCTGCGGAGTGCACATCCAATACCAGCATGGTGTACCATTCCCAGCCTACAGAGTGCACATCCAATACAGCGTGATGTACCGCTGACAGCCTGCAGAGTGCACAGTCAAAACCAGCATGCTGTACCGCTGACAGCATGCAGAGTGCACATCCAATACCAGCATGATGTACCGCTGACAGCCTGCAGAGTGCACATCCAATACCAGCATGCTGTACCGCTGACAGCCTGCAGAGTGCACATCCAATACCAGCATGTTGTACCGCTGACAGCCTGCGGAGTGCACATCCAATACCAGCATGGTGTACCGCTGACAGCCTGCAGAGTGCACATCCAATACCAGCATGTTGTACCGCTGACAGCCTGCGGAGTGCACATCCAATACCAGCATGCTGTACCGCTCACAGCCTGCGGAGTGCACATCCAATACCAGCATTGTGTACCATTCCCAGCCTACAGAGTGCACATCCAATACCAGCATGATGTACCGCTCACCGCCTGCAGAGCGCACATCCAATGCAGCTTGATGTACTGCACACAGCCTGCAGAGCCATGATTTATGTATTTACAGTTTCTTATATAGCGCAGCAGATTCCGTTGCGCTTTACAATAGTAGACAGTGATAAAACAAACTGGGTAACAACAGACAGACTTGGAGGTAGGAGGGCTCTGCTGCAAGCTTACAATCTATAGGGGTGTACCATTCCCAGCCTGCACAGCGCACAGTCAATACCAGCATGCTGTACCGCTGACAGCCTGCAGAGTGCACATCCAGTACCAGCATGCTGTACCGCTGACAGCCTGCAGAGTGCACATCCAATACCAGCATGAAGTACCGCTCACAGCCTGCAGAGCGCACATCCAATACCAGCATGCTGTACCGCTGACAGCCTGCAGAGTGCACATCCAATACCAGCATGGTGTACCGCTGACAGCCTGCGGAGTGCACATCCAATACCAGCATGGTGTACCATTCCCAGCCTACAGAGTGCACATCCAATACAGCGTGATGTCCCGCTGACAGCCTGCAGAGTGCACAGTCAAAACCAGCATGCTGTACCGCTGACAGCCTGCAGAGTGCACAGTCAAAACCAGCATGCTGTACCGCTGACAGCATGCAGAGTGCACATCCAATACCAGCATGATGTACCGCTGACAGCCTGCAGAGTGCACATCCAATACCAGCATGCTGTACCGCTGACAGCCTGCAGAGTGCACATCCAATACCAGCATGTTGTACCGCTGACAGCCTGCGGAGTGCACATCCAATACCAGCATGGTGTACCGCTGACAGCCTGCAGAGTGCACATCTAATACCAGCATGTTGTACCGCTGACAGCCTGCGGAGTGCACATCCAATACCAGCATGGTGTACCATTCCCAGCCTACAGAGTGCACATCCAATACCAGCATGATGTACCGCTCACCGCCTGCAGAGCGCACATCCAATGCAGCTTGATGTACTGCACACAGCCTGCAGAGCCATGATTTATGTATTTACAGTTTCTTATATAGCGCAGCAGATTCCGTTGCGCTTTACAATAGTAGACAGTGATAAAACAAACTGGGTAACAACAGACAGACTTGGAGGTAGGAGGGCTCTGCTGCAAGCTTACAATCTATAGGGGTGTACCATTCCCAGCCTGCATAGCGCACAGTCAATACCAGCATGCTGTACCGCTGACAGCCTGCAGAGTGCACATCCAGTACCAGCATGCTGTACTGCTGACAGCCTGCAGAGTGCACATCCAATACAGCATGATGTACAGCTCACAGCCTGCAGAGTGCACATCCAATACCAGCATGTTGTACCGCTGACAGCCTGCGGAGTGCACATCCAATACCAGCATGGTGTACCGCTGACAGCCTGCAGAGTGCACATCTAATACCAGCATGTTGTACCGCTGACAGCCTGCGGAGTGCACATCCAATACCAGCATGGTGTACCATTCCCAGCCTACAGAGTGCACGTCCAATACCAGCATGATGTACCGCTCACCGCCTGCAAAGCGCACATCCAATGCAGCTTGATGTACTGCACACAGCCTGCAGAGCCATGATTTATGTATTTACAGTTTCTTATATAGCGCAGCAGATTCCGTTGCGCTTTACAATAGTAGACAGTGATAAAACAAACTGGGTAACAACAGACAGACTTGGAGGTAGGAGGGCTCTGCTGCAAGCTTACAATCTATAGGGGTGTACCATTCCCAGCCTGCACAGCGCACAGTCAATACCAGCATGCTGTACCGCTGACAGCCTGCAGAGTGCACATCCAGTACCAGCATGCTGTACTGCTGACAGCCTGCAGAGTGCACATCCAATACAGCATGATGTACAGCTCACAGCCTGCAGAGTGCACATCCAATACCAGCATGATGTACCGCTCACAGCCTGCAGAGCGCACATCCAATACAGCGTGATGTACTGCTCACAGCCTGCAAAGTGCACATCCAATACCAGCATGTAGTACCGCTCACAGCCTGCAGAGCGCACATCCAATAAAGCGTGATGTACCACTCACAGCCTGCTTAGTGCACATCCAATACAGTGTGCTGTACCGCTGACAGCCTGCAGAGTGCACATCCAATACCAGCATGTTGTACCGCTGACAGCCTGCAGAGTGCACATCCAATACAGCATGGTGTACCATTCCCAGCCTACAGAGTGCACATCCAATACAGCGTGATGTACCGCTGACAGCCTGCAGAGTGCACAGTCAATACCAGCATGCTGTACCGCTGACAGCATGCAGAGTGCACATCCAATACCAGCATGATGTACCGCTGACAGCCTGCAGAGTGCACATCCAATACCAGCATGCTGTACCGCTGACAGCCTGCAGAGTGCACATCCAATACCAGCATGTTGTACCGCTGACAGCCTGCGGAGTGCACATCCAATACCAGCATGATGTTCCGCTCACCGCCTGCAGAGCGCACATCCAATGCAGCTTGATGTACTGCACACAGCCTGCAGAGCCATTATTTATTTATTTATTAACAGTTTATTATATAGCGCAGCAGATTCCATTGCGCTTTACAATAGTAGACAGTGATAAAACAAACTGGGTAACAACAGACAGACTTGGAGGTAGGAGGGCTCTGCTGCAAGCTTACAATCTATAGGGGTGTACCATTCCCAGCCTGCACAGCGCACAGTCAATACCAGCATGCTGTACCGCTGACAGCCTGCAGAGTGCACATCCAGTACCAGCATGCTGTACCGCTGACAGCCTGCAGAGTGCACATCCAATACCAGCATGAAGTACCGCTCACAGCCTGCAGAGCGCACATCCAATACCAGCATGATGTACCGCTCACAGCCTGCAGAGCGCACATCCAATACAGCGTGATGTACCGCTCACAGCCTGCAAAGTGCACATCCAATACCAGCATGAAGTACCGCTCACAGCCTGCAGAGCGCACATCCAATAAAGCGTGATGTACCACTCACAGCCTGCTTAGTGCACATCCAATACAGTCTGCTGTACCGCTCACAGCCTGCAGAGCGCACATCCAATACCAGCATGATGTACCATTCCCATCCTGCAGAGCACACATCCATTGCCAGCATGAAGTACCGCTCACAGCCTGCCAAGTGCACATCCAATACAGTGTGATGTACCACTCACAGCCTGCTTAGTGCACATCCAATACAGTGTGATGTACCGCTCACAGCCTGCAGAGTGCACATCCAATACCAGCATGATGTACTGCTGACAGCCTGCAGAGTGCACATCCAATACCAGCATGATGTACCATTTCCAGCCTGCAGAGTGCACATCCAATAGAGCGTCATGTACCGGTCACAGCCTGCAAAGTGCACATCCAATACCAGCATAATGTACCGCTCACAGCCTGCAGAGTGCACATCCAATAGAGCGTGATGTACCGCTGACAGCCTGCAGAGCGCACATCCAATACCAGCATGATGTACCATACACATCCTACAGAGTGCACATCCAATACCAGCATGGTGTACCATTTCCAGCCTGCAGAGTGCACATCCAATACAGCGTGATGTACCGCTTGCAGCCTGCAGAGTGCACATCCAATACAGCGTGATGTACCGCTGACAGCCTGCAGAGTGCACATCCAATACCAGCATGATGTACCATTTCCAGCCTGCAGAGTGCACATCCAATACAGCGTGATGTACCGCTCACAGCCTGCAGAGTGCACATCCAATACAGCGTGATGTACCGCTGACAGCCTGCAGAGTGCACATCCAATACCAGCATGATGTACCATTTACAGCCTGCAGAGTGCACATCCAATACAGCGTGATGTACCGCTCAAAGCCTGCAGAGTGCACATCCAATACAGCGTGATGTACCGCTCACAGCCTGCAGAGTGCACATCCAATACAGCGTCATGTACCGCTTACATGGCCAGATGTATCAAGCTTCAAAAAGTGATAAAATAGAAAGCGATAAACAGCCAGCCAATCAGCTCCTACCTGTCATGTTACAGGCTGTGTTTGAAAATTAACAGGTAGGAGCTGATTGGCTGCTTGTTTATCACTCTTCACTTTATCCCTTTTTAAAGCTTGATACATCTGGCCCACAGCCTGCAGAGTGCACATCCAATAGAGCATGATGTACCGCTTACAGCCTGCAAAGCGCACATCCAATACCAGTGCTGATGGCATATGACTGTAATTTCTGGTTCAGACATCAGATTCTCCAGTGCTTAGGTAAGTATATCTGCCATATCCCTACCCCAAATCCTAACTCTAAGTGTGTGTACACAGGGTCAATTAGGCTTGCTATTAGATCCCGATGTGATTGGATCGCACTGGGATCGAATCGCACAGCAAGCCACCCGACATGCATGCAATTTTGTCTATATAGTGCAGATCTGCACTATATAGTCATTGCTGCCCTGTCTATCCGGGTTTTAATTTGTGCTGTCCTGGGAGCGCGCATCAGGAACACACCATGTGTACATACCATAAGGTCCCCACCTTCCCTGCGCAGCCTAACCCTAACCCTGCAACACGCAGCCTAACGCTAATGTCAAAATTCTGTCAATGTCTGCATTTCTCCTGTTGACATTCTAAGAATGTTGACACGCTGCCTATCGATTCTAGCAATTTTGACACAAATGTCAACATTTTTCTACATCCCATCTTTCCCACGTAGAGGCCCAGACCTTGGCATCAGGCCCACGATGTAAAAAAAATGTGTGAATTAGCATTTATAATGTCATTTTCTGCACTTCAGTGCAATGCATCTAAGTGTTTTGTTTGGGAGGACCAGTGTTTTGTTTCTTGGTGGCCAGAACCACGGCACTGACTATCTGCGACGTGAGGTAAATGGCGTGTGCCTTGCTCCTTGTGTACATGAACTGATAATTTTCTAATGTATGGCGCCTACAGCTTGCTGTGGGTGTTTTGTGATACAGGCTATGGAATGCTAATTGCTTATCTGATCTGAGGCCAGGGAGGGGGATAATGTTACTTTGACCACCACAATCTACTGCTCAGTGTTGAACTAAGCACAAAATTCAGCTAAAGTGTGAAGCAAATCCCCCTATGAAAATGAATACTCATATTAGTGATTTAGGCCGGGATGTATCAATATTCGTGAGTGTAAAGTTTTCTTACCTATTTTTTTTCGTGCCCGTTTCGCAGCCGTTTTCCGGAAGTTTCCACGTCATGTACTATTATTTTTTCAATTTCAATGGGCTGCGTTAACGGAGCTCTCCTGCGTTATTTTTTCGTGAATTTTTTATCATTATACGCATGCGCAATGGGGCCGGGCAAGTGTTCCTGCTTTTAATTTAATGTTCTCTTCAGAGAGAACTTTGCAGATGTGACCCGCACTGTGCAGAGAGGAGATCCCGGGGTGTCCGACCATTACACCCTCCCGTGTACCGGGCGCTGCTCCCTCATCCCCGGCTATTCTGCTCCAGCGCCCTCCTCCTGCCATGGAGCTGCTGGACCCCACTGTCTCCTGCCGAGTCTGATGCCGGAACCACTGGAAATAAAGCTGGGCATTGCTGGGGTGAGAGATGAGTGCTGGGTCTGCCGGCTGCTGTATTGGGTGGCAGGGATCACGGGCAAAATAGGCTGTAACGCCACTCAAACTTGGCGAAAAAAAAACAGGGCTGATCAGAGCGCAACGAATGTTAATACATTCCACAGCGCTTCAACTTACATTGGACCCAATGCAAGTGTCAGCCGCGTCGGAAGCTCTGCGATAGTTTAGACAGGCGGAGTTTTTTTTTTTTTAGAACGCGAAACTTTATTAGTACATAAGAGAAGGCACTGCGGATGCGGAAACGGGATGTCAGCGCTGCGGTAAGTGTTGATACATCCCGCCCTTAGAAGTTAGTACGCAGTATACAGTAGCAGACAGCTAGCCTCCTCTGTGATTCAGAGATATAACATGATAACATACTTACCGGAGAGGAGACACAGAGCCAGCATCATTTTGTGGGGCAGCGACAAAGGCTGACATCATCCAGCCCCGCCCCCATTCCATCCATCCGTTGTGGGTCTGCGGAGATGGGGCAAATTAAGAGATTGGCATCATTTTAGCCATGCCCATCACCCAAGAACCACAAAGTGGTGTATTTATCTCAGCAGCCAAGGGGGAGGGGTGCCAACCTTCCTGGGGGCCAGGAGAGCAACCCAATTTTCAGGAGCCTCCTGACCATTCCAGGAAGGCAAGCATGCATGTTAACAATTGTTGTTACTGTATTATAACCATACTTGCCTACTTTTGAAAACTAGTTTCAGGTAGATTATAGTTGGTTGTAGAATTTTACAAAGCGCCCCACTGAGGGGGCGTGTCATGCACCACCCAAAGGGCTTGTCTAGTTCCATATATGATTGTAAAAAGAGATTGTGAACGTGACACCTAGAAGCGTGGGTGTGTAATTTAAAATGACACATCCAAATGTAGATGAGCCCCAAAGCAGTTAGTAAGAGCTACTATACTTGGTAAAGTGCTGGGAAATGGTGATGATGATTCAATGTAACTGTATCTGATTCCCTTTTCCCAAAAAAAATGTAAGTGTAATGTGGGCGAGGGGAAATGAGGGAGATTGCTAGACTAATGAGGGAGAGAGGGAGATTGCTGCTATTTCAGGGAGTCTCCTGCAGAATGCAGGAGGGTAGGCAACTATGTTTATAACACTGTTCTGAGTCTTCAAAATGAAGTCTAGGGGGTAGATGTACGAAGCAGTGATAAGGGAGAAGTGAGCCAGAGGAGAAGTGGCCCATGGCAACCAATCAGATGCTCTGTATCATTTTATATTATGCAAATTATAGATGTTACTTCAGTGCTGATTGATAGGCACACAGTTTAGGAACCACTGTTGCCCATAGCAACATCACACCTTCAATAGAACTCCCATTTTTAGTAAATAAACCCCATAGGGGGAAATTTACTAAGCTGTGTATTCTACTTAACATGTGATGTTGCTATGGGCAACCAATCAGATCCTGTCTACTATCTTCTAGAGCAGGGCTGGGCAACACCGGCCCTCCAGATGTTGATGAACTACACATCCCAGCATGCCTTGCTTCAGTTTCCGCATGGCCACATAGCAAAACTAATGCAAAGCATCCTGGGATGTGTAGTTCATTAACATCTGGAGGGCCGGTGTTGCCCAGCCTTGTTCTAGAGGGTGCTAAATAATACCCCTTTTACACCAAAAACCCTGGTCGGACCCTGGTCCTTGAACGCTGGAGTATCCAGGGTCTGACCCTGCTTTATACCCCATTTACACAGCACTTTGACCTGGGTCTGCACCATTTACACTGAACCTGGGTCAGCCCTGCCTTAAATAATATATATATATATATATATATATATATATATATATATATTATATTTATATAAATATAACATATATGTATTATATTTATATAAATATATTATATATATATATATATATATATATAAATATATGATATATATATATATATATATATATATAATTACTACAGTTTGAATACAATTTTTGAGGGGGTAGATATGGAGTGCTGTCCCCGGGTGCTGGGAGGAGGGGGGTCCCTGCGGCTGCTGAGGGGAGGGGTGGGGTACCTGTCAGCCTGCGGTCGGAGCTCAGCGGAGGGGATGATGTGCACCGCTGCTGTACCTCTCCCCGCAGCCGCGAAGTTCCTGCGGCGAATGTACAGTCAGTGGCGGGGGTCCCTCTGGCGCATGGGAACTAGTACTAGTTCCCATGCGCTGGAGGGACCGCCGACACTGACTGTCCATTCGCTGCAGGGACCGGCTGCGGGAAGAGGTAGAGCAGCGGTGCACATCATCCCCTCCGCTGAGCTCCGACCGCAGGCTGACAGGTACCCCCCCCTCCCCTCAGCAGCCGCAGGGACCCCCCCTCCTCCCACAGCAGCTGGGCACATCTTCCCCAGCGCTGCACGCTGTGGACCCGCTGCGGGTGCCTGCACCCGCAGCGGGATCATTTACACCGCCATTTACACGGGTCCTATCCGGGTTCTACCCAGGTCAGGACCTGGGTAGAGGACCCGTGTAAATGGACACGGATATACCCCATTTACACCGCCGATGATCCGGATTTTTCGGCGGTGTAAAAGGGGTATAAATAAGTAGATGCTGATTGGTTGCCCATAGCAACATCACATGTGAAGTAGAATACACATCTTAATAAATTCCCCCCATAGTGTCATTCTTCCCTAGAGCACATTTCTTTAAATTAGCAGTTAAACCTGTAAGGACGGAAGAATTGCCCCAGGCCTGTTATATATTACAATGATGACTATATTTATAAAACAATATTATCAGTATGCTGCATTGTATTTCTGGTGAGGATGAAGCACACAGTTTATTGGGGGAGATGTATTAAGCCTGGTGAAGAGATAAAGTGGAGAAAAAGTAGAAGGAGATAACGCACCGGCCAATCTACCCTCAACTGTAATTTTTCAAACACAGTTGATTGGCTGGAGCGTTATCTCCTTCCCCTTTATCTCCACTTTATCTCTTCACCAGGCTTAATACATCTGCCCCAATGACTGGAGAAAGTCTAAAATGATGCAATTGTGCCATTTCACGGCATTTTATCTCTGCCCGCTCATAAGAGAGTGGCGAATCACATCGTTTTGTGAAAAAGGGGCAGGGCTTAATCATGTCAGCCTCTTCCTTGCCTCCTCCTCCCCTGCCATTTGGGTCTCCTCTTCGGGTTGCTCACGGAGAGGCATTTAGCAAAGTAGGCAAGTATGCACCAGTCACTTGATGATTCATCAATTACCCCTAATGTCAACATGACTCGCACCTCCTTAATTACCTTTTGTATCCCCCTTCGAAGCGATAAATTGGACCAAATCTCAGGTGTTTGACATCCCTAAACTCTTATGTGCAGCCATCAGTGGTACACCGTGGGTGCTTTTTTAGCACCCGCGATGCACCTCATTGATGGGTGGGGATGACGGAGGGACGCATGGGGGAGGCGGGGGGCCGTGCATGGGCACGCCCCCCCCCTCCCGCCGCCACCCCCAAGTGGTGGCGGAAAGAGACAGGAGCCAGGCACGAGGATGCAAAGAGTGATCAGGGGGATCAAGACCAGGGTGAAGTAAAAAAAAACAAATGGTCTCGCCGCCCCCCACGACTGGCTCCCCCCCTCCTGCAGCTCTGCGGGCATTTACATGTGATATATTGCAATCAAGTGGCCTAAGTCAGCCTAATGTATGGGGGTCTTTAGTTGGTCCTCACTGACTTATCAGGAAAAATAAACATTCCCCAAAGTATTGATGTATTTTGATATTTCAGCATTAACATAAAAAAAAATACAAATTTCTCTGCATTGCAAAATTGTGTTTGTATGTAATTGATGTTTTGTCCAAGCTTATTGAGGATTTTTATTTTGTACATGTGGGGGGGTTAAGCAAGATTAATGAGGACGTGTCTGGACATGTACTTCAAATGTTAGATATTTGTATTTCAATTTATATTTTATTAGTTTTCTTGTAAGAAAGAATTTCCTTCTGAAACAACAATAATATTAGCAGCCTATACTGAAAACACGTCAGTGTTTATGTTCCGGTTTGGAATGTTTAAATACCTTTTTATAAACAACACTTGTTGTTTGTCACCAACTCTATCCAGTTCCTGCATATTAATTTATTTATTAACAGTTTCTTATATAGCGCATACATAGTCTGCAGCGCTTTACAGAGAATATCTGAACATTCACATCAGTCCCTGCCCCAGTGGAGCTTACAATCTATATTCCCTACCACATGTACACGCACACACAGAAATTCTAGTGTTAATTTGTTTGGAGCCAATTAGCCTACCAGTATATTTTTGGATTGTGGGAGGAAACCGGAGTACCTGGAAGACACCCACGCAAGTAGGGGAGAATATACAAACTCCGCACAGTTAGGGCCATGGTAGGAATCGAACTCATGACCTCAGTGCTGTGAGGCAGTAATGCTAACCATTACACCGTCCGTACTGGCTTGTCAGTGTGGCCTCTTGAGATGGCACATCGGGTGCAGGAAGAGGTTGGGCAGAGGACGGCGGAGTAGCGTAGCACTATCGGGCGGCGGGAGTCAGCGGTGGCGGCAGAATTGTTTAAAACACTGGGCAGCCCTCTGATTGGCTGAGAGAGCTCAGCCAATCAGAGGGCTGTCCAGTGTTTTAAACAATTATGCTGCCACAGTAGCGCTAGCGGGCGGCAGAGGTCAGTGGTGGCGGTAGACATGTTTAAAACACTGGGCAGCCGTCTGACTGGCAGAGGGCTGCCCAGTGTTATAAACAAGTCTGCTGCCACCACTAACCCCTGCCACCACTAGTTCTACTTCTAGCGGTACGCTACAATGCCGTCCCCTGCACGCCCTCTTTCAGCACCCGATGTGCCATCTTAATATGACATGCGACATCAGGCGCTGAAAGGGGGCACTTTTGCACCACAAGATGCGATCGGATTCGATGGACATCGCACTTTGATGCTGCATTGAATCCAATTGCATAAGTGTATGATCAGCATAACATATGCATGCATGTCCCATGCACTGATATCAGGGTTGCCGACCCTCCCGCATTTAGCGGGAGTATCCCGCTTTTTGATCCCTTCTCCCGGTCTCCCGGGAATCTATGGGATCCTCCCGGCTTTTAGGCTGCCTGTCAAAAAAAAAAAAAAACCCCAGTGACTGCGCATGCGCAAGTTACAAAGCGCAGGGGCTGACGGTGACCTCGCGGCTTTTCTATTACATGCCGGCCGGGGTTCTGTAGCACCGAATGTGGTCAGGTCACCGTCATAGCCCTGGCAGCGGCAGCACAGTGACAGCATGGGGCAGACGCGGGAGCAGCACGAGCAGCAGAGGGCAGCGCCGCAGAGTACATGGTAAGCTAGCGGCAGGCTTCCCTCCTGCTTCTCTCCCTCTGCTCCCCGCTGTTTTCGGGCTCAGGCTGTCTCTTCTCCCCCCTCGCTACAGACCCCCACGCTGCCGCTGCAGCTTCTTAAAAATTGCTCCCCTCCCCACTACCTTATAACATATAAGGTGCAGGAGGAGAGGAACATTTCTTTTTATAAAGCAGCAGTGTCGTGGAGGGAGGGAGGGAAGAAGGAAAGATTTTCTAATTTGCAAAATGTAGCTATAAAGTACACTCTGAAATGTACTTTGCATAGCTCCGCCCATGGCCCGCTCCATTTACATGCCGTAAATGAGGCGGGACCATGGGCGGAGCTATCCAAATGACGTTTGAGAGCTTCCACGCCCCCTATTTCCTCGAACAAGCTGCTCTCTCCCGCAAAGCCCAGCTCAAAAGTCGGCAAGTATGACTGATATTATAGCTATGTCTGCTCTTAGCAATTGTCTAATTCATGAAATATATATGTATATATATATATATATATATATATATATATATATAAAATGACTTAAGACAATTATTAAAGTGAACAAAACAAGAGAAAACACAACAACAATGTCTTGAAGCGTTGATATATACAGTATATATGAAAGAAAAACAAAATGGAATTAATTCTCACACTCCCCCTGGTGCCCCAGTGATTGGAATACTCACAAACAACTAAGGATTAGATCAGTCACACTGCAAAGTAATATACATGCAACCACTTAAGTACAATAACTGTACCGTGACCATGACTGGAGTTTCTGTATCACATGACCAGGTAGCCAGACTATACAGAACTAAGTAAATAAAAAGCAGCAATATGGGGATTGCCCAATTAAGGTGGTCTATGAAAAAAGTGTTCTTTAGCTATGACTTGCCAAGCATAAGCACTATCCTTTAAAATAAAAGGTTAGTACTGCTCCTCACCTCTAAAGGGGGATTTAAGTATTGTGTGTACGGGCGACCACTAGATGGCGCCCTCGGAGCAAGTCAGGCCCATCGGTGCTGACATTACTGTTATATTGTTCTGTAATTTTTACGGGCTGGTAACTACAGTAGTTGATAAATAACTAAAAACACTAAAACAATGTTTGCCAAACTCTGCCTTTAAAGACCCCCTACGGTGAACGTTTTCAGGACAGATAATTAAATGAAGATGAGCACAATACTAATGAATAGATATGCTTAACCCCTTCATGACAGAGCCAGTTTGTGCCTTCATGACAGAGCCCTTTTTTTCAAATCTGACATGTCTCACTTAAGTGGGGATAACTTTTTTTTGCTTTTACTTATCCCAGTGATTTTGAGATTGTTTTCTCGTGACACATTGTACTTCAAGTTAGTGGTAAATTTTCGTCGATACAGTCTGTGTTTTTTTGTGAAAAATACCAAAATATCGTGAAAAAATGGAAAATTTAGCAATTTGCAAAATGTTAAATTTTCTGCTTGTGAGACAAATAATCATACCACTCAAAATAGTTAATAACTAACATAGACCATATGTCTACTTTATGTTTCCATCATTATTTCAACTTCCTTTTAATTTTTTTGGACACTAGGAGGCTTACAATATGAATAGCAAATTCTCAAATTTTCATGAAAATTTCAAACACTGATTTTTTTAGGGACCAGTTCAGTTTTGATGTGACTTTGAGGGACTTGTATGTGAGACACCCCCATAAATGATGCCATTTCAAAAACTGCACCCCTCACAGTATTCAAAACAGCATTTTGGAAGTTTGTTAACCCTTTAGGTGTTTCACAGGAATTAAAACAAAGTGTAGGTGAAATTTCAAAATTTCTTTTTTTTTGCAGAGTTTCAATTTTAATACATTTTTCTAACAAATACAGTAGATTTTACTAGAGAAATGTGACTAAAAATTGATTCCCCCAATTCTTTTGTTTTCAAAAATATCCTATATGTGGCCCTAGTGTGCACGTTGACCAAACCACAGGCTTCATAATAGAAGGAGCACCTACTTGATTTTGGAGCCTCCTTTTTATGAGATTTTTTTTTAGGCACCATGTAGGTTTCTAGGCACCATAAGTGCTAAAAGTTAGGAACCTCCCCCACAAGTCACCCCATTTTGCAATCTACACCCCTCAGGGAATTCATCTAGGGGTATAGTGTACATTTCAAACCCCCAGGGGTTTCACCAATTTTGGTACAACTGGGATGTGAAAATGGAAAATTACATTTTTTTACACAAACATGCAGTTCTGGCTCAAAATTTTTCATTTTCACAAGGAATGAAGGAGACAAAGCACCCCAAAATCTGTGCCCCAATTTCTCCCGAGTACGGCAATGCCTCACATGTGACCAAAAAATACCAGTTGGGTGCATGGCAGGACTTAGAAGGGAAGGAGTGATTTTTGGATTTTGCAGCTCAGATTCTGGTGGAATTTTGGTGGGTGCTATGTCGCATTAGCAAGACCCCCCAAGCACCAATACAGTGGAACCCCCCCACAAGTGACCCCATTTTGCAAACTACACCCCTCAGGGAATTCATCTAGGGGTATAGTGTACATTTTAAACCCCCAGGGGTTTCACCAATTTTGGTATAACTGGGATGTGAAAATGGAAAATTACATTTTTTTACACAAACATGCAGTTCTGGCTCAAAATTTTTCATTTTCACAAGGAATGAAGGAGACAAAGCACCCCAAAATCTGTGCCCCAATTTCTCCCGAGTACGGCAATGCCTCACATGTGACCAAAAAATACCAGTTGGGTGCATGGCAGGACTCAGAAGGGAAGGAGTGATTTTTGGATTTTGCAGCAAAGATTTTGGTGGAATGAATGGTGGGTGCTATGTTGCATTAGCAAGACTCCCAAATCACCAATACAGTGGAACCCCCCCACAAGTCACCCCATTTTGCAAAGTACACCCCTCAGGGAATTCATCTAGGGGTATAGTGTACATTTCAAACCCCCAGGGGTTTCACCAATTTTGGTACAACTGGGATGTGAAAATGGAAAATTACATTTTTTTACACAAACATGCAGTTCTGGCTCAAAATTTTTCATTTTCACAAGGAATGAAGGAGACAAAGCACCCCAAAATCTGTGCCCCAATTTCTCCCGAGTACGGCAATGCCTCACATGTGACCAAAAAATACCAGTTGGGTGCATGGCAGGACTCAGAAGGGAAGGAGTGATTTTTGGATTTTGCAGCAAAGATTTTGGTGGAATGAATGGTGGGTGCTATGTTGCATTAGCAAGACTCCCAAAGCACCAATACAGTGGAACCCCCCCACAAGTCACCCCATTTTGCAAAGTACACCCCTCAGGGAATTCATCTAGGGGTATAGTGTACATTTCAAACCCCCAGGGGTTTCACCAATTTTGGTACAACTGGGATGTGAAAATGGAAAATTACATTTTTTTACACAAACATGCAGTTCTGGCTCAAAATTTTTCATTTTCACAAGGAATGAAGGAGACAAAGCACCCCAAAATCTGTGCCCCAATTTCTCCCGAGTACGGCAATGCCTCACATGTGACCAAAAAATACCAGTTGGGTGCATGGCAGGACTCAGAAGGGAAGGAGTGATTTTTGGATTTTGCAGCAAAGATTTTGGTGGAATGAATGGTGGGTGCTATGTTGCATTAGCAAGACTCCCAAAGCACCAATACAGTGGAACCCCCCCACAAGTCACCCCATTTTGCAAAGTACACCCCTCAGGGAATTCATCTAGGGGTATAGTGTACATTTCAAACCCCCAGGGGTTTCACCAATTTTGGTACAACTGGGATGTGAAAATGGAAAATTACATTTTTTTACACAAACATGCAGTTCTGGCTCAAAATTTTTCATTTTCACAAGGAATGAAGGAGACAAAGCACCCCAAAATCTGTGCCCCAATTTCTCCCGAGTACGGCAATGCCTCACATGTGACCAAAAAATACCAGTTGGGTGCATGGCAGGACTTAGAAGGGAAGGAGTGATTTTTGGATTTTGCAGCTCAGATTCTGGTGGAATTTTGGTGGGTGCTATGTCGCATTAGCAAGACCCCCCAAGCACCAATACAGTGGAACCCCCCCACAAGTGACCCCATTTTGCAAACTACACCCCTCAGGGAATTCATCTAGGGGTATAGTGTACATTTCAAACCCCCAGGGGTTTCACCAATTTTGGTATAACTGGGATGTGAAAATGAAAAAAATACATTTTTTTACACAAAAATGTACTTCTGGCTCAAAATTTTTCATTTTCACAAGGAATGAAGGAGACAAAGCACCCCAAAATCTGTGCCCCCATTTCTCCAGAGTACGGCAATGCCTCACATGTGACCAAAAAATACCAGTTGGGTGCATGGCAGGACTCAGAAGGGAAGGAGTGATTTTTGGATTTTGCAGCACAGATTTTGGTGGAATGAATGGTGGGTGCTATGTTGCATTACCAATACAGTGGAACCCCCCCACAAGTGACCCCATTTTGCAAACTACACCCCTCAGGGAATTCATCTAGGGGTATAGTGTACATTTCAAACCCCCAGGGGTTTCATCAATTTTGGTACAACTGGGCAGTGAAAATGAAAAAAATACATTTTTTTACACAAAAATGTACTTCTGGCTCAAAATTTTTCATTTTCACAAGGAATGAAGGAGACAAAGCACCCCAAAATCTGTGCCCCAATTTCTCCAGAGTACGGCAATGCCTCACATGTGACCAAAAAATACCAGTTGGGTGCATGGCAGGACTCAGAAGGGAAGGAGTGATTTTTGGTTTTTGCAGCTCAGATTCTGGTGGAATGAATGGTGGGTGCTATGTGGCATTAGCAAGACCCCCGAAGCACGGTGAAATGATGAACCTAATAATCCATAGATGTGTGGTATATTTTGAAACACTCCTTTATACATAGGCCGGGTTTGTCGGGGCAAGTTTCACAGTGGAAAATAGTTTCCTTTCTTATTCCCTTTTTATAGCAAACTTTGCACCTTTTTTGTGTCCTGCCCTTTCTTGCAGTGGAGGGGATTTCGTTGGGAAAATGCTGCCCTGGTACAATACGGGGGCCAGTACTAGAAGTACTGGGGCCCTCTGCCTGCTGATTCCCAAATGTTAGGCTCTTTATGACTTCCTCTTGAAAGTGCATAAATGTCCCCCTCTGGCCGGTAGAACGGAATAGCACGTAAGCGTTATACAGTGCCATCTGGATGATATACACGGCCAGCTTCTTGTACCAGATATTTGTTTTCCGCAGGGCACTGTACGGCTTCAGTACCTGATCTGAAAGATCCACTCCGCCCATGTACTTATTGTAATCTAGGATACAATTTGGTTTTGAGGTGTGGGTACTGGTACCTCGTACAGGGATGGAGGTGGTACTGTCTCCATGAATTGTTGTCAGTATAAGGACATCCCTCTTGTCCTTATATTTGACCAACAACATATTTTCGGTGCATATTCCCCTGCTTTCACCCCTTCTCATTACTTGGGCAATGTGCGTTTTGGGGAGGCCTCTTTGGTTCTTGCGCACAGTACCGCAAGCTGCTGTACCTCTTGAACCAAGGGCCTTAAACAGGGGGATGCTGGTGTAAAAGTTATCCACATAGAGGTGATAACCCTTATCCAGGAAGGGGTGCATTAAATCCCAGACAATTTTTCCACTAACACCTACGAGGGAGGGGGGGCATTCTGGTGGTTCAATTCTTGAATCCTTCCCTTCATATACCCTAAACTTGTGGGTGTACCCTGTGGTGCTTTCACACAGCTTATACATTTTTAGGCCATACCTTGCCCTCTTACTGGGAAGGTACTGGCGGAATTTAACCCTTCCTTTAAAATGTATAAGGGACTCGTCGATACTAATACATTTATCGGGGATGTATAGCTCTGCAAATTTGGCACTGAAATGATCAATGACCGGCCTGACTTTGAATAGCCTGTCAAAGGTGGGATCATCTCTGGGTGGGCACTGTGCATTATCGGTGTAATGTATAAATTTATGGATTGCCTCAAAACGAGCCCGGGGCATGGCCATACGGTGAAATGGGGTGCTGTACAGAACATCTGTACTCCAATATTGCCTAATTTGTGGCTTTTTTACTATGCCCATATGTAACACCAGACCCCAAAACGTCATCATCTCTACTGCATCTACAGGGGTCCACCTAGCAAATGATGACGTGGGGTTTTGAGCAATAAACTGCTGGGCATATAAATTAGTTTGGTCCACCATTAAATTTATAAAATCATCAGAGAAAAATAATTTGAAAAAGTCAATTTCTCTGAGACCTGTTGAATCAAATTGGATTCCTGGGATGGCCAAAAACTCAGGAACCTGGGGCTCAAAATTGTCTGGTGGTGGGGTCCATACGAGATCAATTATTGGGGGGGGGGTCTCAGCTGCTCTACGGGGGCGTCTTTGAGGGGGTCCCTCATCATCAGAGGAGGAAGAGGAGCTTAAGACAAATCCTTCAAATTCCCCGCTTGCCTCACTGGCTGTGTCAGAGTCAGAGGCAAGCATGGCATATGCCTCCTCCACCGAATACATTCTCCTGGATGACTGGGACGACATTTGGGATGACATTTGGGATGCCATTTATATTTTTGTGTTACTGGTAGTGAAATGTTTCAACACGTGTATAGTGTAGGGGGGGGTACAAACTTTATTTCAACCCGGGGGGTATGTAGTGTGTAGTGTGTATGTAGTGCAGAAAAAAAAAAATACAAAAAAAAAAAAATTGAAGGGTTCAAAAAAAAAAAAATGGAAGGGGTTAAAAAAAAAAATGGAAGGGGTTAAAAAAAAAAATGGAAGGGGTTAAAAAAAAAAAATGGAAGGGGTTAAAAAAAAAAAAAGGTCCTGCGCCAAAAATTGAGCACAGATGTTGGTCAGTAACGTCCGTCACTGAACAGCGCTCAAAGGCAACAGGAATTTGATCCAAAAAAAAAAAAAAAATAGATCAACCCTGTGCCGAAAAAGCTGATCAGTGATGTACGTCACTGATCAGCGCACAGTGGCCACAGGACACACACAAAATCACAGTGTGTGTAAAAAAAAAAATGTAAAAAAGACCCCACAGCACTCACAAAAAATAAAAAAAGGTGATCAGTGATGCGACACTGATTACCAGTGAGGGGCAGCAGGTGCACAACCTTTGGTGGTACTGACAGGTATATATAAAAAAAAAAACCTCTGTACCCCCAAAAAGTTGCTGATCACCTCAGATATAGTGATCAGCACAAAAGGCGGGGGCAGCAGACACAAAATTTAGCACTCTCTATCACTCTCTGTCACTATCTCTCTCTATCTCTCTATCTCTCACTATCTATCACTCTATGACACTGCAGCAGCAGCACTGACAGGTATATCTATATATAAAAAAAAACCTGCGCCCCCAAAAAGTTGCTGATCAGTTAATTTATACTGATCAGCACAAAAGGGGGGGCAGCAGTCAGTTATATAAAAAATATATAGCACAATCTGTCACTATCTCTCTATCTCTCTCTCTCTATCTCTCTCTATCTCTCTCTATCTATCTATAGCTCTATCACACTGCAGCAGCACAAAATATAGCACTAGGCCTCTCTATCTCTCTCTATCTCTCTCTATCTCTTTCAGTTATATAAAAAATATATAGCACAATCTGTCACTATCTCTCTCTCTATCTCTCTCTCTCTCTATCTCTCTCTATCTCTCTCTATCTCTCTATCTATAGCTCTATCACACTGCAGCAGCACAAAATATAGCACTAGGCCTCTCTATCTCTCTCTATCTCTCTCTATCTCTCTCTCTCTAACTCTCTCTCTATCTAATAAATCGCAGCAGCACAAGATGTCACAGGATGTCACAAGATGTCACAAGCATAAGCAATATCAATGATCAGGTAAGTATTTTGGATGGGTTCTGGTCAGTATAGGCGGCAGCTGGGCACGGTGACCGCACTGCACGCTATTCCAGACCGGAATGGCGTCTGCAGTGCAGTCACCGTTAGTTTAAACCCCCCTCCATGGCTGTGATTGGTCCGTCGGTCCGACGAACCAATCACGGCCTTTGGGGGCGGGAGGGGTGAGGTGGGGTGACACCAGTGTCACCCTTACACCCCGCGGTGATTGGTGCTGTACTTTACAGCACCAATCACCTCCGATCCCGTGTCACCGGCGAACGTTATTCGCCGGTGACACAGAAAACGCTGTGAATGGCTGTTCACAATGAACAGCCAATCACAGCGATCGCCGACGGGGGGGCGGCATCGCCGCCCCCCCTGGGCATGCACGGACATGTCTGCTGTCAGGGACAGCAGACATCGTCCCTCTGTCACTGCGTCTCTAGACGCAGTGACAGTTTTAAGCCATGACGTATATATACGTCAACGGTCGGGAAGTACTTCCCGGCCATGACGTATATATACGTCAAATGTCGTGAAGGGGTTAAAACCAGGACTGTTACGGCAATTTGAGGACAGTTTTGGAAAACTGCATCTACTCACCGCTGCTCTGCTGGGCAACGGCAGGCAGTGGGCAATCCCACCGCCCCCCACCGTCATGGGACACTACCGGTTCAGTTGGGAGGTATGCTATTCGAAGAGCAGTGGTCATGCTTGGATCCTGCTGTGAACCACACAGATGCTACCAGTGCCATAACTACCGAGGGTGCAAGGGGTACAGCTGCTATGAGGCCTGAGCTGTTTCCAGGGCCCATAGCTCCCCCTGCACTCACTGAAGTCTGCCCTCAAACACACTGCTTTTGCTTTCCTGCCAGAAAGAGTGGTCACTGGCATAGCACCCTCCTCCCGGCCCTAGCAAGCTGCAGCCTCGGAGGATGTAGCGACGCCCCCCCCCCCCCCCCTCAAAAAGTTTTCCCCAGCCTGGCAATCCCGGCTCCCATCCGAGACGAATCACGCCCATTTAGGAGGCGGGGGTTAATTCTGTGAAAGCCTTGCCATAAGGTAATTCTTTCTCTCTCTCTATTTCCCTTCCACTCCTCTATTTCTTCCTTTATGTCTCTCTACACCTCCACACTCACTCACTCCCTTTCTCTCTCCTCTTTCTCTCCCACTCCTCTTTCTTTCTCTATTTCCCTCTCTACACCCCCACCCCCTATGCAATGGTCATCCATTGCATAGTTTAGCACTATCGATAGCCAGTTGCAGAATTGCCATCAATGGCAACCATCGATGGCAATGGCAACAATACCCATCCCTACTAATAGGATTGCTGTGTGTGTCAGTCTACACCCCCTATCCCTGTGTGTGAGACCTCCTGTACTCTCCTATCCCTGTTTGTGTGTTAGTGATGCCTTGTACCCCCAATCAACCTGTGTGTCTCACCCTGTACTCGCACTGTACCCGTGTACCTCCCCTCTCTGTAGAAGGGAGGCCCCTTCAAAATGTTGCTATGGGGCCCACCAAGTTCTAGTTACGTCCCTGTATGCTGCTGTACATGCAGGTGCCCCTTCAGGGCTTAAAGCTCGGAGGCAGTCAACTCCATTGCCTCTGGGAGTTACACCCCCTTTACTATGATGAGTATTTTGAATGTATTTCCTGCTGAAAGACTAGCGTGCTCTTGAGACCATTTAACAGAAAAGACATACAGCATTTTACAACCACGGGTACAGCATGTATTTATAATCAGGGTCAGTGCAAGGATATAAGCACATACAGATGCTCATATAAAAAAAAACCTAGCTCTGCAGAACTTCCCACATCCTGTCCCTTTAAACTAAGTCAGCTGACTTCTGCAAGAAAACAAGTGACTACACCCAGACTCTCGCTGCAGCCTAACCTGCTAAATGGGATTCTACATCCCTTCTTACAGAGTGTGAATGATGATATAGGGTAAAATGTACTTTTGTTGCCATGGGGACAAGTGGAGGGTATACTGGTGAAAAGGGTCTAAAAAAAAAAAATACAGTATTGTTGCAAATGAGTTCTGACACCCTTGTTACACAAACACCTAAACATTCTACCATGTGTTTAACTAATAGCAGTACTGTGACTGCCGGTCTACCCTGGTGGTATACTTCAGAAGCTTCATTGGCAGCCAACTGACCCTCAAAAGGACCACACAAAAGAGCTCACTACCCCATAGGGCTCTGAGCAATTTTGTGTGAATTTGGGCAAAGTATGCAAGATCAGTTGTCAAGGCCAGCATTTCAACGCAGCAGTAACAGCAGTGCCCTGCGCACCTGGATTGACCCCAAAGTTCTTTATATTTGAATTAAGGAAAAAAAAAAACACATGATAGAAAAGAAATGAAAGTATTAATAAACAATAACAAAGAGCTAAGCATTTGCTTTGTAAACAAGTGTTGCCATCTATAACGAACAAATCTGGCAATAAAGCAGGAGGAAGCTGGCGGGAGAATGTGAAAGAGAAACGGGATTTTTATGGGCAGAGTCGAAGGGATAGAAATTCTAGGAAGTCTGGGTGGATTCCTAGAAGAGCAAGAGGCAATCTGCTGCAACACAGATGCTATTTGAGTCATGAAGCACAAATACAAGACAGACATGGATAATATCTGCTGGCTCTGTACACACAGTATACACACGCTGTAGAATAGGAATAGATAACCTGTGATTGTCCTGCAAATCCCAATAGGGAAATAACGCTTTCAGTCATAGTAAATCAAACATTGTGGGGGAAATTTAATAGGATGAGCGATTCAGAAAGTGAGAGATTTGGTAAGAAATCTCCAGGGTTTTTTCTTAAAGCGGCAATCAAGTCTGATTTTGCAGTGTAAATTATTGCTGGAGATTTCTTACCAAATCTCTCACTGAACTGTCTATGAAAACATATTAGAAATAATGACATACAGATCTTAATTTGAATTGTATGTAGGTGTGTATATATATATATATATATATATATATATATATATACATATATATATAATTTGTACCCTGATGATAGTGCCATTAAAGAGAGCACTGAAACGTACATTTTTCACAAAAGACGCTGTACTGTCGTTTGTTTATTGAACAGCTGAATGCCGCACCACCGTATCTATCTACCGCTTCAAGTTTAAAGCTGTGAGGGCACACCAGCGCCATTTCTTCTCTTCAATTAGCTGGGAGTGCTGGTCCCATTGAAACAAATATATATAATAGAGGTAGGTTTGAGGACGGCACTCACTGATAAGAAAAACGCTGACACAGCTATTACGCTTAACGTTTCAATTCACATCGGAATTTTCATCAGAAGCAGATGAAATTTCCGATGTGAATTGAAACGTTAAGCGTAATAGCTGTGTCAGCGTTTTTCTTATCCATGAGTGTCGCCCACACACCTACCTCTATCCATTGAAATATATAGGAGGGCACCTGGAGTCTGCTGTTTGCTGTGGGCTGAGTGCCGAATACCTTGAACTGTATATATATCAGAGGCGTAGCTACCGTAAGGCAGCCACCGCGGCTGCTTGGGGGAGCAAGCGCCAGCGGGGCGCTCCCGGTGCCCGGGCACTCTGGTCAGACCCCCCCCTTACCCCTCCGCATGCCGCCGCCACCGCATTCAGTCCGGCACCGCAGATAGCCTCCGGGCTCCGTCGCCTGCAGTAATGAAAAATGACACGACAAAATGGCTGCCCCCTAATAGCAGACAGTTTTTAAGGATGCTAGAGGAGGCCGCCGCCTCCTCTAACATCCCTAAAAAAACTGTCTGCTGTACGGGGGCAGCGATTTTGTCGTGTCATTTTTCATTACTGCAGGAGACGGAGCCCGGAGGCTATCTGCGGTGCCGGACTGAATGCAAGGCCGGCGGCGGTGGCGGCATGCGGAGGGGTAAGGTAATTTTTTGGCGGGGGGGCGCCACAATATTAGTTACGCCTCTGGTATATATATATATATACATTGTATCTAAATTTGTAATAATAATATATAGGATAATTCTATAAAAATAATTATAATAATTAATAATCATATTCATATAGTGGTCTTTCTCCAATAGGACTAAAGTCACTTAACAGAAAAAAAATGAACATAATATAGTACAGAAACAATGATGTACATAAAAGCTTGTCATAAAATACAGAGAGCTTAGAGATAATAAAGGGACATAAAGGAAATGTGAGTAAACAGGAAAGTCTTGAGTCTGTTTTTGAAGGATTCAAGATTGGGGGATTCTCACACTGTGCAGGGAACTGAGTTCTACAGAGTCTGAGCCGCATGGCTAAATACTCAATCCCTAGATCAGGCATGTCCAAACTCTGGACAAGAAAAAGACAAAAATAGCAGCGCTGTACAATATGGTTAATAACAATAATAAGTGAATCAATTAATGTAAAAATATAACAAATTTATTGGTACAATAGATCCGGATTTAAAAATTAGTAAAAAGTTACTAAATGCAAATTAAAATCAAGTAAGTGGAGATTAGCACATCATATAACCTGCACTGGAACGGGCTAGAGTCCTTGGTAGAGGGAGTCCTTGGGTGAGCCGATTTTGAATAAGACGCCGCTGGAGGTATAGTAATCCTTTGAAGAATTAGGGCAAGTTTTGCCCACAATGGAGCAACCTCAACGATGTGTGCGGTGTAGGCTTGTCCCAGTAGATGGTAAGTCTCCCAGGTCTCAATATTGGGTCCAGTGAAATGAGCAGGTATCAGGGTCCAATTGGATGAAGAAATTAGATGGCAATCCACGTAATACCAACGCGTTTCGCTGACCCCTGTCAGCTTTATCAAGGTGTCTCTGTCAGTGTACCTTAAGGGTATTTATACCCACACTTCCTGGTTACTGATTAGCATACCAAATTGATTCACTTATAAATTACAATGAATAACAAAAAAAGAACATGCTCGGAGACAAGTTAGAAGGTTCATTTATAATGGTCATATAAAGTTGAATAGAAATACCATAAAACATAGTAGAAAATTCAATAAACACTCGTTTGTTTTTATTAATAAATTTCACTTCCGGGTTCAACCACGGGTCAGTGTTGTTAATCGGACACTTAAAAAGCCCAAAATCATGTTTAGGAACTCATCATTAAGGTGACATAGTGTATACATCTTATATACAGTTAGTTCATATATAAACAATTTTTATAAATGCAGTTTTGTGGAAAAGCTAGATTGAATCTCCTGTCACCGGAAGTGACGTTACGCGGCTAGCAACATCCCTGGACAGGAGCGATGTGTCCCACAAATGCTCTCCCCGGTCGGGACATAATCAGGCTCGCAGATCCACACAAAGGAGTTAGCGGTTCACATCCTCACATATGAGGCTTTCCGCTACTCCGTGTATATGCCCGCAGGCTCCATTAGGTAGCGGACCGGAACCAATAAACCGTTCCTTCTGTCCTGCTGGTTAACGTTCCCCACCGGAAGCTGTCATGGCGGTGGGGAATTGTGGTCCATCTGCGTTACACCAATGTGCACCAATGTCCAAACTCTGGCCCTACAGCTGTTGTGAAACTATACATCCCAGCATGCATTGCCATAGTTTTAGTATTCCCTAATAGAAAAACTGTGGCAAGACATGATGGGACTTGTAGTTTCACAACAGCTGGAGGGCCATAGTTTGGACATGCCTGCCCTAGATGAAGTCCAGAAGATTCTGGGTACTGCTAAAAGGCAGACAGTCACTGAAAGGACTGGACAATGGGAGCTAACCAGGAATGAGTATGGCATATCTATAATGGCTGCACCCATTTTGGTAATACTTACCCTCCGGAGCCCAGTGGCAGTGACAGGAGCTCTAGTGCTCAGACTCCACAAGGCAGCAGAGGTCCGCACATGTGCAATAGGGTCAGAGCAAAGCGATCAGACCCTACTGCTCCCCACAGAGAGGAGGGGGCTCGGCCGATCAGGCTGCACACGGGCATCCTCCCCTCTGAAGACACCCCTGGTTCTCCCCAGCCCTATACTTACCCCAGCTGATGCATCTTTCGCCCACCTCCCATGATCTCCCCACCTAAAGCTGGCCATACATTAGAATGACCTGCATACAATGCAGATCATATGCAGGTCATATGATTGATGGAACGAGCAATCGTATGTGCTATAAAACACACGCGATCTACCTACGACCGCCAGCCATCCCGACTGATCATAAGTGCAGCACGTATGATTAGTGGAGCGACCTCTCGACAAGCGGGATGGCGCATCGCACCGAAATGCCTCTCAATCGATCGCACGACCCGTCAATATCGTGCGTTCCGGCCTGATATCATTCTGATGTATGGCCACCTTTATTCTGTCCTCCACAGTGGGAGAGAAGGGGGGGCAAGAGCCACCATCTACCATTATGCATGTCTGACCTTGTATGATAATTATACATATGCCAGGTCACCACTATCTCTTTAGCCAATTTAGTGGTAATCGTTAACCATATGCATGATAACGATATTGTTAACGATATTGTTTTGTATATCAGCTTTTGGGTCTGCACCACATTGTTAACAATGTGCGCTCCCACTGATCGTTAACAGCCCCATGCAGTAAAATCCTGACTATAACATCAATGACATCTGGATGTGGCTGCTGAAAGATACCTTTCAGTGTGTATGAACTGTATATAGTTTGTCCAGGAGTTCCAGCTAGATCAAGGTAAACATATTTTATGATGTCACATAAGTGCAAGCACCTTAACACATTTAGGCCCTCATTCTGGTTTTACGCCGTAAGCTGTGAAGCTCGCAGTTTACCGAGTCCAATAGTGCATGCCCCGCCACCCTGCCGCAGCAAGGGGATGTGCTATGAAAACGGATTTCTTTGAATGTCCCGCTGCTGGAGAAATCATTTGATGGTCGCTGACAGTGGAGGTGGGCGGCTGACGTTAGGTGACATCAGCCACCTGCCCCCGGCATTCTGCATCACGCCGCTCAATGCCCATGAAACGCTGTGCGTTCCCATGCCAATCCCACAGCAATTTTTCAATCCCGTAATATGGGTTAGAAAAAATCGTCATTCCCGGGATCCTCGAATTGGTTTCCGTAATTTAAAAAAATAACCCTGCCTACCCCTCCCCAAAATCGTTTGAGCCGCACATTTACTTACGCGTGCAGTGGCCGGCAGTCGTGCAGCCTGCGTAAAGTGACATCTGACCTCCACGATGCACAGAGCCACACGACGATGATCGGGAACAGTCAGTCTGAGCATGCACAATCTAATCCCGAAATCCAGGAATTGCTAACTCCAATCCCGGGATTTAAATCCCGGCTATTTGGGGGCAGAATTCTGGGATCCCGCACCTGGGATTGGCCACTCTAGTGCGCATATAACAACAAGACTGGTGCGCTTATGCAACAGGTGGTGGAAACTCGCTATAATATACATAGCTTCCTCAAAGACACTTAAGCCCCATACACACTATGATACAGTCCCCTGCCAATATCGTTATCGAGAGTGTGCATTATTAACGATATTGGGTGTACACATTAAGCGATATTATAGACGATATTGCTCAGAAAGGCCAAAATGGAGCGACATCGTTTTGATAGCGTTAGTGTGTATGGGGCTTAATATACTGATATTAAATAAAAAGGATTATAATTATTAATAACAGCACCCCCTCTATAATATATATTGGTAACATATAGTATTCAAAAACAATGTATCTATCACAACATGAAACAGGTAATTTATTCTCAACTAATTTAAAGTATACTATTATATATTTGTGGGTTATGCAAGAATGTAAAGGCAGCATTCGGGAACACTTGTACTGTAATGCCACTCTCAAAATGTCGGTTTTTCACGGACATTTGTCCTCCAATTGGCTGCGACTTCCCGTGCCGGCTCTAGCCAATCACCAATCCCTCCTTTGTTAGCTTTAAAATGCACCCACCAGATCTGCCCAATGAACGGCTGCAGTTGGACAGAAGTGGGCGGGGCCTTCGTTGCCTTGTTCAGCGCAAGTACAAGTTAGGTGGCTCGGCAGCTTGCTGCTGTGTCCGGCTGCTGCAGGGTTGTTGTGTTGCAGCTGCAGCAGGCACACAGGAAGGACTGGAGGCAGGGACAAGAAAGGGGGCATCGGACATGAAGATGTCTGTCCTGCTGTCTCAGGCAGTCCCTAGCAGCACGTCTGGCAGTATGGAGTCTCAGGTCAGTAGTGCATGCATGCATCTGGGCACTCGCATTCCTGCACAGAGTCCTGATAAGGTGATGGGGTGCAGACACAGGGCATATCACAGGTCCTATCTGCTGCTGTGAGGGCTGCCATGCTGGCTGATGTGCCATGGGGCCCTTGGCTTATCTATTATGTGTATTGAAGCATTTGAATATGGAAATGGCAAATAATTGCAGCCAATTGACAGTTACTTTGAAATTGATCTGTCATGGAAGAAAAATATCCTGGGAATGTGCAGTTGTTTACTTTCATATGATTCAATGTGAGCCCCCAACTCTAGTCCCTGGTGGCATTACTGTATATTTCTGTGCATTAGACACTAACAAATGTGTTTTAAGCATTTGTCTTTAGTAATATATTTTAACTTTAACATAACCACACACACACACACACACACACACACACACACACACACACACACACACACACACACACACACACACACACACACACACACACACACTTATTTATTAAATGGATTTTAAGTAGATGATTTTTTTTTCCATCATAATGTCATATTGTTTAGAGCTCACATCATTATAGTTGACAAAGGCAAATATCTTGCATCAGCCACTTCTAGAACTTTGTGATATGGTTTGTTACATTATGAAGCAATATATTGAGCCATTGTTTATTCCATGCTGCATTTTCAAAGATTTTTTTTTATTATTATTATTAAGGTGCCCATACACGGTCCGTTTAACGGATCCGTTTGGGACTTAATTATCACACATCGGATCCCTAGTGCATGCAGTGTGCATGCACTGTGATCCGATCCGATGTGTACCTAGTACAAAAAGTATGTGCAGCACATACTTTTTGTACCGTACGATGCGCATCTCATAGTACAGAACGGACAGTCCGGGAACGTCTATGGGCACCTTTATTCTTTAATTTGTTTGTTGTAATAAAACTGTGCCACCAGCACTAAGGTCATGAAGTTCAATTCCTAGTTATATATCTGTGTAGAGTTTGTATGTTCTCTCGGTGTTTATCGGTTTCCTCCCACACTGCAAAGGACCTACGGGTAGATTACTTGGCCTTTGTCCAAAAATGTTACCTCCTGTGTATGTGTTTTATCAAAGTTTTAAAGAGATGAAGTACCAAACATTTAGCTCCTGACTGTCATTTTTCAAACAGCCTGTAAAAGAGTGCTAGAAGCTGGCTGGTTGGTACTTTTATCCAGTTCCAAACCTTGATAAATCTCCACCATCGATTGGGGCATGGACTGATGTGAATGACTGAAATATTCTCTGCACAGTGTTGTGTGATAGCACTATATAAAAGGCTAAATGCGCCTCACTTTTTTGAGGTGAAATACTGCCAGTGACCAATAGAGGTCACTTGGCAGACCAAATGCCTCCTTAACAGAAAGTGAAACCAAAATGATGTGTTTCAAACTTCCTGGATATAAACAGTGATTGGAGATAGCAGCAGACAGAGCTGTCATTTGACATTTTTGTAAATGATTGCCTCTTTTAAAAAAAAAAAGTCCCAGCGAACGCAGATGCTATTACATATGCCCCTATGTATGTTGTTAAGCTCCGTACATATCAGCGACCAAATTGCTGAGTGTCCTGTTTTCATCAGCGATCAGCCATGGACGCTGATGAAAACTAGACACTCTGCCTGGGGAAGCTGTTGCTCCTGCAACAAGCGATCACTTCAGGGCTGGTCGCTAGCGACCGTCGCCACATACACATGGGAATATGCTCAGCGACCATATCCCCGGCGATATAGGCTGAAATCGCCCCATGTGTACGGGGCTTTAAAGTTCTTTTGTGTTAGAACCTGATATGGAGTCATTAACCTATGGGTTTAGTTTATGTTGCATCCAACTAGGGATGCCAGTCCTGGGATCTGCATCGGTGGGATCCCCGCATTTGGGGCATTTTTGGTTGGGATTTTAATCCTGGGATTGGAGCATGCGCATTTCAGTCCCTTACTGTCGGGCAGCGCTCAGCTCAGACGCTGCCCAGAAGACATGCTGTGCGGCTGCGCAGCGTGATGTTAGAGGTCACACTTCGCAGGCAGGCAGCATCCGCCCCCATCGCCACGTCTGCTGGTCCCCGTCTGCACTTTCTCTAGCTGCACGACCCATTCTCCTTCCAGCTGTCTGCCGATGGCCTGCCCTGTCTGCTGCATACGCCCACCCGGCACCCTGTAAACCACAAAAGGACTGCCAATCCTGGGATCCCAAGTATCCTGGGGTTGACAGTTTTTCAATCCTAAATCCTGGGATTGAATAATTGGCCCTGGATTGGCCTTTCTACTTCCAACTAGACCTTTTACCAAGTTAATGGAGTCACTGCGGCAACTCAATTTGCATTGCAGATATTTGCATGGATGTATTGCTCATACGATTAGCGGAATTCATGTTTGCGCCCTCTTGAGGTTCGATGTAGAAATCTGCTTTAGCTAGTGCCTTAAGGGGCAGTACGGATGGTGTAATGGTTAGCATTACTGCCTCACAGCGCTGAGGTCATGGGGTCAATTCAGCGACCCCATGACCGTAACTGTGCGGAGTTTGTATATTCTCCCTGTACTTGCGTGGGTTTCCTCTGGGTACTCTGGTTTCCTCCCACAATCCAAAAATTAACTGGTAGGCTAATTGGCTCCAAACAAAAAAATGAACCCTAGAATGTCTGTGTGCGCGTGTATATGTGGTAGGGAATATAGATTGTAAGCTCCACTGGGGCAGGGACTGATGTGAATGTTCAAATATTCTCTGTACAGCGCTGCGGAATATGTATGCGCTATATAAGAAACTGTAAATAAATTAAGGCCCCCCATACACTGCGATTTGGGTCCAATTTTACCCATTTCCAGAGGATTGGGCTGAGCAATCGATTTGAAATCAGGCCAAATAGCATGTGTGTGGCATCCAATCTGATTCGATGTGTGGTCCTGTGCACATCGGAGATCATATGTGCTGCACGTAAGCTCTTTGAGTCTGACTTCCTGCCGGCGGCAGGGAATGCGAAGGGGGATCGGATGCGATTTCTCCGTGGGGAAAAGTTGCATAGTATATGGGCACCTTTAGGGCTAGCCCCAGACTTACTGCATTACGCCAGGCACTTAACCTGGAAAATGCAGTTTATTGCGATTAAGCCCCATACACGCTAGAGGAGCGATATCTTGTAAAATATCCTCCATTGTGCATATCGTTAGTGTCAGTATTAGTGTTCATTTTAGCACCCGCCATATTTGAAAACCCATGCAGTTCCTCTTCCCTGCCTGGGGTGTCACTGTGATCTACAGCCAGCCAATCAGCTCCTACCTGCCATCTCACAGACTGTGTTTGAAAAATGTCAGGCAGGAGCTGATTGTTTGGTTGTTTATCACTCTCCATTATATCATTTTTGAAGCTTAGAGAATCTGGCCCCTAGTGAGATCGCTTAGAGAATTCCCTGAAATCGCCCTGTGTGTAGGCCCCATTGTAACCTATCTAGACACACAACTGCGAGTATAGTGCAACAAGATAAACTGCTAATATTTCATACATTTATTTATTTGTATGATGCCACTGGTTTTGTGCGCTGAATTAATGGTAGGATATGCCGTGCTATGCGAGTCCCGATGCGATCAGATCGCATCTGGACTCGCATCGCACGGCATGCATGTAATGGCACAATTTTGACTATATAGTGCAGATCTGCATTATATAGTCAAGACTATCTGTCTTGCGATACGTGAACGCGCATCGGCATCGCAAGCAGATCGCAAGGGTTAAAACCCTTGCGATCTGCATGCCATGCCGACACGATGTTGACTATATCGTCAACATCGGGAGGCATATTGTACTGTGTGTACACACTATAAGAAATAGGGGGGAATGCATTAACATCCACCAGCATTTGCCAGGAACCGCATAGTTAGTAAGCACATATGCACTAACATATGCAGTTATTAACGCAGCGCTGGTGCAATGCTGTAATGAGCGATCTGTGCTTAACTAGATCGCTCAGCACGCTGCTTCCATTGCTCTGTGTGTACTGGGCATTAATCCTAAAATCTCTGCTTTTGATTTTGGGAAAGCAGTTGCCTCGTTTCCTAAGGCATCTAGAGTATTTTATTCCATTAGTTCTAGATAACCTTATTTGACTGTCTTTTACGTGTTCTATGTGCAAATCCACACCGCACTAGCTGAGCAGAATGTAGCCGACGTGGAGAGATGAGGACAACTGAGGGCCCATTTTTCATGGTCCACTTGTTTTGTTGTGAGCCATTCCTGGAATTTACATACAATCCATATATAATGCCGTATACAATGTGTTCTTAGAATGTTCATGTAAATATTTCAAATATAAAAAATGTTAATGAAATTCAAACTATTGGACGGTTTGCGACCTTGTACAGATTTATATGCAAGCTACAAATTCTCCGCTTATTGATGCACAATGAATATAAAGGCTTCTTTATTGGTGATGGAACACTACAGCTAAGACAACAAGTTAATGTTACAATCACGTTACAGCATAGCACAAATAGAGAGGAGCATACAAAGCAAGCGTGGTGTTGGCCATAGCAACCAATTCAGTATTTTCATATTCTGGATTCTAAATATAAAAATGATAATTGGGTTAGTTGTGGTAGGGAAGTGCACTTTATCTCCTCCCCCCCCCCCCCCCAGGTATTCATATCCAAATAACGGCTATTGTGATTCCCCCCAGCCAATGGGACCTACACAGCAATTTTTCAGGCCATTTTCTGAAGTTACTTACTTGCTGTGTGGGTATAGGGGCAATAGCAATAGCGATGCTCGGCCCCATGCGCGGCCCCATGCTTTGCTATCTCCCGGCGATTTTTATCCAGCATGCTGGATGAGTCTAGTTAATCGCCAGAGTCGGGGCCAATGTTCTCACCGGAGATCGCTCAGTGGCATATTCTGTTGTGCTTTACAGTTGGAATCAGTGATTAAACAAAAATGCATAATTCCCCCCCCCCCCCCCCCCCTGTATGATATATAAGCAGTGTATCTTGTTGTACAGGTTGAGTATCCCTTATCCAAAATGCTCGGGACCAGGAGAATTTTGGATAACGGCTTATTCCGTATTTCGGAATATTTTAATATTTCAATGATGTATTTTGAAGTATCTTGCATTTATGCTGTATAAACACATAATATACACACAAATATATTTTATTACCACATAAAATACACACAAATATATTTTAATTGTTCAAAAAACAAGGTTTCAAAACATGAAACAAAATGTGTGTGCTATCTCAGCACTGAATTTGAATGCCAAGCAATCTTTGTCTTGCACATATATAGTGCCAGTTACATATCATGTCCCCAGTGATGCTGTTACAAATGTCCCCAGTGAGTTTTTAGCAAAAAAAAAAAATTTTTTCACTTTCTGGAATGTCCGTATTTCGGAATAATTCGGATAACGGATATTCGGATACGGGATACTCGACCTGTACTATACTCGTTGATGTCACACGTTCCTACTAACTAACATAATGGCTACTTCCATGATTAAGTGTTGCTATATTTATATTGTAAAACGTAAAAGGCATTTCCATTGTCTCTATGAGCAACTCGTCTTTAAGGGAGGGGTCGGGATTCAAATGAGTTGTACTCATTGGACAAAAAAACGACAGTGATGAGACAAACTGGGTAATCGCAGACAGAGGCAGGACGGCCCTGCTCACAAACTTAAGGCCCCCATACACTATGCGATTTTGGGCACGATTTCACCCGATTCGGATGAATCGGGCTGTGAAATCGGCCCAAATCGCACTTGTGGACATCCCGTCCGACCTGATGCGCAGTCCTGTGCGCATCGGGTCGGAGTCAGGAGGTCGGACGGGATGCACATATTTGCTAAATCTTATGTGCAGCCCGGCCACGAAGCTGTGTGGGGGACACTGCCAGCATCTTCTACTGCCTGGCGCCCTGCTCCCGCTGGCACCGCAACAGCTTTCTCGCAAGTTTCCCTCTTCCCCCCCCCCCCCCCCCCCCCATAGAATGTGTGTGTCATGATCCGGGTAATTAAAAGGTGTGTACACACGCATCGATTTACATTCAATTTGCTTTCACTTTCCCCAATTCCACCCCCTTTCGATTTGGCCTTCACTTTCACAATCGAACTGCACAGTGTACACATTTGATTTACTGTATCTAATTCGATATTTCATTGCCTGCACAGTCTATTTTTCTTTTCAATATAGAGAAAACCGGAACATGCATCGAACCAAAAGCATCTTAAAAACCGTTCGATTTTGCTTCTATATGCAAAATCGAATCGAAAACCTGTCAAAATCATAGCATGTGTACACCCTTAGAGACTGTTTTTTACCACTGAAATGTCTCTCCAGACTGCTGCTGCGCACTGGGTATAAATGCCATCCCTGTTCTATGTGCAGTGTGCACTCATCAGCGCTTGGTCAAAATCACCCAGCGCCGATGTTGCGGCAGTGGCGCATTGTGCTCCACACTCCTAGACAGATGTCTCTCGCACCTGTCCATTGTAGCAGCATCTCTGTTGTACCTACCAGGTTCAAACATGGGCACAGCCATGTTGGTTCTAGTCACATGTGAATATTTAGCCTATCCGCTGCAGACTGTAACCTGGCAACCACAACACCAGCTAGCATTGTCCCTGCAGTGGGGATAGGACAACGCTAGCTCTGAGCTGTTGAAGCGGCCGGGCCATTTAATGCCTAGGCGGCTGTTAATGCATTGCCCCGACCACTAATTACTGGGGGTGGGGGAAAGACTCCAGTGACTGTTATCATTTAACTATTATTGCTAGACACGGCTTTGGATTTCATTCATTGTTATCTGTTCACATCTGTATATGTGGGAAAACTTAATTAAACCGCCTCGGTTTAGTTTTACTCCAGCCTCACTGTTTCTCACTGATCAGAGCCAGGCACAAACCTCAGGCGTGACAGTGTGCTAAGTAATAGACAACCTAATTGCTTTTAATTACTTTATTTTTATGAAATAATAGAGTATTTGTGACTTTCTGATTTAGATTGTATTATAAGTGTTGTCCCTCTCTGTCCTCACAAGGCTGCAATGAAGATTTGCAGCAAGAGACATTGCTCTCTGCTGAGGGACTTTTTGAATGCCATATTGTGTGCATCACTACCTACATGACACCTGGTGCAGGTCTGTAGGTTCCTGTGGAAAGTTGTGGTTTTGTGGGTGGGGCTTGGGTTCATGGGAGGGGTGTAACTTTGCATTATATTCCTTCGTATTGCTGTTTGGTGATACACGGATGTAGCCTGCACCCCTGTAGTGATGCTACTAATTGGGTTTTCTGCATTTATGGAGAATATATTTAGCTATTTTGAGTGCCAAGTAAACTCCATTTTTTTTTTTTTTAAATTTGAGTTTAGATAACAAATGTGAGTGATGCTGGCACTTATAGTTTATAATTTTACACTCAAAGGGTTAATAACGTTTCCTTTTTTATCTTTGATGTTTTTTTCTAAATTAATTTGTTTGTTTACCTCATTTTAAGTTGGTTTTGAAGCTATGGTTATCAGTAAGTACCCTCTTCTTCTTCTCTTTTTTTTTTTTTTTTTTTTTAAAGTACTACAGGTCGAGTATCCCTTATCCACAATGCTCGGGACCAGAAGCATTTTGGATAATGGATTATTCCGTATTTCGGAATATTTTTATATTGCATTGAGGTATTTTGCATTTATGTTGTACAAACACATGAAATACACAATCTATTTTATTTTATACATGAAACAAGGTTCCGTAATGTGAATCAAAGTTTGTGTTATGTCTCCGGCACTGAATTTGAATGGTAAGCAATTATTTTCTTGCACATAAGTGCCAGTTACATATCATGTACCACGTAGTGCCAGTTACATATCATGTACCACGTAGTGCCAGTTTCAAATTTCCCCAGTAGTGCTTTTAGCCAAAAATAAAAAGTACATTCTGAAAACAATTTTTTTTTTTTTATAATTTGGATAATGGATATCTGGATAAGTGATACTCAACCTGTACCACAAATATGTGTCCTTTTTGTTTCCTTTATACACCCTAAACCAGTGGTTCCCAAACTTTTTTGAATCACGCCACCTTAGAGCATCAAAATATTTTCAAGGAACCCCTAGGCCAAATGCTTCTTATCGAGAAATTCAGAAAAAAAATATTAAATGAAGTGCATTGTGTTTATATGTCACAGTTATCTGGTGAGGGACAGGATTTGCTTCTGTTTGTCCACATATATTACGAGTGGCAGCCACAAGCACTGGTTTTGCCTGGTACATTGACCATAAATAATATGAATTGATCTTGGTCCACCAACCCAAGGCACCCCTGCAAGTGTCCTGAGGCACCCCAGGGTGCCTAGGCACACAGTTTGGGAACCACGGGCCTAAACAATCATCATATCTATTCGAGCAATATATCAGTTTAGAGGATCATGAGTTTAAAATGGTGTCCTTGTATACACTGTCGGTTCGTTCCTACACACCGCACATTATCAATGACCTATCTTTCAGATACATTGCATTGGCTGTTGATACATATGTACTGTATATCATTGATAGATGAGTTGGGTGTACACATTTAAAAATGGTTGCTAAGAAGTATTGTTGACCACCTATACACAAGACATGCTGTGTAGTGCGTACCCAGTGTAAGTGCCTTTCAGTTTCTGAGATCAGGTATCCCAGACTTGGTGGAGCTGCACAATAATACAATTGTAAATCTATTGGAACTACTTTGTCCTACCCTGAAAGCAACACCATAATGGAGCCTACAGTGAAAGGCCTGCCACCAATTACCTGGGAAGTACACTTGCTACACTGCATTTCCCTAATTGCGTCTGTGTTTAATAGTGGTCTTATTATAGCATTTTCTTTTTTTGGTTAACTAATGGAACAGTCTTGAATCTAAGCTTTTTGTGAATTAAAACGTACTTTGTATCCATGCCAACAACATGGCTTTAGTAGGGCTGTCTCTGTGATCAGTTTATGGATTAAAAGCCTAATCAAAGGCCCTTTTGTCAAGACTCCTTGCACTATAATCCATGCAGCCACCAAAAAAAAAAACTGCAGGTGTTCGATGTATCTTGGTGAGAAATGTAAATGTTTAACTCCAATGGTCGATCATCTAAAATTCTCTCTCGGGATTGGGCAGGAAGCTGGTGTATCACATGATCCAGGTCATGTCATTCTAAACATAAGGTCATGTACAAATGTGTGCCCAGATCCTGCTCTGTTTGTGTCTTCCTGTCTAGGCTAAACATTCCGGTGACCTAAAGGAAAATGCCAAACACATTTTTAAGAAAGCATTAACAGTTGTTGAATATTCAGAATAGAAAAATAAACCATCAAGTAATCTATTACCGTAGAGGAGCTCTGGGGGAAAAAAAGCTGTTTTTTTTTTTCTAAAGGATTTTGGTAATAAGGTTTTGTTTAGAAACTAAACTCTGCTTCCCTTAACCATGCACTGCATGGCTGTCTGATCCAGCGGTAGTCCTGCAAATGAGGGTCTACCCCTGTTTTGAGATTGGAGGCCAATTGGCTCCTACCTGACATTTTGCAAACAGTCTGTGACATAGCAGTTAAGAGCTGATTGGTTGGTTGTTTATCACTCTTCACTTTATCACTTTTGAATCTCCGTGCATCTGGCCCTCTAAATGTTGTAAGCTGTATTGGTTCGCACCCAATTTCAAGATTGCATAGGTCTTACAGGATGCTCCGACAAATGTATTAGCCTGTTTCTCCTCTGACATCGTAAGAGAGGCTAGCTCCCATGGCCTAGTGCAGAGAGGGCTATGCTGGGCTTCCTGGATGATATCCCTGCTGATTACAGTAGAGCAGTGATCTTCTGCATGGCGATGATGGCTCTTGTGTTAAGCTGGGTACACATCTATACAATCCCGGTTTTCTTTGTAGACAGGCTGCAGGGTGACTAGGGACAGACATACAGCAAACCGCTATAAGGATGGGGTGCGCGTCTACATGCAGACAGGTGACAGGGTGACTAGGGACAGATGTACGGCAAACCGCTATAAGGATGGGGTGCGCGTCTACATGTAGACAGGTGGCAGGGTGACTAGGGACAGGCATATGGCAAACCGCCAAAGGATGGGAGGAAAATATAATGAGGGAGAGGTAAACGCTTCTTGTTTACATGCTGTGCTGTAGGAGAGATCATGCAGCTAGTCAAAGCCCACATGGGCGTTCCAGCTTTGGAAGTATAATAGCAAGAACGGCCAGCATAATAACTGAACATGCGTACACACTGCCCTTTTTTCTGATATGGGCCCATCCAGTCGGATGAATATTAAACGGCACTGAACCTTCGACCGACCGAGTATGGACGGACAAGACCATCGAAACAACGGCCCGACGATTTTATAGATGTGTACCCAGCTTTACTGTCACTCAGCCCAAATGCTGCTGGCTGCCCTTCCACGCTTGCTGCATAGCGTGGGCTAGTTTATCTGGAAGCTTTCTGGGCTGCTCCTACTGTAGCGGCTTTTTCTGCAATCCATAAAAAGCCCCTACCAGCAACAGCGGAGGCCAAACGGGACAAGGCTGCTGAATGAGACCAGCTCCCAGGACAACTTTCAGCCACCTTCACCAGGATGAGGCCCACATAATCTTCTCCGCAGTATTTCAGTAGCTGTCCAGCTACAAGTAAGTAAAGTCTATGAAGAGTCAATGGGCTGTATTTAATTGTTATATTGCACCCGATCTTCAAACAAAAGATGCAAGCGATCCTATGTGCGGCTAAACCTGACCAAATAAATGGGTGTGCCACCAAAAGTTCTACTTGAGTGCAAAAATGGGTGACTTTTCGGGCATTTCAACTCCCCACCCCTGGGGGTTCAAGCTGAGATGCTGGCACCAGCAGCTGAACGTGTCTGAACAGAGGAACAATTGAACAGCTCTGTTGGGCAGCTCTTAGTGGCTGCCATCGGCACAAACCTTTGAGTACTGCCCAATGAGACCCATCCAGGTTGTTCTGCTGGTGTCTTAGATCCAAACCTAGACAGAAGATAAAAGAGACGGCAGCCATGATTCCATGTTAACATTAACACAGTTTAGATGCTATGTTGTGTGGTATACTATGCGTTGGGGCACTTGTGTGGCACAGACCTGTGTTGGAGGTACTAAGGGGTGGAATACTATATAGTGGGGGCACTGGGGTGTGACATAGGCCTACTATGTATCAGGTGTTGCATGCTATGCATTGGGCAATCGGGTGAGACATAATAAGAATTTTGCATCGTAGAGGGGACTGTACTTGGGTGTGTTGGCATGTGGGGTAGACCAATGGGTATTAAAGGGGTATGAATGGTGGTCTATAGAAGTTATCATATATTTTGGTTGGTGGTGATTAATTTGGATCCTATATGTAAAAAAAAAAAAAAAAAAAAAAAAAAGTCTACTTTGAGCCCTGGTCTAGGACTCTTCAAGTCTATTTTTGCACCATAGATATCTGATTAGATAAAACTTCATACCCATCATACAGTTGTTGTTTTTTTTTTGCTTCTTTTTCTCTTTGATATAATATGTAAAATCCTGTGTAACTTTTTTTTTTTTTTTTTTCAGTAGGATTATTGAATCTCTTTTTATGTTGGCTACATGGCCACAAGTGTGTTGGGCATCCCTTCCAGTTTAGAACGCTTTACCATTTCAGGGGCACCGATTTGCTAAAGGTAGAATAACCTGCATTATCAGACATTAGCAATCAAGTAGCTCCCTGGCGTTCTACAGGGCACTGCCCCCCCCCCCCCCCCCCCCCCCCCCGAACAAACACCATTGGGATGAATCGGATTACCCAGTCTCATTAAGGACCTTATGGCTGAAAAGATGTCCTTGTAACCATGTTCCAAAATCTTGTGTAACTCTTTCCCAGTATAGTGTACACTGCAGCTAATGTGGGACCATATTCATGCCCGTGGTGTTGAAATGAGACGTTTAACCAGTACACAACTGGGTGTGATGTTCAGGTGTCCACTTACCTCTACTCATGTATTGTATGTATGTTAATTCATTGCAAGGCATCTGATTTGTAACCTGTGTGTTATTTGGAAGGGAAATTTCTTGTGCAACAGAAGACTTTGTATGTGTACTGTTGTGTAATACCATTTGGGAGCATCCCAGATTGCAGGAAGAATTTCAGAAATTAAAGGTAGATTTGAGGCAAGGGCTCTGCATGTTACATAATACACAGACCAAAACCTATAGAAACTGCAGGTGGGGCAGATGTAACCTGTATAGATGTGGAGGTTCTATTGCCAATAAGGATGGCTGTTTCTACTGAAAACTACCATTGTGTTGGAAATTATCCATTTAATTCCTTTTGTGCTACACTATTACTCATTAGAAGCTGCATCTGTCTGTGTTCTCTTCCTGTCCCGGCCTACTGAGCTGTGTAGTTCTAGCTGCAATGTGCTTGTCTGGTGTCTGTCCATTGTCTTGTAATCTTGGACGTATCCTCCCACTTAGTATGAGGCAATCTTACCGCAATATCTGCAGTGTCTTGCTGGACTAGTATGTCACAGGCAGGATTGCACCACTTCTCTTTAACCCATTTTTCTGCTTGCAGCAATCTGGTTTATGTGGTGAAGTGAGTCATTCTACTAACAGACACGTGCAGTGCGTAAGCCGCTCTTACTAAAACATGACCAGATTAGATGAGTCGTGTATTGTTGTATGATGGTAGAATTATCTGCAGTGATTATCCTGCGCAGGTGTTCATTGAAATAGTAGGTACAGTAGGTCTTTGTTGTGTAACCTGTATATAGTGCAATGTGTTCTGCAGATAGGTACATGTTCTCAGTGTGGACCAACAATTACATGTTTGAGATAGGCAGATTTTGTATGTATGTAATCTCTCCACACACAACTGTTCTCCTTGGGAGTTAAAGAGCTCTTCTAGCCTCACTATGCTATACCATACATTACCATGCATCGTATTCCCAAAATGGTGCAAATAGGATGCAATGACAGCTTCTGCTGACTAAAATTATGTGCACTGAAAAAGACCGGGAAAAAGACGTACTCAGATGTTTGGCGCTACCAAGTCACACAGCTCACGCATTGTGCAAGGAGGTTAGCTGTATGTGGACACCTCTGTATGTATTCTGTGTAACATATATGTGTCTGTGTGTCTGTGTATATGATGTATACTTGATGAAGTCAAACAGGCAAAATGCGTTGGGTGATCCTAGCCTGCTGCCAGACTTAAGATAAACCCTCGCTATCCTTGTCTTTTTATGTACTTGGTTTTATTTTTTATGTCCGTTCATTTCATAAATTAGTTTATTTTTACGCTTACATTGAGTGTATTTTATTTGACCCTAGTATGAATTGTCATAGGTGGTTATTGCTACCCGTGATTACAGTATATAGCAGGCTTGCCTACTCTCCCGGAATGGCCGGGAGCCTCCCTGAAATCTGGTCCGCCTCCCGGCACCCCAGAAGGTGGGCAAGTCTCCCGCATTCTGGTAATTGCTCCCGCTCCCCCCTGGCCCACTGGTTTAATTACCTGAAATCGCAGGTCCGTGGAGAGGGGGCGGGGCTAAAATGACGCAATCGCAGCATTTAAGCTCCGCCCCTCTCCGAGGCCCACAAATTCGTTTTCCGGCATGGGGCGGGGCCAAGTGATGTCAGTCTTGCTCCCGCCCCCTGACGTGTTGCCTCTCTGGGCTTCTCCCGGAGAGGTGAAACTGAAAGTAGGCAATTATGGTATATAGAAACCATTTGTGATCATGCTTCAAATCTTCTGTTTGTTTCCATCCTAAAAGTGCTGTATTGCAATGAGATCTGGAGGGGGTGGGGGGTGGCTGGAGTACACAGAAATCATTGTCCTGTTTGTGGAACCAGCTTGCGATAACAAGTGTTTTGTAACATCACGCATTACATCACTGCAAGAAGCCATTCCATTCTGAGGATTGCTAGACTGTTTCCTTTAAACGTGTGTTTTTTTTTTTTGGGGGGTGACCATGGGCCCATTGTAGCCTCCATTTTTGCCTAACCAGAGTGGTCTGCTGCTATAGCACATTTGCCTTAGAGGTCTACTTGCTGTGCATTCAGAGATACCACTGGAATAGCACATGAAGCGCCTTCCTGTCACTGGATATTCTGCACATCATTCTCTGTAAACTAGTGACTGTTATGTGCATATCTATCCCAGGAGATCGGCATTGCTGGAGATACTCAGACTACCCTGCACCAACAGTCATTTCACAGTCAATGGGCTGGATGTACTAAAGTGAAAACTCCCACTGTGTAGGGAATCACCAGCCTATAGAAGCCTATGGGCATGTCCAGTGGCCAACGCTGTGATTCTGTGCATGCGCAGAGGGACTACCGGATCTCAAACCTGAGGCCCTCTAACCCCCAAGTCTGTCTGTTGTTACCCAGTTTGTTTTATCACTGTCTACTATTGTAAAGCGCAATGGAATCTGCTGCGCTATATAAGAAACTGTTAATAATAATAATAATAAAGTCCAGCACCAGAACCACTTGCTTGGATGCGGTGATGTGCGGCGGCGGATTTAGTCCAATCTGCCTATACCATTAACAATAAATAGGCACATTTCCCTATAGACTTTAAGCCTTCCTACTTCTTTGTCTATTATTACCCAGTTTCTATTACAGGTTGAGTATCCCTTATCCGGATATCTGTTGTTCAAATTTTTCTGAAACCAATACTTTTCCAGAATTTTTTTTTTTTTTTTTTTTTTGTAAAAGCACTACCGGGGACATGATATGTGATGGGCACTACCGGGGACATGATATGTGATGGGCACTACCGGGGACATGATATGTGATGGGCACTACCGGGGACATGATATGTGATGGGCACTACCGGGGACATGATATGTGATGGGCACTACCGGGGACATGATATGTGATGGGCACTACCGGGGACATGATATGTGATGGGCACTACCGGGGACATGATATGTGATGGGCACTACCGGGGACATGATATGTGATGGGCACTACCGGGGACATGGTATGTGATGGGCACTACCGGGGACATGGTATGTGATTGGCACTACCGGGGACATGGTATGTGATTGGCACTACCGGGGACATGATATGTGATGGGCACTACCGGGGACATGATATGTGATGGGCACTACTGGGGACATGATATGTGACAGGCACTAATATGTAACTGCCATTAAATATGCAAGAAAATGATTGCTTAGCATTTAAATTCAGTGCCTGAGATAGTACACAAACGTGTTGATGTGTTTATACAACATAAATGTAAGATACCTCCATTGAAATATAAAAATATTCCAAAATACAAAATAATCGTTTATCCAAAATGCTTGACCCCTGGGCATTTTGGATAAGGGATACTCAACCTGTACTGCTGTTACAATTTTAAAGTACAACGGATTATGCTGATCTATATAACAAACAGTTTATAAAAATTAATAATACCTTACACTACTGGCCATTTTAATACACCACATTTTTTTTTTTTTTTTTTCAAGGAGGGACACAAGTAAAAAGCTATTTTGTGATAACTCCACTTAAGTGAATTCAGAGGTGATAAATTCATATTTATTGACCGTTTTTTCAAACAATTGGAAAGATGATTTACGTAAATGTTGCGTTCATTAAAGCACCTGCCCTTAGCATCACACACTCGGTGCATTCTACCTACCAAATTCTCCAAAGTCCGATTGCCCTCCATTCTCTTGCAGTGCCTTCCACAGATGATTTTTACTCATAATTTACTCTTCTCAAACAAATCTGTCAAGGTGATCCCGCAAGAGTTCAGTTGGCCAATCCAATCCTATGTACAGGTTGGTGATGGTGTATCTTCTGAACGTTTTGACCCTACAACTTTTTCATCATCAAAGCATTGGTGGATACCTTGGACAGATCGGATTCATCCATTTGTTTTAGCTTGATTCCACAACGAAGAAACATATGGACAAATAACATTTATATTTGCATTTTACATTTAAGTCTTTGGGGGGGGGGGGGGGGTGTTATCCAATTACCCCCCCGATACAACATTGGGGGCAATAAACATATCATGCAGGCTTATTGGGGCTAACTGGATAGCCTTGAGTGAGATAATTACCCGCAATCCATGATCGCAGGTATTTGGGTACTGTTTTAAGGAAGTTTTCAATAGTCTCTGGTTGTGTCCTTGTTGGATTTCCAACTGGCGACATTCAATTGTACTGTGGAGGGGCCCATTTATCGTGCTTGTTGCTCCTAAATGCACAACATTTAGCCATGTGCAGTGGCTAATTCCGGTCTAATATTGTGCGCACCGGAATGGCAGTTTGGATACCATAAGCTTAACTACTCCCCCCCCCCCCCACACACACACACACACACACAGATTTCTGTTCCTCTCCGGAGAGGTAATTGATGCTCATTGCCTGATAGCAAAACAATTAACTAGACTAGCTCCCTAAAGCAGTGGTTCTCAACCTCGGTCCTGAGGACCCCCCCAACAGTTCACTAGCGAGGCGAAGCAGGAGGGGACACCGACAAGATCTACTAAGATCTTGCCACCGAAGCGGGGGAGCGCTAACTCCCCCCTCCAGCTAAGTCCCTTCCAGCTGACAGCGCGTCAGTTAACACTGACGCACTGTCTCCCCCCCCCCCCCCCCCCCGGCCGGCTGGACTGCGCATGCGCGGGATCTCGCTACTCATGTGAGATCCCAGCGCAGCTCAGAGCCAGCAGCAGGGACAGCGCTGCAGCTGTCGAAGTCGATAGCTGCAGGCTATCGGCACGGGGATAGCGCATATCCCCCTGATCGTTAGTTAATAAATCTACCCCTTTGAAACTTCTGGCGAATGCTAAAGCGCATACACTAAATTATATTGTTCAGATCTCGTTCAGTGACCTAACCGGGTCCCCGTACCGTACATGCAGTCGTTTTACATTGTGTCAAATTGCGCTACATGTACAGACTACTTTGTGGCATCGTTCACCATTTGTTGTGTACACACTGGCCCATATTATGAATAACATCCTCAGAAAGGCGTAAATGTTCAATATATCGCCCAGAGTATATGCACCTTATGTGTGAGGCAGCTATTAACTGTCCGCACTGTCCCAGTGCACTACAATAAATAAATGAATGAACAAGGAAATAAGTTAATCAGCACAGTGCTGCAAGAATCAAAAAAGTGTGTGTGTGTGCGCGCAACGAATGTAGTAATAAATAGCACTGTATATTGATGGCATGTGAAGCTGGAACTAAACCTACTGTAGGCCTCATGTCTTGATGTCCCACTATTTTCACATATGTTAGATTTCTAGGATGCCAGTCTGCCACACGCAACACGTGCAAGTACTCTGCATGCCTACATGCCCATCCCTGTTTCACAATTTGCATACCATTACACCTTATTGTCTCTGACAAATTGGATGCTGTGTGTGTGTGCTTTGCTGTTGTTGTTGTTGTTGTTGTTGTTGTTGTTGTGTGTTTTTTTTTTTTTTTTTTTAATTACCTGTAGATGTTAATGAATATAGAGAGTGTGTGTGTTTTTATTTTTTAAAGGGGGTAGATTTCAAATCATGGAGAGCGATAGAGCACTAATCAGTCAGCACCTAGCTGCCATGTTACGTACAGACTGTGTTTGAAAGGAGCTGATTGGTTAGTGCTTTATACATACTCACTGTAGTTCTTTACTTTTTTATATCATTTTACTGGAGTGGTTTAGATTGATTCTAATTTTTATTTCTTTGGTATTCCAAAGATTTCCGGTGTATTCCTAAAAAGCAAACGAACCGGTATAGAAGCTTGAAAGTATGAAATTCCTTGTAAAGTGCATCAGTAATGTAACTAGATATATACAACCTGCAGCCAGGTCCGGAGTATGACAGGCTGGTTGGGAAGGGATACGGTCATTGGGTCACCACCAAGTAGGTCGACATGGTTATTTTTTTTGTATTTTTTTTAGCTGACAGGCGGTATTTCATGCCCTACCATCCACTAGGGCATGGTGGGAGAATAAAATAGTGTGGCGAGTGCAGCATGTCGACATGGACACGCTTCAGTGTCCATGTCAACACAACATGTGCCGACTGGCGGTATTTCATGCCCTACCATACACTAGGACATAAGGGTAAAAAAAATAAAAAAATACACCATGTGGACTTTTCCACTGTAAACCTTACCCATGTCGACCTTATGATCCTGTTGGCCATCCTGCATGTCGACCTAGACACATGTCGACCTAATGACTGTCTAACAACTTGCTGCTGACCAACTGATCCACACCTGTTGGGAAGTCCCTACGGTAGTGTCTGCAGGATATTTGTTGCGTTGCCTTGTGCTGAGCAGCCAAAGCAGATTTTTTCTTTAATCATGTGTCTAGGGGGAGTTCGATAATAAAAGCAGGCTTGTTGCTATGGTTTAGTGCATATTTTGATTATGCCTGCTGCTGGTATGTCCTGCCTCATGTAGGGGTGATTGTGTGTCTCTGATTATTGCACTCAGTATTATCCAGGCTGCTGCTCGGTTTGCTGATAACCCCTATCATCCTGCTCCTTAACCCCTATCATCCTGCTCCTCATCCCATATCCTATCTCCAGATGGTCAATGCATGATATAGTACTAGGTGGCTGATGCACTAAGCATCAAGGGCGGGATGTTGTAACATCCGCTGCCCATTATCGCCCCCCTTCGCCGGGCATCACATTATTACCTGCATATGCTCTAACATATGCAGTTATTAACGCAAGGGACAGCTCTTGCGATAAGATCTGTCCCTTGCGATGCGGTGCCGGCACTGGACTTCCAGGTCTGTGACCCGAGAGTCCATCTGCGCATGCGCAGAGTGACGCACCGGCCGCAGGGCATGCTGGGAGGGAGTGGTGACGGATCCCTCAAACAGCGCTGCGGTAAAAAGCCCATAGGCCACTACAGAGGGGCCATACAGCATACAGAAATGCGGTTAAAAAACCCAGATAACGGGGTTTTTACCGCATTTCTGCTTTAGAGAATCTCCCCCCAAAAGTGATAACATGGAGAGTGATAAACAGCCAGCCAATCAGCTCCTATCTGACATTTTTCAAACAAAGTCTGTGACATGGCAGGTAGGAGCTGATTGGCTGGCTGGTTATCGCTCTCCATTTTATCACGTTTGAAGCTTAGAGAATCTGGCCCTAGGTCTGCTAACTGTCAGGATGTAGCTTATACCCCTTTTACACCAAAACGCCGGGTCGCACCCGGCTTTTTTAGACCCAGGTTCAAGCCGGGTGCGACCCGGCGTTTAGTGCAATTTACACCGGGCGGACAGCCCGGCCCGTTCCCCCCCCCCCCCCCCCCCGGTGCTTGGAGATGACAGGATGATGTCATCTCCAAGCGCCAATCACCGCCGCCGCCGGACCGAATGCTGCTGGGGGCAGCCCAGCACTAAGGTAAGCTGCTGGGCTGCCCCCAGTCACCGCGCGCACCCCCCCGCCGTCGCACAGGAGGTGAATGGATGCCGCACACAGGCATCCGTTCACCTCCCTCCCCCCGCCGCCGCTTCTGTCTGCAGGGTATAGCAGACCGCAGCGCCGGCTGTCAGTGTCAGGCTGACAACCCGTCCAACCTGCGAACCGCAGGTTGGACGTTCCCCATTCATGTAAATGGGAGCCGGGTCATCCGACCCGGCGTTCCCATTTACACCGCCCTCTACCCAGGTCCTAGCTGTGTTCTACCCAGGTCAGGACCTGGGTAGAAGTCCCGTGTAAAGGGACACGGCGTTAGGGATTTACACCGCCGAAGATCCGGGTCTGACCCGCCGCTGACCCGGATTTTTCGGCGGTGTAAAAGGGGTATAATTGAGGGAAGGGGAATGTCTCCACTGTTGCAATGTAAATAATTTGTTATTGGCATTGTGTGTTTTTTTTTTTTTTTGGGAGATTTATTATATGCCATTACAAGTAGGTTTCTTTAGTGACTTTTCTGGATCAAATCTGTGTTGTACACGTGTGCCGATTTTTTTGTAGTGCAGATTTGTTAGGAATAAGTAATGCGTCATGTGTTGGAATTGTATTAATTGACTAGGTTGTGAAACCCCTGTTTCTTAATTTTTGATCATACAGTAACTTATCTTCCGGGGTGCTGCTTCACAGTGAGTATTTACCTGAAGGATTTTTGGGGTTTAGTTTTTCTTCATAATTTTGTTCTTCCGGCTGTGAGCTGTTATTGGTCTCTCTGAAGCACAACCCAATGGTGCAACAATTGAATTGCTCCGTTGGGCGCCAACTAGTGGCAGCTATGGGGAAAGTTTTCAATTTCACAGTTAATTTGTGGTTGGAAATTTTAAGTCTCAGGCTGCCCATACACGGAGCGATGTGCACCATTCGTTTGGACTAGAATGCATCACATCTAGTTCAAGACGCATGTGATGTGCTAAAGCAGCCTGTGTTTTGAATTAAAAGCGATGCGACCTAGTCCAAAAAGTACGTGCTGCACATACTTTTGTTACCTTGTGATATGATGTACGCAGGAGCGCGCATCGCAAGGTAAAATAGTTATAATCTATTTCTCTTGACAGTGTGTATAGCTCCCTGTCAGGACTTCTTCTCGCACCTTCCGGGACCTTCCCGGGCTGCAGGATCGCAAGCTGTCTTTCACAAGCGATGTATCGCATGTGACCCCTGTCCACTGCCTCTGGAATGGGGGGGTCCCAGACGGAACTGCATGTAGGTCTGACCTCCGACTCAGGTACGATGCAACCGCAATTCGCGTCAGAACCAATGGCATGTCATACACATCCGATTTGGGATGATTTATCGTCCCGATCCATCGGAAACTGGTGAAATCTGCCCAAATCGCTGTAGTGTATAGGGGGCCAAACAATACTAAGCCAAGGGTATTAGTTGGGGGTAAACTGCATATCCTGACTTAAGTGCTGACTGGAAGATGCACCCCCCTCACTCTGTTCTCTTGTACGGTATGTATCTTTCCTGCTAAATGTTCAGTAGTTGCATAATGTTATTCCCCCTATTTGTGCTGCCAGTGTTATTTTAGTGCAGGTGGCATGTATGTCACACAGTTCTTTGCATATACAAATATTTACTTGTTTAATGCTTTTGGGCGAGATTCTCTATTACAGAAATGCGGTAAAAAACCCCGTTATCGGGGTTTTTACCGCATTTCTGTATTCTCTAACCTCCCTCCGCAGTGTCACCGCTACGGAGGGAATCGCCAGCAAAAGCTGGTGGTTCCCTGCAGAAGCCTATGGGCTTCTTACCGCAGCGGTGTGTGAGGGATCCGTCACGGATCCCTCCCAGCATGCCCTGCGGCCGGCGCGTCAGTCAGCAACGGCGCCGCATCGCAAGGGACAGCTCTTACCGCAAGAGCTGTCCCTTGCGTTAATTACCGCATATTTTAGAGAATATGCGGTCATTAAAAATGCGGTGGCCGGCGAAGAGGGTTGCGGATTTTAGAGAATCCCGCCCTTTATCTTTTATGTATGTTTTCAAATGACAAGTCTGGGACCACATAGTTTTTGGGAAAAAAAGTATTGTCGTCTATATACAAAATGTTTCCAACCGATTTCGGAGTTTTAGTATCTTGGAATGTTTGTATACCATAATGAGATATCTTGATGATGGGACCCCATTATAAACACGGCATGCATTTGTTTCATATACCCTCTATACACGCCGCTTAAAGGTCATTTTGTACAATAAGTGATCACCGGAATCACGCCAGGGAATGGGGGCCCGCATAAGTGTGGCAGTAGGCTCCACCGATGTCACCAATGTAGGTGCCCCCCTCCCCAATACACATGCACATTGTGAGCATATACCAGAAGCGCTAAGAAAGCTCTAGTTTACTATACCGATAATCGTTTGTGATATGTCTTGTGTACTGTGCCGCTTTTTCCAAGATGCTGATCCCACGGCTTCAATAGTTCATGTGAAAAGAAAAGTGCACAATGAGCGTAATATTTAGGGAATTTTACTATAATAAATCGCTCAAGTACACCAAAGTAAGAGGGTGATAAAGATAAATCACAGGGAGATTCCGCCCGCCCAATTGCAACTGCACAGCTCCTAGATCGCCGCCAGTGCAAGACTCGCCTATATACCAGAAGTTATTTATATAGCGCACACATTCCGCAGCGCTTTACAGAGAATCTATTTGAACAATCACATCAGTCTCTGCCCCAGTGGAGCTTACAAGCTATGTTCCCTACCACATCACACACAATTTATTCTAGGGTTAATTTTTGCTGGTAGCCAAGTAACTGCCCAGTTTATTTTTGAATTATGTGCGGAAACCGGAGTACCCGGAGGAAACCCACACAAGTATGGGGAGAATATACAAACTCAGCACAGCTAGGGCCATGGTGGGAATGGAACCCATGACCTCAGTGCTGTCAGGCAGTAATGTCCATGCTGGAGGGAAGTAGGGGAACCCAGAGAACCCCTGCTGTATACAGAAGTTTTCCACTCGGTCACATTCTAATTTTTTTTCAGGGGTTACTGTTTTGTTATTGGTAAACTCTTATCTTATAGGTTACAGTGCTCAGAATGAGCAATGCCTCGTTGATTTTCGCAGGAAAGCCCCATCATCCTACCCTTTATCTCACAGTTTTGGGAGTGGTCAGTGGTTTAATATTATATATATATTTTTAATGTTTATCCTTCACGTTAAATATTTACTTCAAAATTCCCAGGACTAAAATGTGTTTTCTCTATAAATACCTCATTTGGAATAAACACAGAGAACCTTATTGTGGCGTCCACTTTCCCAAGTGAGCTGACTCTAGACGGACCAGCAATATTCTGTTTACATAATAGACACTCCCTGCAGTCTGGCTGTCTCTGATTCTCCGATTGTTATTCATTTCTGTTGTGGCCTGACACCTAGATAGGCATAAATATGGTGATCAGGATTATATAGAACGTCTTAATGTTTCTAGGTTCTAGTCTGCAAAGCAGACCCTCCATGTCTGGTGGATGTGATGTGTATCCTTATTAATAGTGACTGACTTCTTGTAACAAGTATACAAAACAATCCTTGGTACTTCCTCTTCTCTGCGGCCACCGCTTATGCTATGGAATTTATGTAGCATCATCGTTCCCCTCACGGGCTCTCTTCGGTCGCCACACTTCGGGCTTGGAGGCTCACTCCCCTTTGCTCACCACACCTCAGGCTTGGAGGCTCGCTCCGCTTTGCTCGCCACACTTTGGGCTCGGTGGCTCGCTCTGCTTTGCTCGCCACACTTCAGGCTTGGAGGCTCGCTCCGCTTTGCTCGCCACACTTTGGGCTCGGTGGCTCGCTCTGCTTTGCTCGCCACACTTCAGGCTTGGAGGCTCGCTCCGCTTTGCTCGCCACACTTCAGGCTTGGAGGCTCGCTCCGCTTTGCTCGCCACACTTCACGCTCGGTGGCTCACTCTGCTTTGCTTGCCACACTTCGGGCTCGGTGGCTCGCTCTGCTTTGCTCGCCACACTTCGGGCTTTGTGGCTCGCTCCGCTTAGCTCGCCACACTTCGGGCTCGGTGGCTCGCTCCGCTTTGCTGGCCACAACTTTACTAAAGGTAATAGAGGGTGGCGTGGACACAGGATTTGTAACGGTTCCCTCGCTGAAAAAATCCTTACGTAGCGGGTGGACAATGGTGAATATAGCGGCTAAAGTAACTGGCGTAGCGGTGGCCGCAAAGATGAGGAAGTACCCAATCCTCATTCTAATTAAGTAATAAATCCTTATGGGTCTGTTTTACAAGCCAGGGAGAGAGATAAAGTAGCAAATAGCCAATGACAACTTTTTTTTTTTTTTTTTCAAGCAAAGCCTGTAAAATGACAAGTGAGCAGATTTTACTGCCACTAAAGGTTATGGGTCACTGAGTCCATCCAATTAGGTTGACATGCATTGAGTTAACCTGAAATAGGTGGACCCGGCTATGGTTGACAGGGTTGGAAGGTCGACAGTCAATTAGTCGACATGAGTTTTTCATGTTTTTTATTTTGTCCCACGTGTATCACGTCCACTTGCATGGTTAACTGCGCTCGCCATGCTTCAGGCAGGGTACCTCGCTATTCTATTCTCCCTCCACCCATCAAGGGCATGAAATCCCGCCCGTTGGCTCATTTAGGCTCAAAGTGAAAAGCTCAGGTCGACCTTTTGACTGTTGATCTTCCAACCCTGTCAACCTAATGACATGTCGCGCCTTGTAAAGCAGCACCTGTGTGGTTAACAGCAGGATCCAAGTGTGACCACTGCTCTTCCAATGGACCTCGGTGGCGCACCTGTAGTTAATTGGCTCTATATAAATATATCTTTATTAGGGCAACAGAATGGTTCCGGCCTGGTACCAAGCAATGCTGCTGGACTCTGAGATGGTATACACAGGTGAATGTTGACACACACCGTATTTGGGTGGGAGGGAACAAATTCCAACTTGCCTCCATGCAACAGAGTTGAACTAGCGCCTCAATTCCTTGCTCCTTTTCGAATATTCTCCTCTATAAACTTCCCCTTTCTCTACCCTTTGAGTCTGCCGTAAAATCGGCCACCTGGGAGAAAATCAGAGACTCCTTCTGCAATGCAGGCACCTGGTCATACCGCACAGAGGCTCCTCTCACCCTTTCGGAGGCTTAACACTTCATTTCAGTCGAGGTTTTCACGATAATATCTATTTTAGCACTGAGACTGTTCATAAGCAGCTGTTTTGGAGTCTGAAGTGATGTAATTTCCAGCTTGGCAGCTGTCTCCGATATGTCAGGGTAGGGAGGGGTACAGCTAGTGCATGTTGTGTCCCGGGACCCTGTTTACTTAATAATCCCTGCCAATAAAGGCCTTGTTTAAATAGGGCTGCAGTTACGACTGCCCAATGCAGACGAAGTAAATCTTTGTGCCGGGGTTTTGTCAGACGTAACGCTGGTGTGGAGAATGAGACTGCAAAATGCCTTTCCTTCTAGGCCTGAGACAGGTACGGTTTCTTCACAACAACACACTTGGACACGGAAATAGTGTGAGGCTCGTGGGAATTTAGGCTTAAGGCGTTTGTTAGAGATGACCCCAGCAAGCACTGTATGAATGCTCTGTATTATCCTGTCATGTAGGCAAGCTTCTCTTACCGGTTATTGCAGACAATGTTTTCATCTCTGTGTTCTGGATTATGACAAGAAATACAAGTATGGGTCCCTGGAATTGCTGTTTTAAAAGTGCTTGCCGGAATAAACTGTAACCCTTATCTTTTTGTAGATACGGTATTGATGTACTACTGTATGATGTGTGAACTTGTGTTCCGTAGTTATTACATTCAGTGCTACTTTATATACCTGGTTAACCTCACCTGACCTTGTTCTGCTGGCTTGCGAAGTGCCAGGTTATTTAGAAACCTGTTTGTTTGTTCAGATTGCTATAAGCTTTTATTTATTTATTTTTCGCTCTAATTTTAAAAGGATTTGATGGTTACGGTATAGATGATAGCAATGTCTAGATCGACCACTAATGGTCGACTCAGCAAAAAGGTTGACACAAGTTTATGGTCAACAAAGGCCAGGTCGACATGAGTTTAAAAAAAAAAATGGTACTTGTTTCCTAGCACGGCCACAATCGTAACTAATCGTGTCCCTTAATTAAGGGACACGATTAGCCCGATGGACCCGATTTCTTTTGAAATCAGGTCCATTTTGCCGGCTAGGAAACAAAAATCGGGGGCATCGCGTCGGTCGGGACCATTAACATTGGTCCCGACGCGACCGACGCGATGCCCCCGATATTTGCATTGACTTCAATGTTAAAAAAAATTTTAACATTGAAATCTTGTCGGGAACGGTAAAATATCGGGGGCATCGCGTCGGTCGGGACCATTAACATTGGTCCCGACGCGATGCGACGCGATGCACCCGATTTTTACATAGGATTCAATGTTAAAAAATTTTTTAACATTGAAATGGTGTAAAAATGTTAAAAAATGTGAAATGGGTCAATATGACCCATTTCACATTAAAAATGTCCCCGTCGTCGCCCCACGATAGACGGCAACCCGAAGCGTGGCGAGCGCAGCGAGCCCGCGAGGGGCGGCGGTACGCGTCCTCCGACCTTTTCATGCCCTACTATCCACTAGGGCGTGGAGTGAGAATAGAATAGTGTGGCGAGCGCAGCGAGCCACCGAGCCCGAAGCGTGGCGAGCGCAGCGAGCCCCGCGAGGGGACGCGGATACCTTCACAGGTAAACGCGTCCCTTCGCGGGCTTCACAGGTGTCCGTGGCGACGCCGACACCTGTGAAGGCCGCGAAGGGACGCGATTACCTGTGAAGGTATCCGCGTCCCCTCGCGGGGCTCGCTGCGCTCGCCACGCTTCGGGCTCGGTGGCTCGCTGCGCTCGCCACACTATTCTATTCTCACTCCACGCCCTAGTGGATAGTAGGGCATGAAAAGGTCGGAGGACGCGTACCGCCGCCCCTCGCGGGCTCGCTGCGCTCGCCACGCTTCGGGTTGCCGTCTATCGTGGGGCGCTGTGTACGCGCTTCAATTTGGGGGGGTTTGGAATTTTTTTCATTCAATCCAATGTAAAATTGGGTCCCAGGGACCCAATTTACATTGGATTTAATGAAAAAATCGGGTAAAAAATCGGTCGGATCGGCCGATCGCATCGCATGCGACCAAATCGCATGCGATGCGATCGACCGATTTTTTTTTCAGCACGACCACCCCGATCTTAATCGGTGTGGCCGTGCTAGGAAACAAGTACCAAAAAAATCATGATTTTTGGGTGTCTAAACGTACGTTGAAATGGACCCCGTATATATGTGCGGTGTCCCCTCGCATGGCTTGATTTGCTCATTGTGCCTGGCCCACTAATATCCAAGTGGGAATATAATAAAGTATGAAAAACACCATTTTCTTTATTTTTTTTTAATCGTGAAAAACTCATGTCAACCTTTTGACTGTCTCCTAAGGTATGTCAACCCTTTTAAGGTGTTAAACTAGTCACTGTCAACAATTAGTGGTCGACATAGACTTTGTCTATCCACTGACTGCATATCTGATTTTATTTGGGCATTTGCAGGAAAGCGTTAAAACTGCATACATCGGATCATCTGTTTTTTTTTTTTTTTTTTGCATTACCCTGAAAGACCTTGCACTGTGCTCGGCCTGACTTTCAGTGAGCTCAGCAGCCACTATCCAAATAAGAAAGTCAATAATTTTACAGGCAGTGGCCTGAGAGTGGAAACAGTAGCAAATGACTCTGCTGGTTCCCAAAAGGGAATCCGAGCCCTGCCAAGTATTTGTCCCGAACCTTCTCTGAACTGCACTTTTAGCACAGCGGCCCTTTCCAGCACTGCTCTTAAACATGCCACCCCCAACACATGTGACCCTGTGAGAAATGACTACAGACCTCAGCAGGCCATAAAAAAAAAAAAAAAGAAACATTCACGAGCCTGAGTCCAAAAGTAAAAATGGACCCCTAGGGGTTCTCAAACTAGGTCCTTTGGACCCCACACAGATCACGTTTTCCAGGTCACCCTGCAGGTGCACAGGTGCATTCATTACTTAATGACACATGTTAAAAGATCCGCAGGTGGAGCTAATTATTTCACCTGTGATTCTGCGAGGAGACCTGCAAAACGTGCAGTGTGCGGGGTCCTAAGGACCGAGTTTGAGAGCATGTGCGCTAGACGATATGTTGTCCGATCTGGTGAATCGGAGTGACCTATGGGGCACATCCTCCAGTGTATCTGCAAGGTCTCTGATGCGCACTGTAAGCATAATCTTTCTTTGGCTGTGAATGGCTAGCGAGGGACCATGATGCAGAATGCCAGCACCAGGAACTGTATATGCACTTGCCGTTGCCGGCTCAGCAGACTAAGTTGCTGGGTTCACACATCGTGGTGTGTGGGCAATTGAGACCACATTAGCTAGGTATTGTCAGAAACATTTGGGGGAGGAGCTATCAAAGATTCTAAAAAGGGAGAGTGCAGTTGTTGCCCAAAGCAACCAATCGGATACTAGTTACTATTTTATAGAATGTGCTACATGTATAATAACTAGAATCTTATTGGCTGATAAATTCCCCTCTTGTTCTGCAAATAGTGAGACTTTGTTTACGGTCTAATAACTTTGACTTTTACGTGAGTCTGACCTATGGGAACAATTGTAACCGTGAATCTGATTTGGGTGACTTCTGAAACCTGACCATATCTCCATTCCGTAGCTGACCCTACATGTTGCTATCCTTTACCTCTTCTACAGGCCATGTCCAGCACTTTACAGTGTGACTACGGTTACCGCAGCGGGAGGCATTGCCTGTTATTAGTGATGTTAGAGGAGCAGTTCCATTTGTGGTAATGGTGCTGAGCAACACTGAATACTGTGCATGTGTGGGAGTGTGACGTGCCCGGAACCCAGAGTTGTGGTGCCCGGAAGCTTTTGCTGGAGTCTTCAGCCAGTTAGTGTCTGCCGGGATTTTGTGAAGCCCTGTGTTTGGGGTTCTGTTTATTTATCTGTTCCGGCCATGATTTGCTTTGTATCTTTCAAACATTTGTTCCTTTGCACACTTTTTGCCTGATTCAGACCTGTTCACTAGGCTGCATATACTCGCAGCCTAGGGGACAGGTCAGCTCCCCCCCTACTGCTACCCCCCGGCCCTCCCCTTCGTGTTCACACAGGGTCTGCACATGTGCATATTCGTGCATGCGCAGTCTCCCCACCATCAAAAAAAACGTGGCCAAATTCAGACTCTTAAGAATGGGTCTGAATCGGTTGCTTTGTTTGAGGATCCCATGTAGTGACTTTAGTGTGATATGATGCATCTTGAAGAAAGACCCCACATGGCTTTGAAACGTGGAACCCCAGCCTAATGAAGAACTCTCGCTATAAAAAAGATGTAAATGAAAAAAAATAGCTGAATAGCAGTTTGGCTACGTTTAAACAATACTCTAATACTTGATCATGTTCTTAATGATGGAGATTGTCTAGACCAGGGGTAGGCAAGTAATTTTTAACGGAGTCCGGACAGTTCAAATTATTTTGATCAAGGTCCACAAAATCAAATATCTGTATTGTAATTAAGTCACCTTCTGATGACAAAAACCAACTGCCATATAAAACCTCATTCCCTGTGCCCCTCAGGACTGCCTCCCCCCCCCCCCCCCCCCATACAAAAAAAAAGAGTTATGTTTTTTTCAATGGGGGCCTCAAAGCTCCATCCCATTGAACTGGGATGACCAGATTACCCCCCCCCCCCCCCTTCTTCACCCTCATCCGCAGCAACCACATTAAAAGGGGAAAAAGAGGCAAACATTTTAAAATTACACAGCTGTATTCTGCCCACTGCCACCACCACTACCACTGTGTTCTGCCCGCTGACTGCCTCTGTTGCTTGTGTTCCCGGGCAGACTGCCAGAGATTCTCAGCCCTTGCAGTGCGCGAATGCACGGTGACATCACCAGCACATCCGCGCAATGCATCACTGGGACCGTTTAAGCCAGAAGGGGCTTCAGGAGGCGAATGGGGTCAGGAGAGAGGTAACGGCCACATCTCGCCGGTCCGCATTTTTTGCCCTTTGCAATCCGAAGGTGGACCGCGGTCCGCCAGTTGCTTACCCTTGGTCTAGACCAGGCATGTCCAACGTTGGCCCTCCAGATGTTTTGAAACTACATATCCCAGCATTCTTTGCAATAGTTTTAGCATTCTCTAATAGCAAAACGGTGGCAAAGCATGCTGGGATGTGTAGTTTCACAACATCTGGAGGGCCAACGTTGGACATGCCTGGTCTAGACCCAAACTACACGTCATTATGGGGCCTACACAAGTATCGATCACTGGGCATTGTCTAAGCGATCTCACTAGATCGCTTAGAAAATGCCCCTACATCGCTCTGTGTGTAGGGGCCATAGCGATAGCAATGCGTGGCCCTGCGCGTCAACATTGCTGATGAAGAATTTTGGATAACGGATTATTCCGTATTTGGGAATATTTTTATATTTGAATGAGGTATCTTGCCTTTATGTTGTATAAACACATGAACTACACACAAATATATTTTATTTGTGCATGAAACAAGGTTTTAAAACGTGAAACAAAGTTTGTGTCCTATCTCCGGCACTGAATGTGAACGCCAAGCAATCATGTCCTTGCACATATTTAGTGCCAGTTGCATGTTATTTCCCCAGTAGTGCCAGTTACATGTTATTTCTCCAGTAGTGCCAGTTACAGATGTATCCAGTAGGTTTTTAGCAAAAGTACATTTTCGAGACTATGGTTTTCGGAATAATTTGGATAACGGATACTCAACCTGTATAATGTTTTACAGCATTCCACTTTGAGTTTAGAGAAGCCAGTCTCTGAGATGCTGTGAAGACACCACACATGGTGGCAAGGATGTGCCTTCTGTTTTATAACTAACATTTGCAGAGCGGTGTTGGAGTTGCAGGATGTCTGTTTATTTGTTTGTTTAGTACTTTTGAGAGAACGTTCTGATCTGGAAGGCAGCAGTTACATGACCACTAGTGTGGATTATCAAATGGAGGGTTTTCCCATAGAATCCGATCCAAATCTGCTGAAGATAGAATGTACTAGGCAAGCCATAGCTGGAATCTTATTGGCTGCTTTGAGGCAACACCTTCACTTTTTTTTTTTTTTTTTTTTTAGCTTTAGCATATCTAGCCCAATAGATTTTTAAGAGGCAAAGTACATGTTTACATACTGTATACCCAGTGGTTAATGGAACTACGTGCCTAATATTATAATGATGCCTTACTTCTTATGACCAGCCCATGACTGTATTATTTTGTCCCTTGGGACCAATAATTAGATTATAAACTCAATTTCACCTGAGTGTAAGTTCTTGATTACAATAAGTATATAGAACCACGTCTTGTTGTTATGATCCAAAAATAATGTTTACACTCATCTCTCAGGGGATGGAATATATAGTTGGGGTGTGTGTGTATCACGGTAACGTGTCCTTTGGAACATAACTGGATAGAATGTCATGGTGTAACTGCGGTATCTGCTGCATGGGCTTCTATAAACGGTTTTTGACATTCACTCAATTAATAGTTTTTAAATCTAATCCTAGATATCATTTTGGAAACCTGACCACTGACCAGACATGTGAGGTGGGAAATGGGGTGTCCCTTGGTATCAGTTGCCATGCTTCAGAAATGTTTTACATCTGGAAGTTGGCATGTTAGCTGTAAAGATACAATCTTGTAATTTCATATTGGGGGTGTCTGGTTTTGTATGTGCGTAAACAAAACCACCTTTTTGTGTGTTTCAATTGCCTGCTGCAGATCAGACTGTGTCGCAGTTGACGTTGTGATTTCCGACAGATTGCCCACACTTACCGTGTTTCCCCGATAATAAGACACTGTCTTATTTTTTTTTAACCCTCAAAAAAGACCATAGGTCTTATTTTCGGGGGAGGGCTTATTTTAATAGACCTTGACAGCAAATGTCCTAAAACAGGTGCCAGACATTTAACATGCCCCCAATCCTCCTTAACAAACATGCCCCCAATCCTCCTTAACAAACATGCCCCCAGTCCTCCTTAATTAACATGCCCCCAATCCTCCTTAATTAACATGCCCCCAATCCTCCTTAATTAACATGCTCCCAGTGCTAATCAAATAAACTTACTGAGTCAAAATAAATCTGGGTAACGGGACACACAGCACAGAACTGCGCCACAGAACTCCGTTCTGCAGCCGCGTGATCTGCACGATGACGTCATGCACGGCTCGCAAAGCATGACTGGGGCCGCGAGCAAGGGAGAAGTGGCTTCAGTAGAAGCCACTGCACACCATACCGACACCATGCAGGTGAGGGGAGTTAGGGCTGGTGGACAGGGACATCAAGGGGGATTTTCTAAACGGAAAATTTAGGTATTTGGAGAGGTCTTATTTTCGGGGGAGGGCTTATATTGGAGCAGCAGCCCAAATCTGGGGGAGGTCTTATTTTCGGGGGAGGGCTTAAAATCGGGGAAACACGGTACATAATGTCACAATTGTGAATGTCAACAGGACACTGATATTTTAGACTTAATACTAACCTTAGTCACAGCTTAGCCCTGAAACTAATTGCAGACATTGACCTTCGGCACATGTCAACTTTCAGCATATTGCCTGGGACCCGTTTCAGGGATATCATTGCGTTCCACGTAGAAGCAACTCAAACCGATTTGTCTTTAGGCTAATTTTGAAAACTTCATTTCCTTTCAGTGTTGACTCCGTAGAGCAGAGGCGTTCAGCCGCCGAGTGGGTAATTAAGTGGCATAACATCGTGTGTCACATAAATTGAACTTGGTTGAATAGCACTTTGTCAGTCAGCAGACTTCTAAATGTCATTCAGCTGCTCTCTCAGCAGGGGGCTCTGTGTCCTGTCTCTGGAAGATGCGGGGTGGTGTATGTGTGCATTGTGCCAACAGCAGCGGTTGTGTGAGTTGTACCATGGTTCCATGTGAAGAATGTGGCCTTCCTAAGGGCATACATTCTCTCACAAACCTTCCTAGTGCTCTGATGATTAAATCACATAGATGGCTGTGGGGCTCAATAACATTTGGCAGGATAGTAAATTATTTGCCTTTTAATGTAACCTATGTCATGCCACTGTGCAGTAACCTACACGGAATGGCAAACCAATGCAGGCATAAAGGGCTTCCTTTCTGTAGTCATGGTGCATTGTCCTACCATAATTTGTAATGTCATGTGAGACCTCCTTGTGGGGCCAGGTTTGTACCTAGTGTTCATTCTAGCACCTGCCATATTTGAAAACCCATGCAGTTCCTCTTCCCTGCCTGGGGTGTCGCTGTCTGCTGTGGTGATTCTAGCACAGGTCTGGTTTGCATGTCAGTGCTGATATAAAGACCACACTGTGTTAGAAGCACTACAGCAGACAGCGACACCCCAGGCAGGGAAGAGGAACTGCATGGGTTTTCAAATATGGCGGGTGCTAGAATGAACACTATGTATCTGCAGTTGGGCTTCTACACAACAATGCGACCCATTGCCAAGCATAAGACGTAATGAATTAATACCTAGGACCAGATGCACTAAGCTCCAAAAAAGTGATAACGTGGAGATTGATAAACTACCAGTCAGCTCATAACTGCCATTTACAGGCATGATTGAAAAATGACAGTTATGAGTGGGTGGTCGGAAGGTAATCACTCACCTTAGTACATCTGGCCAGTGGCGGAACTCCCGGAGGCAATGGAGTCATCTGCCGCCGGGCGCCAGCCTCAAAGGGGGCACTGACTCCATTGCCCCTGGTGTTCCACTCATTTGAGGTGCTGCCCGGCAGTACCCTAATGTATGCGACAGCGATGCCCCCTCCAGCGGCGATGCCCCCCCCTCAGTCCTCCCTGTCACTTGGTTGGCCGCCGCTGCACTCACTGAGTGACAGCGGCCTGAGCAAATGAGAGCCAGCCAGCACAGTGACGAGGAGCCGGGAGTCGGGCAGGCCGCAGCAGCAGGAGACCGTCAGCAGCCATGTGGACGGGTGCCACTCAGGGAGCACTGCATACAAGCTCCCGGCGTCCTGAAGCAGCCAGTCCCAGCCCCAGCATCCCCACCGCTCTTTCCCCCGACTAGCGTGTCCAAACTGCAAATATCGCCTCCGCCAGCCCCCTCCGGTCCCTCCCCAGCAGCTCAACTCAGACAGCCTGCAGGAAAGGACCAGACTGCAGCTGTTACGCAGGCCCTGCAGAGGCCTCCCTCCCACTCAGCCAGACCCGCAGGACTGATCAAGGCTGAACCACGGAACATGAACCACCATCCGGACTCAGGAGAAGCCCGGGGAGCAGCAGCTCAGCGAGCCCAAGGACATCGGGCTAGAAGGTACCTGTCACCCCCTCATCCCTCCCAGTCACCTCACACCCAGGTGGCCCCTCTTTGTGTGCGTGGCCCAGAAGGGAGCAGCACCGTGGGGCTCATGCAGCATCGGTGCAGCAGTCCACCTCCCACTCTAGCTCTAAATGCCTGCATCCAGGCTTTAGCAGCACCAGGCTGATTTTTACCACTCTCTCATTTATCTATCTCTGCCTGACCCCCCAATCTCTCTGCCTGACCCCTCTCTCACCTCATCTTTCTTTCTGCCTGATCCCCCTCTCACCTCATCCCTCTCTCTGCCTGATCCCCCTCTCACCTCATCCCTCTCTCTGCCTGATCCCACCCTTACCCATCTCTATCTGCCTGACCCCCTCTCACCTCATCCCTCTCTGCCGATCCCCCTCTCACCTCACCCCTCTTTCTGTCTGTTCCCACTCTCACCTCATCCCTCTCTCTGACATGCTTTCTCTCTGACATGCTTGTTTCTCTCTTTTTCTATCGCTCTCCCCCCCCCCCCCCCCCCATCTCTTATTCTCCCTCTCTCTAGCTATCTATCTAGGGGGGCACCAACTTTTATCTTGCCTCCGGGCGTCATGGGCGAACTTACGCCACTGCATCTGGCCCATAGCGTTGCTTTTGAATGGAAGGATATGTAATTGGGCTATGATTCTGGAGCTCGCTGACGCAAGTTGAGTACAGTAAAGGTCTAGTGTCTTTATGCTAGTACCATGCACCTTTCAAAACCCATGCAGTTCCTCTTTCATGCCTGGTGTGTCACTGTGTGCTGTGGCACTTCTAGCACACTTTGGTCTGTATCTGCTGTGGCACTTCTAGCACACTTTGGTCTGTATCTGAGTGCTGAGATACCAGATTGTGATAGAAGTGCCAATGCAGAATGGGCAAAACCAGGTTGGGCAGATGTAACCTATGCAGAGAGTTGGATTGGGTGGGGTTTGTACATCAAACTGTGCAGTCAATATTTACCCTGCACAGAAACAAAATAACTTGCCCAAATCAAACTCTCTCTCTGCACATGTTACATCTGCCCCACCTGCAGTGCACATGGTTTTGTCCATTAGCAAACCAAATGTGATTTGCGAGTGAACCTGAATCATGCCCTGAGTGCCCTAACACATCTACTTCAGGCTGTTGTTGTTGTACAAGCACTGTAGGTGTGGCAGGTAGGCAGGTGCCACATCACGTTTTAATGCTTTCCAATCTGTATTAATAGTGCTATAAATGCAGGAGAAAGTTGATGCATTTAATCTGCACGGTGTAGAGAGAGAGCCTAGAAATCTATTTCTGATTTGTGTGTGTGTGTGTGTGTGTGTGTGTGTTCCCGTTGGCTTATGACCGTAATGTAGTAATGACCGTAAGAATGTAGCTGCCCGTTTGATGTGTACATTAAGTCATAGAATTTGCATGTGAAAATGGAGACCCAGTTTCATATAGCTTTACACACTGGAAAAGCACAGGTGCCCTGCTAGAGCTTCACCCAAAGCAACACGTCCTGGCAGGTTCTCCTGGCATCAAACGACCAACTCTTAGATCCCTCGATATTAACTAACTAGTATGTGCAATGCCGATGCTGAATTGAAGGTCACATAAATCAAACTGAACCAATGTCATTGCACAGCTGCCTGTTTTGCTTCTACACCCATCATCGAGGAAGCATCACAAAAACAACCACTGTATGGAAAATTAACAGTATTGCTGTATTCTAAAATATTGAATACTTAATTGCTGTAAAGCCAGGATTACATGTATGCACATGTGGACAAGGGTAAAATGAAGTTTCCAAAGAACATGCTCTTGTTTCCAGGTAATCTTGGAGCAGGGAGGTAAACCAGTCACGTAACCTATATCCCCACATCTTATCGTGTATGCTGTCTCAGAATGCAAGCACTGACTAACTCCTTCACCGCCAGGGATCTGTGGCAAATATACTGTAGGTCTCCTGAGGCAACACAATTTGCTGATTTATGCAGACCGCTAGTTGCTAAGAGTAACATGTTTTTTGTTTTTGTTTTTTTTACACCAACATAATTTTAACTATTTTTTATTTTCTTTTTTTTTTTGTAGCACAGAGCACTTTCTTTTTGATACCCAGGTTAAGACAAGTAATATCTTAATTTATAAGCATAACATTAAATGGGAAGCCCGGCGCTCCCCGCCCATCTCCGCCCCCCCCCCCCCCCTCGCTGCCATGGGTGCGTGCACCCGGCGACCTGAAAGGTGCACGCACCATGCGCCTGCACATGCGCAGAAACACGCCTGCGCAGACGCACAACATCGGTACTGCGTGCGAATGCGCGCAGTACCGATGAAATCTGAATAAGGCCCATAGAGTCAGGCTGCATTTACACAGACCCGCCAGAGGCGGCTCGTAACACTCCACAACCAATACGCTACAGATCTCACAGTGCAGTACCAGATAAAATGCCTGTTGGTGGCATGAATTTTATTTGCCTGTGTATGCGCCTAGTTGGCAATTTAATTTGTACCAGGCTCCCCCTGCTGGGCATCTATACTGATGGTTCCTGACTGAGCCATTCAGTTATTTCTATGCTTGGGTGCCCATTATTAATGTGCCTGAAAACACTGGTGTGGCTAAACCCATCTAAAGCAGTGGTTAGGGCATCCAAAGTCCCATTTGGGCACCTAAACCACAGACTTCGCACACCTTTCCTCTTTAACCTCAACGGGCTTGTAAACAGAGCAACAATGGAATTGTACGGTTTTTCGCCCCCTAGTGGTAGTTGCTGGGGGAACAAATGAAATCACCCATATTTAAGAGCCACTAGCAAACATACAATTTTTTTTATGTTTTTCGAAAAAGAGGGGATACGTGGGCACCTGTAGCAAACGTATGGAGAACATCCAAACTCCACACCAGTAATGATCAATTTTTGGTCATAGACCACTGCACCAACTTTGTTGCCTTTTGAAAAAATATGAACCATTCAAGTTGCATTAGTAGAATTTTTTAGTTGATTCAATTTCTTATCTTTTTCATAGGATAAGGAAACGTGCATTGGTGTCAACAATCAAAGCTACATATGTGAAACGGGTCACTGCTGCGGACAATCTCAGTGCTGCAACTACTACTACGAGCTATGGTGTAAGTCCCGGAGGATTACCTTCTCTACTATTGGGTGCGGACCCGGTCACTCGGCCATGTGACCTGAGCTGCTTCTCCAGGTTTTAGGCTGGAGCTACGCATGGCTTTAGCCCCTTGCCGAGTCAGAGCTTGTTCTAAACATTCCACCTCCCATATCCCCCCCCCCACCGTCTGCAGTGGGTGTAAATATGTATTCAGATGCCTGTATCTGATAAACAAGACCTGACCGTTCCAGCTATCTTTCATGATCCGCAAACTATGTTTAAATGAACTATAAACGTGTTCACTGGTATAATATATTATTCTGCTGTCAAGCGATCAAAGTCGCATACATGTGGCTGGGATTAAAGAATTGGATATGCCAGCAGGTGGGGGTACAGGGTATAAAATTAGATACTGCGCTCAATGTGGATGAAATGCTACTATCATCCAGAATATTATGGGAAAAAAACAGGAGAACGGTTTAGTAGATTTTGGAGAAATGTACATTTTATACATGGGATTAAAGAATGAGAAGCATCTTTTGAGTATATATAAATATGAATGAGACCATCTAACCCAATGATCTTACTAGGATTATTTTGCAGCACATTTTGTAATTGGCCCGTTTAAGCGCAGTGTCCGGGAAAAGCCCATTCTGACTTTAAATTGCAATTGATTAGTTGGTAGGGGAACCTTGGCTTTTTCACAGCATTATAAACTGAAGCAACAGTTGCAAAGTAACGGGGCCTACACACCGGGTGATTTCAGGGCATGTTCTAAGCAATCTAACTAGATCGCTTAGAAAATGCTCCTACACTGCTCCGTGTGGAGGCGCCATAGCAAGCCATGCACCCATATCTCCCCGGCAATTAATATCCAGCATGCTGGATAAATCTACTTAGTTGCTGGTCAGAACCAGTGTTCTCACCGGAGAGCACTGGCCCTGACCGATCGCTCAGCACACAGTGCTGACACATTGCTGGGTGCTGAGCGCTCTTGCTGAGTACTCTAGTTAGACCGCTTAGAAAAGGAGCTGAAATCGCCCATTGAGTATACACCTATGTTTTACACATTTGTTTTGCACTACAGATTGGGTCTCCCTTATCCGTGTATTCCAAAAACTGAAATATTCCGAAAACCGTGATTTTTTTTTTTCGAATATTTTGTGGTTTTCCCCACCCACCTTCTTCTTTTTTTTTTTTTTTTTTTTTTTTTTTTTTTTTTTTCATACTTGCCTCATCCCCCTATGTCCTCGGCGGCCTCCGGGATCCTCTTCGGCAGCATCTCCAGTCCCAGGGCTTCAGTGCGCGGGTGTGCCGGTGATGTCACAATGCACCCCTGGGACCGGAGGTGCCACTGAAGAGGATCCTGAAGGCCGCCGAGGGACACTGTTGACGTCAGGAGACCATTGGGGCACCACCAGGGGACCAGGAAAGTATGGAAAAAATATATATTCCAAAATCCGAAAAAATCCCTTATCCAAAATGCTTGTGGTCCTGAGCATTCCAGATAAGGGATACTCAACCTGTATTAGGTTTCCATCAAACTTAAAAAAAAAAAAAAAAAAAAAAAAGCTAAAATGCATCCTCTTAGAAATGCACACAATACGTATGTGACCGAGCAACGAAAAACCTACCAGTCAAAGTTGTGCATTCACAATCAGCCAATCACAACCAGGTCACTAGTATTGGAAATGGTCACCTTCATCCTTGTGTGTATTTGCCCTTGTCCTCTGGTGCACCGGTAATTGATACAGCATGGCCAGCATATGTACATCCCTCTGCCAAGCAGACTCCGTCTGCAATATCACAAACAAGCCCTCACTGTACTCTGCACAAATTAGGTGGGATACTTTTTGGATTTAAATACTATAGAAAAAGTAGATTAAAACAAATACAAATGTACTTAAGTGTTGCTATAAAGATTAATTATTTTATGTTGAACTACAAAATCAAATCATAAGGGGCCTACACACAGGGAGATTTGCTGAGTGTTCTGAGCGATGCTAGATCTGACCCTGACCGGCGATTAACTAGATTTATCCAGCATGCTGGATATTAATCGTCGGTTGATATTGGCACGCAGGTCCATGCATTGCTATCGCCCCTAGTAGGGAAAGTAGCCAATCGATGAGGCTGGTTAAAAGTACATATGTTTTGCGTGATATTGTGGGTATGTAACTCTAATAAGAAGAGCCCATTCCGAGACCCTCTTATACTCTAATTCAGTGATGGATAACCTTGACATGCCAGCTGTTGTTGAACTACACATCCCAGCATGCCTTGCATCAGTTTTAGCATGGCCAAATAGTAAAACTGATGCAGGGCATGCTGGGATGTGTAACAACAGCTGGAGTGTCGAGGCTAGCTATAACTGCCCTAATTCATTTGCACACTTTTTGCTTGGTCAACTATTTGTCCCATGCATGAACTTGATGATTTATGTTCTTTATTTCTTTTCTGTTTCAGGGTTTTGGTTGGTGTGGACAATTATTATTATACTCAGTTGTTGTTGTGTATGCCATCACCGGCGAGCCAAACACAGACTCCAGGCACAGCAGCGGCAGCACGAGATTAACCTTATAGCTTACCGGGAAGCTCACAGCTATTCCTCTGTGCCATTTTACTTCCGTACGTAATCCTATATCCATCCATCTATGTGTGTTCATGATGCTTTACTATGTGGATATCGCTCTGCAAATCAAACAACGAAGTCTGTTTGATCTAGAGATGTGCAGGCTCTGATTTACTCTGGTTTAAAAGCGGGATCTTCTTGGCTATCAACTGTCAACAACTGTCATGTGATTTGGGATAGCCAATAACATCCTGCTTTGAAATCAGAGTAAATCAGAGCCTGCACATCTCTAGTTAGATCCACCCCCGGATATGCTGCTGAATCTATTCCTGAAGCTCCGCTACTGTTGGGAACAACGCAGAGCAAGTGGCAGACTTCCATCCATAGCCCAGATTTAGTCGTAATACCTAGAAAGGCCAATGCCTCAGGGATACCGCTTTGTGTATCGAAGAGGTTCCACTTTTGTGGATGTTTTTAAATGAATTTTGTGGGATTTGACATATGGGGCGTGACATTTATTATAAAAACTAGTTAAAAGCCCATCACAATGACGGCTTCTGCAATATACAATGATAGTTTTTGGCCCACAAACTCTCCAGCTCACCCCTAGTCCCTATCTGCTCCTACCTCCAATCTGTCTTTACAGCTCCCCCTCTCCATATCTACTGTACCAAGTTTGGGACAGATCAGTGTCCCTGCCAAAATTACTTTCACTTTCTGAGTAATTTGGTCCGTTGATGGCCTCTAGTGGTCAGTGGCAGTACTTCACTTTATAAAGGTGATGAGTAGTTGTATGACAATGGGTTAATTTTGTATAGGGGAAGCTTGATGATCTTACCTCTTACTCAAAAGCACAGCTAAGAGTTTTAAGCCTACAGGATCCTTTTAGGTAAAACTTTTCCCAGAGGTAAACCTTTATGAATTAATGCATATGTACTAGAGCAGTGGTTCGCAACCTTGGTCCTCAGGCCCCCCCCAAAAGTTCACGTTTTCCAGGTCTCCACAGAGAACTAATTAGCCCTACCTGTGGATCTTTTAAAATGTGTCAGTGAATAATGAGTGCACCTGCAGGGTGACCTGGAAAACGTGAACTGTTGGGGGTGGGTGGTCCTGAGGACCACTGTACTAGAGGAACATTTAAAAAAGCTGTACGAGTGAAGAACCTTGAATTGTTTATAATTACCTATTTAAGTTTGGAGGCATTTATTTGCAATGTAAAAAAAAAAAAAAAAAGGTAATTTCATCTTGAAGGAACCAACTCTAAAATATCAATTTATGAAATTGTTATAGCAAAAGATATTTTGTAACAAATTTACCAATTTTAAAAGTTTACGTACTTTGACGGTATTTAGAGCTAGCTAAGCCCGAAGAAAAAGCTTCAAAAGCTAGTCTGCTACCTTGTGATTGCCTCTGTGTTTCTGTATGTGTGAAAGATGTAGTTTCACTCGCTGCCAGCAGATGGTAGTGTTTCGGTTGCACTAGACCTGTCTGTCTGTCTATCCATCCATCATACATTATTAGTTGCAGCTCATTTACAGTTCAGGAAATTGAATAGTTTCTCACAAGTAACTACATTATCACAAACAAACTACATTACTGTGCACTAGACTCCTCTGTTATTGTGATCAACTCACTGAATTTGTTTTCCCCTTTGTAGGATTTTTGCCAAACTACCTGCTACCTCCCTACGAAGAAGTGGTAAACCGACCTCCAACTCCACCTCCTCCATACACTGTCTTACACCAACAGTGTGTTGCAGCATGTGCCAACATGGCGACCTCTGACCCCATACGAAATGCACAGCAAAGCCAAACAAATTCTCCGGCTGCAGCAAGTTGCAGCGGGACACGGCCTCCAAGTGTTGGTGATTGTGAACCTTCTACTACATGTCTAGAGAGGGTAGTGAACAAACCCAGTGGCCTTGATTCCAATGACCCAGCTAGTGGGGCAGAGTTGGATGAAATGGCCGATCAAGTGTCCTTCTTAGACAAGGATTCAAAAGAACTCTTAAAGGACTACAGCTCTGACAGCTTCGATCAGAGCGGATTCTTTGATGGCAAAGACAAAACGCCGGGGAGACACCGGCGGTTCACCGGTGACTCCGGCATTGAGGTTTGCCTGTGCAGTAGAGGCCATGATGACTTCAAAGAAGTTGATGGTTTAATCGATGATGCAGGGGAAAACTTCTGCGACAGCTGTAACTCTTGTGACGTTCGCCCCCACAGAGATGAGGAAGAAGGGATTTTTGATCAATCTGAGGTTTCCGAAGATCATCCCCACTTGCCTTGTCAGCCTTTGAGCTTGCTTAACACAATCAATGAGCAAGACTCTCCAAATTCTCACAACAGCAGCAGCTCCCGTGGCTAGAGAACCATGCGTTCATGCAGAAGTATATTCATGACTGACTCCTGTTTTGTTTTTTTGTTATTCTTTTCATTGTCCTGTACATTAAAAGACTTGGAAATGCTCCTACCAAAGCTGATCAAAAAGACAATGAAAGTCATGTGGCCAGCGCATCAACTAATGCCTTGATTTCGAAAGGGGCTTTTACACCGGTAATTTTGGTGACTGAATCGGACAATAAAAAACAGAAACCAGAGCTTAAAGCGTGTAAGGTTGAGGCTTTAGTATAAGCTATCTGGATTTTCTTGTTATCCTTTTTTGAGGAACGATCGTTTTTTTTTTTTTCTCTCCTAGTTAAATTGCTTCTATGCGATAGAATACTATACTAGAAAATTCTAGCGCCAGTGGATGAGAGCAACTGACAATTACCCTGATTGGTGAGCTTAGAATGTCACACTCAAGAACTGGAGGAGCGTAAGCCTAGGAAGAAGATCTAGGTTCTTAGCCAGTATTGTGATGTGAACAAATCTTTAAATCGAGGAGGCAGGGTGGGTGCATCAGTGTTTTTGTAGCAGGGGGTCTTTGTTTGCACACACTATTAATTGCAAACAAATGCGTCACCACAATATTTTTCCACTAATTGGCATCCCTATGTTACATGGTGGGATAATATCTAAATATAATTCTCACCTCAAGGGAGAAGTTTTATTTTTTATTTTGTTCAGTACACTTTATAGTAGAAAATATATGGTTTTCTAGCCTTCATTTTATTGTAATTTTTTTTTTATTTTTTTTTTTGACATTATGAAAGAAATTAATGATTACGCAGCTGGTCTGCTCGGAACATGTCCTGGGCTTTTCCTCCAACCATTGGTGGTTGCTGTAGCACGCACAGATTTTTGTGGGGGGGGTTAGAAAAATGTAAAACTTGCCCTCAGGCTTTTATATTTAAGTGGATTTGGCTAAGGATACGCCCGGTTAAACACCAGCTCTCTATCCACTGTCCAACATGAGCACATCAACATTTTTTTTTTTTGAGCAGTATTTTTTTATTATTTTTTTCTTTTTTTTTTTCTTTTATGTAAAAATCTAATGCAATTTTTACATTGACCACTACGATAAAAAAAAAAAAAGTTTTGTGGTCATTGATTATGCCTATGAGAATGCATGCCTAGGAGTATGTATTCCATACTGTAAGCTGAACGGTTATGATGTTACTGCGATTTCTGAGTTCAAATATATTGTAGGTTTTTTTTTATATATAGTTTTTGTTTTTTTCTTAAATGTTACACATTCCCTTAAATGAGACAGATGGGAATTGTCTTTATAACTTCTAGTAAATTTACTATACTCGTTGTTTATTCAGATTGTGACCATTCAACAAATCGTTGAGAGGGTTGAATGCTACAAAATTGCCTAGTGGAAAGTGCAAGCCTTTCTCTTTTTTTTTTTTTTTTTTTTTTTGGGGCAGTGACTGCTCTACGGCATAGGGAAAGATTTTAATTTTACATTTTTAAACTTAATACAAATGTGCACTTCTGAAATTTACAGCAAAATATCTGTGGCAACACGGATCGACATTGACAACTTTCTTGCACTGGATTGTCATTTTATTGTTTAATTAAAGACAACTTTTGAGAATAAAATTGCACGTAGCGTCTTGTGTTATTGCTTACGTTCAGGTCAGGGTAGGACCACGGGAAAGGTCAACATACGTTGGGTCGACCACTGAAGGTCGACTGGCCATTGGTTGACACTCAAAAAGGTCAACATGGGTCATTTGGTTGACACACATTCTGTAGACTTGGGTTTTTCTCATTTTTTTTTTGTCCCGAATGTCGACCTGGACACTGTATCGGTGCAATGCATGCATTGTAAAGCGCAACAGAATCTGCTGCGCTATATACGAAACTGTAAATAAATAAATGCATCCCCTCACATGGCTTGCTGCCCCTCGCTACACTTGGCACGCTCTTTTATTCTCCCTCCACGCCCTAGTGGATGGTAGGGCATGAAATACCGCCTGTCAGCTCAAAAAAGATGTGAAAAACCCATGTTGGCATTTTGTTTGTCAAACTTCCCCATGTCGACCTAATAACCCTGTCAACCTATATCCATGTCAACATATTGAATGTGTCGCAATTCAGTTAGACCCAATGTATGTCGACCTTCTTGCGATCGACCTAGTGACCGTATCCCCGGGAGTCGAGACACTGCAGCACATAGTGGCACATTTATCAACAAGTGATATTCTTATCACTCCTTACAAATGATTTAATGGTGGTCCTAACTGTCATATTACCGTTTGTTTAAAAAAAATGACAGGTTGGAGCTGATTGGCAGGAGCGGCATTTATCCTTTGTAATGAGTAACAAAAATATCACTTGATGAAAAATTTTCCCCATAGTTTTATTTGGGTAAATGCACCCGAAGGATTCTGCAACCCAACGGGTATTTTATTTATTTTTAATACCCGTTCATATTGTTTAAGGCACTCTTAACATGGGTGAACATTAGGCGATGTGTACCCAGCCCGTCATCGCCCCTGAGCGGACCCTGCATTTGATAAGAGGGTACTTGTTTCCTAGAACGGCCACAATCGTGAGTGATCGTGGCTCTTAATTAAGGGACACGATCCTCACGATGTGGCCGATTTTTTACAATTTTTTCACTTTGATTGACAGAAATCGGGTCAATCGGTCGGTCGCGACCAATTAAAATCGGCCGCGATGCGACCGACCGATTGACCCGATTTTTCCATAGACTTCAATGTTAAAAAATCTTTTAACATTGAAATCGGTCGGTCTTGTGCCATTATAATGGCACAAGATGAGATGGACTTGATTAAGTCCATCTCACATAGGGAAAAATGATAAAAAAGGTGAAATGGGCCAATATGACCCATTTCACATTTTTTATGTGCCCGCCATGACCCCACGATAGACGTGAACCCGAAGCGTGGCGAGCGCAGCGAGCCCGCGAGGGGCGGCGGTGCGCGTCCTCCGACCTTTTCATTCCCCTACTATCCACTAGGGCGTGGAGTGAGAATATAATAGTGTGGCGAGCGCAGCGAGCCACCGAGCCCGAAGCGTGGCGAGGGGACGCGTATACCTCTGAAGTTAGACGCGTCCCCTCGCGGGGCTCGCTGCGCTCGCCACGCTTCGGGCTCGGTGGCTCGCTGTGCTCGCCACACTATTATATTCTCACTCCACGCCCTAGTGGATAGTAGGGGAATGAAAAGGTCGGAGGACGCGCACCGCCGCCCCTCGCGGGCTCGCTGCGCTCGCCACGCTTCGGGTTCACGTCTATCGTGGGGTCTAGCACACTTATTAACATTTGGGGGGGCAATTTAAACAAATCTGGTGTAAAAAAAAAAAAAATCGGGTGAAAAATCGGCAGATCGGATCGGTCGCATCGTATGCGACCAAATCGCATGCGATGCGATCGATCCGATTTTTTATCTTACGACCACAACGATCTAAATCGTTGTGGCTGTTCTAGGAAACAAGTACCGATAAGAGCATACACACTTCCCAACGCTGTGTTTGACTTACTAGTGACAGCCCCCAATTGGGCGACATCGTCTATTGAGTACCCAGATCTACTGTGCATCAGTTTTCTTATTCCCCAACATGAGGTCTCATCTACAGTCTGTGTCCCTTATTCTTGTTCACTCGCAAAGGCAAATGCCTTCTCAAATGGACAAGTGCACTGCAGGTGGGGCAGATGTAATATGTGCAGATAGAATTAGATTAGGATGGGATTTTCCGTCAAAGTGAGATCTATATTGCAGTGTAAAATTAAAGCAGCCAGTATTTTCCCTGCACAGAAACAAAATAACTCACCCAAATCTAATTCTCTCTGCACATTTTACATCTGCCCCCCTGCAGTGCACATGCTGAATAAATCTAGTTAATCACTGGTCAGGGCCATTGTGATCACCGGAGAACACTGGCCCTGACAAATTGCTCAGCACACAGCGCTGACACGCTGAGCCATCTAGCATCGCTCATAACACTCAGCAAATCTCCCAATGTGTAGGCCTCGTAAGCCTTGGAGAGAGATTAAGTCCAAGCCAATCCGATCCTGACTTCCAAGCCAATCTGATCCTCACTGCCAATGTCACAGGCTGGTACTTTGTCTCCCTCCCTCCAAGGCTTAGTGCATAGACCTCTCAAACTTCTATTTCTGTACTAGACCAAAGATGCAGTTTTAATAAATGATGACCCTCGTTGAAAACCTCATTGGTGGCTGAAAAACCTGTTTCAGGGTCACTGGTGTAGTATTCTCCTTGCTAGATGGATCGCTGTAGAACAAATCATTACAATAGCTGTAGCTACAAGTATAAAATAATTGGTTATAGAAAAATGATCACTGTTCACCTACGCTAAGTGAGAGCCGCACCAATTCTAAATAAAGAAGTAAAATTTTGTTACTCAAAATACTACAGGAGACCTCAAATACAACTAATGCCCCTTTCCCACTGCAGGCTTTACACGGTAAAATGCCATTTTTTTAGCCTTTTTAAACGGCTAGAGCTGCAGTGGGAAAGCTCCAGGTTGCTTTACCCAGGTAACAAATACCGGTATTTGTTACCCGGGTAAAAAGCAGTGTTTTTACCGTGTAAGAGCCGTTTTTTTGGCAATGGGAAAGGGTTTTAAACGGTATTTAGAAATAATAATAAAGGTTAAGAACATGATTGGTGCATGTGATGTTTTTAATGACAGGCAAGGTTTACTAGAGAGTTTAAACGTGTTGCTTTGTGGTTTACACGGGTAAGTGTGAATGGGACAAAAACTGCTTTTAAACGTTATTTTAACGTTTAAAAGCTGCAGTGGGAAAGGGTCTTTGTGGCTATTACCCGGGTAAAGACACGTTTAAAAAAAACGAGTCTTTACCCGGGTAGGCAGTGGGAAAGCAGCATAATAGTGATGATTTAATGCTCCCATAAACACTGATTTAAGAAGAAAGTTTACAGAACAGATCTATCAACAGTGACCATAAAAAAAACATTTCATATTGCAGCATAACTTGCAAGGTTTACTGTACCAGCTTTGCAGCAGTTTATATTAAGACCACTTGAAACGTGGTTATGACTGGAGCTATTTAATAACAACGTAGGTAAAATAAAAATATTTTCCAAAAAAAAGGAACACTTGAAACTAAAATAAAGATTGTCGGAAACAGGTCTTTTAATAGTTCTCTATTTCTCATTAAGTCAAAATGGCTTCATATTTCACAGTATGGAAATTCAATTATATTAATTTGTAAACTTAACCATTTACATTCTGTCACCTGCCAGAGAATGCTGTGGATGTAGGCAGCATGTCGACGATGAGAAGCTCAACGCCATACAGTGTAATGATATTGACAAATGGGGGTTAGTTTGGTTCACTCTTTCTGACAAATTCCTTCTTAGATGGACAAAACCATGTGCACTGCAGGTGGGGTAGATGTTACTTGTGCAGATATAATTAGATTTGGGTGGGGTTTTACTTCAAAGTGAGATCTATATTGCAGTGTAAAAATAAAGCAGCCAGTATTTACCCTGCACAGAAACAAAATAACTCACCCAAATCTAATTCTCTCTGCACATTTTACATCTGCCCCCCCTGCAGTGCACATGGTTTTGTCCATCTAAGAAGGAATTTGTCAGAAAGAGTGAACCAAAATAACGCCCATAGGGCTAAATTTACTAATGCTTCTAAAAATGAAGAGGTGATGTTGCCTATAACCATTTAGATGCGGTCTTTAATTTCTCTATTGCAGCGGTTCTCAAACTGTGGGTCCTTCCTGACCCCAAAGTGGGTCCCAAACTGCTCAGCATGGGGTCGCGACTCCATTTGCTGACCATCAGGCTGATCACTTTTCTAATCTCAGTCAGTGATTCAAGGAGTCTGAATAATCTTTTGAAATGTCTGTTATTTAGACTCCTCCCATCACTCTGTGCCGCCACAATGCTGCCATGTATGGATATCTGCTGCCTACACATGTCATGTGATGACCTTCTTCAGTAACTCAGTCGGGTCCTGTAATTATTTCTATTATATGATGGGGTCCCAGAGCAAATAGTTTGAGGACCCCTGCTCTATTGCATCATAGAAAATGATAGACAGAATCTGCTTGGTTGCCATGGGCAACATCTCTTTTCACTTTTAGAAGCTTTAGTAAACTTACCGCATAGTGTTCATTCTAGAACCTTGCACCTCTTTCTGTCTGGGGATTCGCTCTGCTCTGGTACTTCTAGCACAGTCTGGTCTGTATCTCAGCACTGTTGTACATATCAGATAGTGCTAGAAGCATCCGGAGAAGAGAACCGGCAGGAAAGAAGAACTGTTTGGGTTGTGAGAAGTGCTGGAATAGCCGTAGACACCTGCAAAATGTTGACACAGCGAAAATGTTAATGAATAGAAATTGTAAGCTTAAATATCAGCATAGACATGTACCTGTCGACATTCTGTCAGTGTCAACCTAGTGGTTTTTGACATGCTGAACATGTTTACAGTTTGTATGTCAACCTGTCGACATTGTGATGTATAGAAGTTTCCTTCAAAGTTATCCAGGTAGTCTCCCAGAGCTTCCTGGTCACAGCGCATATTAGATCCGATGCATTGTTTTGCAAAAATGCCAGACGAAGTTAGAAGATTCTAATGCGATCTGGATCTGTATATAAAAAACAACAACTAAATGTTGCATGCAGTGGCTCAATTACCCCGAACAGGTCATGTTTTCATGATTTCTATTTGTGGATGCAGGTGGGATCATTACTACCCCGTAAAAAAGATTAATTTGCATGTGCATGATTAAAGGTATCCACAAAACATGACCTGTTAGAAAAAGCAGCCAAGAGTAGCATCCCTGACCATCCCTGTTGTCTAATGCGATTATATTGGCTACCTCCTGTAGAATAACCTACACTGCAGTATGTTTTAATAGTTAACAATAAGTTACGTGGTGCTCTCACTAGTTTGTCCTAAAGAACTTTTTAATAAGCACTTTTTAATATACAGGTTGAGTATCCCTTATCCGAAATGCTCGGGACCACGAGCATTCCGGATAAAGGATTTTTCTGTTTTTTGGAATACATTTCTTTAGGCACACTTACCTGTCCACTGGTGGTGTCCCGATGGTCCTTCGGCGTCCACAGCAGACCTTCAGCACAGTCTCCAGCGGTTCCAGGCTCGCCGGTGACGTCACCGAGGCGCACTTGCGCAATGCACTCCTGGGACCGCTGGAGACGCCCGAGAGGATGCTGAAGGCCTGCTGTGGACGTGGGGGGGGGACTTGGGAAGTATAAAAGAAGGCTTAGGGGGGAAAAAATAAGGTACTTGTGTATTATCACGGCGCCCCCAATTTCCATCGCAGGGCATTGTACAACCACAAAATCGCATCGCATGCCATGCCATATGATCGCATGCGATACGATGAGACGCAATTATACCCGATTTTACATTGTACACTCACCCTGATGGGTAATGATAATGTTAAATGCCCCGCCATTGTTAACGCCAACCCGAAGCGTGGCGAGCGCAGTGAGCCCGCGAGGGGCGGCGGTACGCGTCCTCCGACCTTTTCATACCCCCACTATCCACGTCGGCGTGGAGTTGATGTTATATAGTGTGGCGAGCTCAGCGAGCCACCGAGCCCGAAGCCTGGCGAGCCCCGCGAGGGCATGTGTAATACTTGTGAAGTAATGCGCGTCCGCTTGCCACGCTTCGGGCTCGGTGGCTCGCTGTGCTCGCCACACTATATAAAATCAACTCCACACCGACGTGGATAGTGGGGGTATGAAAAGGTCGGAGGATGCGTACTGCCGCCCCTCGCGGGCTCGCTGCGCTCGCCACGCTTCGGGTTGGCGTTGATAGTGGGGTGGCGTTAACAATGGGGGGGGGGGCATTTAACATTGTCATTACCCATCAGGGTGGGTATAAAATTAAAAATTTGGTCTGGGTGGGCATTTAACATTGAAATCGCGTCGCATCGCATGCCGTTATAATACGACTCGATATTAAAATTGTACATTCATCCCGGGAAAAGCCTCAAATCGGGTCCATCGCATGCCATCACATACCTTAATTAGTGGTATGCGATGCGACGCGACGGGCGCCGTGATAATGCACAAGTTCCAAAAATAAAAATTCAAATTGTTCCAAAAAAACCCCAAGTTTTTTGGAATAATTTGGATACGGGATATAGTACCTGTACTGTAAATTACATTGCTCATCTCCCAGGTATAACTGACTTTTTAAAATAATTATGTGAATGTATTTGGGATTTATTTAAACAGCTGCAATTTGCAGTACAAAAATAATTCCAGCTCCCAACACAGGAGCTTATACCTCCTAACACTTCTCAAACAATGGTGCCCTGACTGCTGCTGTAGCAATATGAGATGTAACTAAGATATATAATATTGTAGCTCATGTGAAAATAGGGGTTTTATATAAAATATTTGCAGTAGTCATTATCCTGACTAATTATTTACAGAATGTGAAGATAACGAGAGGTGAGTATGAACAGAACAATGCTACAATGGCTAGCCAACATCCTGCTATGTCTAGCCAGTGTATAAACACAGTGGTCCACATACTGGCCCTTATTCAGATCGCAGTACAAATTTGTTCTCAAAATGGGCAAAACCATGTGCACTGCAGGTGGGGCAGATGTAAAATGACCTCCATAGCAGAGCCAGCCTTTAGCCTATTGCAGCCTGCAAAACTACCCCCCCCCCTTTTTTTTTTTTCCTACGCCAAAATCTCAAAGCAAATCCATTATTCATTGTGCCAAGGAGTTGTTCAGAACACTGCATGTAATCGCTCTAGTGTGTGTTCTCTGCACAGGCCAATTAAATAGGTTAGTGTAATCTGGCCTATACTGGTTCAGTTTGCTGTACACACATCTCAAACCATAAAGAATGTTGAATATAGGATGCATAGTATATTATATAGTGCTAAAATTGTATCGCAAAAGATTTACTTTCTGTTATGTGTTAAGGATGTATTTCATTAATATGAGTTTGGTTTATGCTTTGTGCTATTTCTAGGTCCTAGGTGTCTTGCTGAAAATTTTATTCCATCTCTCTGCTCCTCTATTTTGGCAAGGGTTTAAAGTTCCTGAAGCACACAGTGATCAATATATTATGCTCCCGGGGTGATGCCTTTTAAAATGGAATGGTGTTCTTGGGCATGATGTTGCATTCAAATATATTGTCTTGTGGCCAATGCCCAGTACTAGTCATTAGATCACAGAATCTTCGTGCACTTGGAATGGGGTCTCCTACAAGATGGCTGGTAGACCCAAACATAGGCTTATTGTGGCTTCAGTGCCCATCCCTCTTTCCTTGATCATCAATAACCACCTTAACTATTGTCCGAGATTTGGTTTCTCCAATATCTGCTAGGGAAGATTGTAACATGACAGAGTTGCCGTGGGCATTATACTGGCCCCTAAGAAGTGTGGCTCTCCTATAAATGTAGACACATTTGCCAAGCTCTCTATTTAGGACTACCTTGACTGTGCTCTAGACTAAATGATTGTCTTTTTAAAGCTTCTTCTAGTCTGACTGCTGCTTTCCAGTGACCTTTTCATGCATTTGCTTTGAATGCTCTTTGATGATCCTGATGAAGTTATACTTTGGAAGTGCACTAGCCAACTGTGAGATCTCAGACACATGTATTTATTGTTAAATCGTTTGGAACACTTTAATTACATGCAAAGTCACTCAAATTAACCGTAACCTTTAAATTCAACTTGTTACACCATTGTCCTTCACTGTAATCTTGACAAAACATTTGGGTGCTTATATCGTTATTGTGTTGTATTTAGCAATCTGTATTGATCATTCTCGCTCCAAAGTCATTTTAAGTTAATGCTATTAGGTAAAAAGGGAATGCATAGATTGCGAAGCTGCTGTTGAGACATGACAAAATGCAGAAGATGAGTTCTACTTGTCCTCAGCATCCAGGGCCGGCACCCTCCTGCAAACGCTATATTTGCGCTCCCCCGCATATTTAATAAAAGGACAGAACACACAACTAAAGGATGTGGTATCATAAGGAAGGGGCATAATTGGTGGTTCAGTAGTACCACCAATTCAATTACACCATTAAGTATCACAAAGATGGGGCAGATGGGCATATGCTGGGAAGAGAGGGGAACAGATGTGAGGAGAGAGGGGTGATAAATGCTGGGGAGTCAGCGGGGAGTGGAGATGCTGTGAAGAGTGAGGGTGGTACATATGTGGGGAGAGGGGGCAGATGGAGGGGAGACAGAGACAGGTTTGGGGAAATGGGGGACAGATAATGGGCAGGGAGAGGGGGGACGGATGATAGGCAGGGAGAGGAGGGTGATAGATACTGGGCAGGGAGAGGGGGGCAGGTACTGGGCGGCAGGTAGATGAGGGGATAGATACTGCCAGGAGGGGGGATATATGCTAGGTAGGGAGAGAGGGGGGGTAGATACTGGGCTGGAGGGAGGGGCATATATTGGGCAGGGAGATGAGGGTAATGGGCAGTAGGGGACGGGGCAGATAATGGACAGAGAGAGGGGCAGGTACTGGGCAGGGAGATGAGGGGATAGATACTGGGCAGGAGAGGTGGCAGGTAATGGTCAGGGAAAGGGGGGTAGGGAGAGATGAGGATAGATACTGCCAGAAGGGGGGGGGGGGGACCGGGTGGGGCGATGAGGGGATAGATACAAGGCAGGGAGAGGGTGGTACAGATGATAGGCAGAGAGAGAGAGAAGCTGCAAAGAGGCAGGAGGTGAAAAGACAGGTGGCTAGGTGCATACTCACAGACACATAGGGTGCCATGCTGTCAGTCAGATCCTCAATGTTCCAGGGGTCAGTGGAGGCGGGAGCATGTGATGACAGGCTCCTCCAATCAGGGCTCTGCTAATCAGCATGTGCCGAGCTCCTCCAATCTCAGCTCGGCACATGCTGTCCTGACACTGATGCAGAGTTCAGGGGGGGGGGGGGGGGGGCTCAGCACCGCAGTCAGTGTGCACTGGAAGGTGAAGGGACCTCCCCTGCTGCTGCTCTCTGATGTAAGCCCTCCGTCCTGAGTCACTCCTGTCCCTACTGCTGCTGCTGTCATCTCTCCCTCTCCTCTACTGTCAGCGCTGCTGCCTGTCACACACCGTGACAGGCGCAGCACCAGCACCACATACCCCTGCGCACAGTTGCAGAGCAGGGACAGCGCCGCCTATTCAGCCTGGCGCTTCCCTGCTTTGCAGGCTCTGCTGTGCGGGTAGCGCAGGCCCTGCTCGGCACTGCAATGCTACTGGTGTGATTTAAACGTACCATTCAGAATCACACCATGGCAAAATGATGCTCAATCTGCAATACAGAGAAACACACATTTTTGTACGTATTACAAATCACCCTTGCACAGATTTTTTTTAAGGCATTATCTTTATTGCTATCCAGTAGACCAGGGGTCCTCAAACTATTTTGATAATTTTTTATAATTACAGGACCTCAGCAAGTTACTGCAGAAGGTCATCATGTCACATGTGTAGTCAGCAGACAGCATCTGCATGGCAGCATTGTGGAGGCACAGAGTGATGGGAGGAGTCTATTATACCATAACCCATCACATCACATGTGTAGTCAGCAGACAGCACATACATGGCAGCATTGTGGAGGCACAGAGTGATGGGAGGAGTCTATTATACCATAACCCAGTGGTTCCCAAACTGTGTGCCGTGGCTCCCAGGGGTGCCTCAGGACACTTGCAAGGGTGCCCCAGGTTGGTGGTCCAGGACCAATTCAGATTTTTTATGGTTAATTGTTTATGGGCAAAACCATTGCTAGTGGCTGCCAATCATACAATGTGTACAAACAGAAGCAACTCCTGCCCTTTACCACATAACTGACCAGAAGGATCACATAGAAACCCAATCTACTTAATGTTATATTTATTCTGCTTTTTTTTCTTTGGCCTAGGGGTGCCATGAAAAAATTCTGATACTCTAGGGGTGCCGTGATTCAAAAAAATTGGGAACCCCTGCCATAACCCATCACATCACATGTGTAGTCAGCAGACAGCACATACATGGCAGCATTGTGGAGGCACAGACTGATGGGAGGAGTCTAAAATAACAGACAATTCAACTGATTGTTCAGACTCCTTGAATCACTGACTGAGATTAGAAAAGTCATCAGCCTGATGGTCAGCTACATTCTTAGGGCTATTTCACACGCTCCGGCTCCTGCCGGCCGGCTAAACCCTGCACGGCCAAGAAGCCATGCCTCACACAGAAGTTTACAATGGAGGGGATGGCCACAGCCCGGCAGCCATCCTTTCCAGTGGTGGGATCCGGCTGCAACCGGGCGGCTGGGCCATGGCCGTCCCGTGTGAATGGACACAATCATGTCCATTATTAACTACTGTGTGCAGCACAGCTCTTGGCCTTGCGGGATTTCGTCGCCCGGCAGGAACCGGAGCATAAGAAATAGCCCTTAGTCCCAATCCCACCAGTAACAGTCCGAATTGTCGAGCATTTATTTTTCTCGTTTTGCTCGACATGAAAATTTAGCTCAACAAGTTGAGTTCTTCCCTATTGTTGATGATGACGTCTGACCACAAGAAGTTCTAAGAGGAAAGTGGCAATTGTGTCAGAGATCGGCTCCATTTTTGTAGTTAATGATATGAAAGTAGATATCTTGATTAAAAACGCAAATTCTCCTATAAATACCGTTTTCAAATCAGCAGACTGCACAATGCTGGTATCTCCCTGAAGTCTCCGTACAGTGAGAGCTCTGAGGTAAACATTGCGTTGTGGGAGAAGTAAACAAAAGAATGGCAACAACAAACATTAAATCCTGGGTAATTCTGCCCCAGCATGGATACAAGGGACCTAAACATAGGTGTTTGGTCAAACCAGAAGTAGACACAAATAGACATGTATACAGAAGACTTTCAATGGGCAAAATCCAGCAGAGTGAACATGACAGTTGAGCAGAAAGTGAATAAATCTTTATATATATATATATATATATATATATATATATATATATTTCAAAATATCACAAAGAGAGAAGTCAAGATAAGATAAGCACTACAAACATCAGGAAATCTGGCATACAGTATACACTTTTCGGACATGCATCAAGAGAAACTCCCTTGTCACTACAGAAAGAATTGTCAAGTTAAATTTGAGGGACGAGTGATTTAAAACAGTCGAGGTCAGGTGTATTCTTTGACATTGAATAGGCTGCAGGACTTATCTTGACAGAGTTTACCCAAAATAGCTTGACAATTCGAGAAATGTTGAACTCGACAGTCGAGGAAACCGAAACCCAAATAAGGCGAGCTCTGCTCGACAAGTCGAGAAAACTAGACAATGAATAGATGACCTCATAAAAAACCAACCTCTTGCCGAGAAAACCACAAAGCTCGACAAAAATAACGAGCTCGACAGACATTGAATACCCTCCTTAAAGTAAATGTTCACTCGTAATGTAATTCACAATCTGTCTGCATATTGCAAAATTCCACCTGAAACCATCTGTACATGTGTTTGTAATACAGACAGTTTGGGGTTTTTTTGTTTGTTTTTTTAGAGGCTTGAATACTTTTGCAAGTCATGTGAGGTCATTGAGCTGGCATGGCCACACCTGCATTAGTGGGGTTATGATCTGCGGTTTTTTGGGCGCTCCCACCATTTCTGTGGGCACGCCTAATAAATGCTGGGTGGACCCAAGCGACTGCCCCTGGCTGGCAATGATGTTTCGAACACCCTGGTGAGAGAAAAACTCCCCAATGGTGGTTGCATAAGCAACTATGCACATGCGCAGACCCCCACTATCGGGGATGGGGCCGAATTCAGATCTGTGTGAACAGGGCTGAATCAGATCCTATGGGTGAGGTTTAATAGGATGAGAGTTTCAGAAAGTGAGAGATTTGGTGAGAAATCTCCATTTTTTTTTTTAAAGCGGCAATCATTTACACTGCAAAATCAAACTGGATTTGCAGTGTAAATGATTGCTGCTTTAAAAAAACTGGAGATTTCTTACCAAATCTCTCACTTTCTGAATCTCTCATCCTATTAAATCTCACCCTATGTGTTGGTCGACAATGCTGTCCCAAACTCCTTACTGTCTGATCACAGATCTGATCATTTGTCTGATCACAGATCTGATCATTTGTCTGATCACAGATCTGATCATTTGTCTGATCATTGCACATCTGCTGCTTCCCTCCAGAGATGTCGTCACTGCAGAATATATTTCTATACTACTATTTGACCTTTTGTAAACCATACGAGAGTAAAAAAAAAAATCTCCCCACATATGCTTTGTTAATAAATAATTTAAACACCTCTTCTAGAACTATATTCGGTACTCTTAACCTAGAAGGGCGCCAGCGATTGAAATCGCGGTCGTCGGGGGTAAAAATCGCGGTCATCGCGGGTAAATCGGGATGACCGCGATTTTCCCATAGGGAACAATGTTAAAAAGGCTATTTGACCGCGATTTCACTGTTAAATGCCTCAATGGACCCGATTTGGCCCTAGGAATCAATGTTAAATGGGCCACAGAGCCCAAATAAGCACAATTAACCCTTAAATGTCCCCCCCAATTTTTAACGCCACCCCACGATCCACGCGAACCCGAAGCGTGGCGAGCGCAGCGGTACGCGTCCTCCGACCTTTTCATGCCCTACTATCCACTAGGGCGTGGAGTGAGAATATAATAGTGTGGCGAGCGCAGCGTGCCACCGAGCCCGAAGCGTGGCGAGCGGACGCGGATACCTTCACAGGTAGACGCGTCCCCTCGCGGGCTTTACAGGTGTCGGCGTCGCCACGGACACCTGTGAAGCCCGCGAGGGGACGCGTATAACTGTGAAGGTATCCGCGTCCCCTCGCGGGGCTCGCTGCGCTCGCCACGCTTCGGGCTCGGTGGCTCGCTGCGCTCGCCACACTATTATATTCTCACTCCACGCCCTAGTGGATAGTAGGGCATGAAAAGGTCGGAGGATGCGTACCGCCGCCCCTCGCGGGCTCGCTGCGCTCGCCACGCTTCGGGTTCGCGTGGATCGTGGGGTGGCGTTAAAAATTGGGGGGGACATTTAAGGGTTAATGGGCTCTGTGGCCCATTTAACATTGATTTCTATGGCCAAATCGGGTCCATTGAGCCATTTAACAGTAAAATCGGGTCCATCGCGCCTTTTAACATTAATTCCTATGGGAAATCGGGAGCATCGCGTCGCGGGCATCGCGGGTACATTTATGGCCGGCCGCGACGCGACCGACACGATTTCCATGTTTAACATGGGTTTCAATGGGAAATCGCGGGCATCGCGTCGGTCGCGTCGCGGCCAGACATAAATGTACCCGCGATGCCCGCGACGGGCGCCCTTCTAGGTAAAGAGTACCCTATATTCTTACAATAATTAAACACAAGATATTTATGACTTGTTCCAGGTATTTTGTCTGCATAGCTAGACCAATGACCTGATTTTAAGAAAACAAAAAAGGTACATGACCAAGCTCCATGTAATGCAAAGTAGCGTAGCAACAATTAATATACAGGGTGTTTCAAAAAGGTGGACCCAATTTCATAATTGCTATGGGGGGGGGGGGGGGTGTATTCAATCTGTGCCAATATTTCCCACCAGGGGAGATATCAACACTCGCCTATTCAACGCAGCCGTTACTGACAGCATTGAAGGCAGTTAAATCCAACTTTTTAAAGTCGGATCTGTTTTGTCGGAAACGGCCACGGTTTGTCAAATTCACTGCCAGTTTTCTACAATCTGCAGCCGTTATTGCTGATCCACTGAGTTTTTGACATTGAATTCCGACTGTCAAGTTACTGTCGGATCCGCCCGAAAACATGGGATGTTCCAACAGTCAGAATCCCGGATTAATACCTCCCTTTATCTCTGCAACCACGAACCAGTCAGGGATGAAACTCTTATTACTAGAAAGGAAGTGACATATAGTTTAAAATGACCACAACTAGATGCTTCTCCCGACGTATCAATGAAAATTAAAGTGTTTTTTTACCCCTTCTTAGAGAAAGGTTTATCAAGGGAAACACAGTTGTGGGTCTGACTTCTAAGTTCTATCTCTTGCCACAACTTAATGAAGACTTCGATGACTTCATTTTTCAGCAAGACGAAGCACCACCACGTTGGCACTTGCATGTTCGACATTTTGTAGGACACTGTTGCATGGGACATCAAGACGTAGCACTATACCCTTGGTACCCAAAATCCACAGACATTACACCCTTTGATTTTTTTTTTTTATGTAAAAACAAGTGTTTGTGGTACCATTAGTGACCAATCTGAATGACTTCAAAAACCAAATCACAGCAGCTGTGAAGATACACCAAGACTTGGGATGAATTCAACTATCATCTCGATTGTTGTCCATACAGCAGATGGAGGGCACATAGGACCCTTTTCTGGTTGACCTGTAGCGCTGCGAGCACACAGCACATACCCCAAAATGTGCATGCGCAAAACAAAAACATTGCGCTCACGTGCAGATTTGCATGGACCAGAATAAGGTCCATAGAGCATTTCTAAAATAGTTTGCCAAATGTGATAACCCATTGAGCTATTTGTAATATTTGTGTAATTGTAACATTGCCATCGTGAAATATACTGCTTTGGGGCCATCTTTTTGAATCTCCCTGTACTGTACGGCTTTCATGTTCCTATAGCTTTTGTGGTTTATAAACCTCATCTGTAAAAACAAAATAAAGCTAGCACCTGGTTAAATAATCCTTAACAAATGACATTTGTGCGGTCACATTTTCACTCCCCGAAATAACTTGAGCCAGATTTAAGACAGGGTATCTCTGTTTCAGTCTTCCAGCATTGGGAAGTAATTTGTTGACCATGACAATGGCACTGTATTGGTAACATGGTACCAATGTTACAGCACTCTAAGCCGGTCCGCATCATAACTATACATGATACTTTATCTTTTTCCAACGTTCAAGAAAACTGATTTTTTTTTTTTTTATCATTTGAATGTTGGTTGTTAATAAACAAACACTGAAATGACGGCATCATCACAAGTGCTAGAGTGCCGGACAAAGAGGGTGATTCAGATTCGCCTTCATAAACCCCACTACAGCAGTGTCAGGGCATTTGTCTCACCCTCACATTTGACCTCTGCAGTGGATTCCTGTTTAATGATTCACCTGGACAGTCCTCTGTCGCTTTCTCCGACTGATCTGGTTAGACCCGCAGTTATAATAGACTGACTACTCTGCTGCACTCGTTCCAGTTACCAGCCTATCACATTACGTAGTCAGAGGGCCGCAAGTTGGGCCTAGTGACATTCAAATTCCCTTCAAGGGGTATCAGGCAAAGACCAGTGGAATGCTTGGTTCCACACCTCCTATTTTATTTGTCACCAACTGGCTAGTTGGCAGTAGTCACATTAAATCTTTGCGTTTGTGACCAGGTGTTATCATGATGTCCGGCCCATGTGCAGGTTCTACAAATCATGTGACGCTCATACAGTTAGGCATAGCACAGAGGACAGATAGGGTAGATGCATGGGGCTGATGTTAAACAAGGTTCAGAGAGTTCTCTTCGTGAGAGCTAACAATCTAGAGTACACCTTACTTAAGTTTATGTATATATTGCTGTCACTTCTGTTAATGACTGATTCTAGTTGGAAAGTGAGAGTAACTTTCACAAGACAAATGACATACATATTTTATATAATATCTATACTCCAAATAATTCTTCCATTGTATATTCTTGTGAAATTCGGAATGGAAAGGCATTAAATAAAAGTTGTCATCTCTGCGGAGAAAAGTTTTTGTTTTGGTTAGAAGGAGTCATTAATGCTTTGTTTGTAGGGAACTTTTTTTTTCTAGTTCACTTGAAGGTCAAATCTGAATTTCACAGAACAGTTATCGCTTGTACCTTGAATGAGTGTACTGTAGGTGAAGGCTGCTTGTACAAAATGTGCTGGGGATGGGGGGTCAGATGGTCACATACCATGAATAAAATGCTGTACAAGTAATGCAACCTGTCATGCAAGGCAGTGGTGTAACTATAAATCTAGCACCTACTGCCCCAAAAATTCCCGGGCCCCCCAGGGGTGGGGGGGGCAATTTGGCTCTTACTGCAAACAGTAAAAAGATGACCCCCCCCCCCCCCACACACACACACAATTTTTTTTTTAAATAAATAGAAAGAATTTGTACCTATGGCGGCCAATTCCAAAAAGGGTGTGTGGCCTCACTGATGCTCATTAGGCAATATGCCACACGTCTTGATGTTTATTAGAATATATTCCATACACTGTCATGCCCATTTCACAATATGCCTCACACCGTCATGCCCATTACAAATGTTGCCTGCCACTGTCATGCCCATTACACATTATGCCCACCAACAACATGCCCATTACACATTATGCCTAATGCCCATTACACAATATGCCCACCACTGCCATGCTCATTACACATTATGCCCACCATTGCCATGCTCATTACACATTATGCCCACCACCAACATGCCCATAACACATTATGCCCGTCATGTCATGCTCATTACACATTATGCCCACCACTGTCATGCTTATTACACATTATGGCCGCCACCGTCATGCTCATTACACATTATGGCCGTCACTGTCATGCTCATTAAACATTATGCACAGCACCGTCATGCCCATTACAATTTTTACCCACCAACATGCCCATTATATCAATTTACCAGATATGATAGTAACTGAGATACTGTACTATATAAAATACACACACACATACATCAGAGCCAGCATTAGTACACTATAGACACAGACCCTAACCAAGTTGAGACTGGGAACTCCTCCTCCTTTCCTTCTGTCTCTGTGCCGCTCTGAGCTGTCAATCTGCCTTGCAGAGATGCTCTAGTCTAGTGGGTGGGAGTGGCCCAACGCTGCCTGCAGTGCACTCGGGAGGTAGGAGGGGGGCCTAGAGGTCGCATTCCTTGCATGCCGCAGCTGTTCCCCCTCCATTCTAGCCCACCCATCTGCCCATCCTGTGAGCACCTGCCCATCCTGTGTAACCTGCCCTCCCATCCTGTGTAGCCTGACCGCCAATGCCCAGGCCAGCCAGCGGAGGGCAACTTCATGCAGCGCACCTTTGCCGCAGCGGGGCATCACTCCTGCCTAATATCCAAGCCGCTGTGGGGTCTGCCACACTGTAGCTACGCCACTGATGCAGGGAGCACAGCCAGGATTTGGTATGGCTACTGTATGTAAAGGCCCCCCTACACTTGTCCAACTTGTCTGAGGGAAAATTTGGACCTGATTGACTTGAGATTTATTCTATGTGCAGGAGGATCAATCTCTTGGTTAGACCCAATAAGCACGGGAATGTGCATTGGGTCCTACAGCATCAGGCACATAAGATTTTGTCAGATACATTGGCCCAATCCATCTGAATTGGGTCAAATCTGAGAGTGTCCACCGGTGGCTCTCCTGTGTGACAGTGGGTCCCGGACGACAGGGTAGCGACAGGGAGGCTCAGTGAGAGCCACAGGTCCTGGCGGCAGCAGTAACTTCAGCATCGGCGGGAGGCCGGCGCCGCCATCTTGGATGTGGGCTTGTGCCCATTGGGCCAGTGTCACACGTAGCCGCGACGGAGCGCGGCGGGTACAGTACTCACCCGTCCGCGCCCGCCGCCGGCTAGCGTGTGCAGGTCTCGGTCTGCGGTGTGCGGGTAGCAGCAGCTCCAGGTGGGGATGGCAGCAGGGGAGCGTCAGGTAGCGGCGTCCTTGCAGATAGTGGCGCCGGGAGGCCGGCGGCGCCATCTTGGTTAAGGGCAGGAGACAGATTGGCCCAGAGTGGAGGTTCCCTCCTCATCCTGCGCTGACAGCCAATGGCAGCCGCCCCCTGGGGATATAGGGGATCTGCCTAGGCTGATCAGTATCAGTGCAATGAGTCTTTGGAGTCATTCACAACTCCTAGCTGATTCCCGGATCCTGGCTCTTTCTCTCCTGACTCTGGTGCCTTGCTCCCTGCATCTTTCTACAAGGAAGTTTTCTCCTGACACCAATGCTGCAAGTCCTACCTAGTGCTTGTTCCTGCTTGTGTCCCAGAATTACCCTGCTCAGCTTTCCGCTGTCCTCCTTCATTCAACTCATTCATTCCATCATCTTTCAGTCATCCGGATCCATTTCTTCTATCATCAAATCAACCTCTTTCCGGATCTTCCTCTATGTACTCTGGCTCATCAAGTATACGTTTCCAGATTTACCTGCCCGTTATTAGTATTGTGCTGGACTCTATTTAAGTTATCCAACTGTCACTTAAAGAAGTATTTGAGTGAAGTTTATCATTTATGAAATCCGTTATTAAACCGGCACGTTTCAATCCTACTCCTCCTGGTCCGTCTCCAGTTCCTGTGCACCACACGACTCCATCCAGCCCTTTAGCCGTGACAGCCAGCCAGTGCATTTCCGCCCCCCTGGGCTGGTCAACCAATGGCAGCTGCTCCCTAGGGATTTAGGGAGACTGTCTAGGTCAAACCAGCGTCAGTTCAAAAGGTCTTCCTAGCTTGCTACAGCTGGAGACTCCTGGCTTCCAAGTTTCATCCCCTGCTTCCTGCTCTGGTAGTCTTGCCATCCTGGGATCCTTCAAGCCTAGCCTGCTGCCTCTCCCGTTCAGACCTGTCCGCGTGGCCAGTCCAGTCTGCTGATCCACTGGGTGTCACGCCAGTACCCTCCGCTAGCCCACTGCCATTCCGGTTGTTAAACCAATCAGATTCCTACTCCATCTCTGACTTCCCTTCACCGCTTCACCATTCCTGCCATTCTTCATGTCTTCCAGTTCTTCTACCTTGAAGGTCTTCTTAGCACCACCACCATTTCAACCTCTTTACCGTGTCCAGTCCATCCAACCTTAAGTACATCATTTTCCAGTTGTATCATCGGTCAGCTCTCCCTCAGTTTCATAGAGACATCCTCCTTAATTACACGTCAAGGACTTAAACCTGAATTTAAGGACCATTGTTCAGAGACTTTTTAGGTGCGTCCAGTTCAAAGAAGTATTTGAATGTTATTGCTTTTTTTTCTCTTAAAAAGACATTACCTCATTTGTGTATTCTTATGAAACCATCCATAATTAAACCAGCCCAATTTAATCCTACCTCTGCTAGTCCTGGAGTGGTTCCTGAGCACCACACAAACCCACCTAGTCCTACGCTTGTGACAGCGATGATATCATTGTTTTCTTGCATAACGTTAATGAATATTGTATAGTGTGTGCCCACCTTAAGCATACTTGCCTACTTTTTCTGTTTCCTCTCCGGGAGAAGCCCGGAGATGAGATTGTTGGTAGCACTTTTTAGGGGCGGGATTGAAACTATGTCATCAATCCCTGTCCTCCGTACAGCATTGTTTGGGGTCTATGTCGAGGGGGTAGGGCTAAAATTATGCTATTTGCATCATTTTAGCCTCACCCTCTCCCCAAAGAGCCACAAATCATGGTATTTGAACAAACGAGCGGGGTCCACTGGCATGCGGGAGGCTTTCCTACCTTTTCGGGGGGATGTGAGGGGAACCCAATATTTGGGAGCCTCCTGGCCATTCTAGGAGGGTAGCAAGTATGACCTTGAGTGTGATGGTTCTTATAACAGATGGCTCCAACCCTTGTAGAATAATATTATGTGCCAATTCTAACAATTGAAGGGGCCACCTGTTATTCAGCATGTGTACACACCTTAAAGAGGGAGCGTGATAGATCTTATATTATATAATATATGTGTACATGTTAAGCATGTCTCCTCTTTAATGTCTATTATCAAAGGTAAACATTCACAATTGGGCTAGTCTGTCCTCCTAGCTCAAGGACTCCATCCATTTATTAGTTAGGTTGCCCTTCGCTGAACTTTTTCTAGTATTACAATGTCCTTTTTGTAATGTAGAGCCCATAATTGTACTCCAAATTCCAGATCAGGTTAACCAGTGCCTTGTAGAGCGGTATAATTACTTCCATGCACCTTTTTATACAGGCTAGCATTCTATTGGATATTGGAAAACGGAAAGGGAGGGTGAGATAGAAAGAGAGGGGGGAGGGAGGGTGAGAGAGAGAGGGGGGGGGAGGGAGAGAGAGAGAGAGGGGGGCTGAGAGCGAGAGAGGGGGAGGCAGTGAGGAGTGGAGGCGGGAGAGGAGAGGAAGGGAGGGAGAGAGAGAGAGGGGGAGGCGGTGAGGAGGAGTGGGGGAGCGGGGAAGAGGGGGTGCAGAAAAAGAGGGTGAAGGAGAGGGGAATGGACAGCTGGGGAGAGGGAGATGGAGCAGAAGTGAGGGGGAGTGGAGGAGAGGGAGGGAAGGAATGTTAAAAATTTGCGATGAGTCACTTTGTCTCTCAGTCCCTTCCTCCCCCTCAGCACAAGCGGGCACAGTGTACTTCATCTCAGCTGCATGTTATATAATGCCATGTCACAAACTGTGTTTAAAAAATGTCAGGTAGGAGCTGATTGGTTGGTTGTTAATCACTCTCTATTTTATCACTTTTTGATGCTTAGTGCATCTGACCCCTTGTGTTTTTCCGAGGCAACACATCGGGGCGGGGACTAGGCTGATGTCTCCAATCGGTGCCCCCATGCGACACAAACTCCATGATTTGCGGGTCCACGGCCAGGGGGCGGGGCCTAAATGATGCTAAATTGAGCCAATTGCTCCCCCTCATTGTGGACCTGTGAATCATGGTATTTGTGTCAGCGGGGGAATGGGAGTTGTGAGGGCTTCGAGGAGCAAGCAGAAGACTTGCCCACCTTCCCGGGGGGCCGGGGGCGTGATATGATTTTTGGGAGCCTCCCGGCCATTCCGGGAGGGTAAACAAGTATGTTTACTTGATATGATAAATGTGTAATTTTTCAAAATATAAAACTAAAAGACAAAGAAGAGTAAAACATTTGTAAAGGTGCCCATACACGGTACAATTGTTGGGTGCGATGAGATGCACGCTCCCGCGCACATCCCATCGCACAGCTCAAAAAGTGTGTGCTTCACATACTTTTTGTACTAGATTGCATCTCATTGCATTGCAAAACGGATGCGATGCTATCTAGTCCAAATTGCATAGAATAATTGTACTGTGTATGGGCACTAATATGAATGTTATTTCCAGATGGGTAGCAAACAGAAGTTTAGAAGGTAATGGCTGCTTGCATGTAAAGAGAGACTGGAGCTACTGTAGACCGTGACGTGCTGCTTTCTAACAATCCTGGATCACAAAGCCAAAGGAGAAATACTTGGCATTTTCACATTGTAACGCTCAGCATTTGCTTCTTTCCTGGAACAGCTAGCAGTTAATTATAAATGTTCACTGTACAGTATGTAGTGCTGTCTGGTTTGCATAAAACCACCAGTTGCTCTTCATCATACTATTGGCAGATGGTAGCTTTGGCTGTGTGCATTCTTGTTACTACTAGCACTGCTGAAGTACATCTGATATAAGCAGTGGTGTAGCTTGGTTCCATGGTGCCCAGAGCAAGGGCATGTTTCGTGCCCCCCTCTCCTCTGCTAGTAAAACGCACAGATAGGGGTTAAGGCTTAGTCCTGCCTGTTCCATACCTCCCAACATGACCCTCTCCAGGAGGGACACATTGCTCTGTTTCTGCACTTCCCTCTTCATTTATGATTGCCATCACCTGTTTCACACAGGTTAATTGATTAGAACGGTGCTTCAACACAGGTAATGGCAATCATTAATTAAGGGAGAAGTCCAGAAATAGAGCAATGTGTCCCTCCTGGAGAGGGTCATGTTGGGAGGTATGCTGTTCCTCTGGGTACCTTTGGAGATAGGGCCACTCTGGCCAACTCACGTGCCCTGGGCTGGTGTCTGTGGTGGTCTGAGACCTTCCTATTCTGTGCCACCAGATGCTGGGGGCCATCACTGGTCGCTGCCTGATGTGGGGGGGTCAGTTGCTGTGGCCAGGTAGGTGCTGGCTCCCTGCCACTCTGGCTGTTGCCCAGGCGACACTGTGTACTGTGGCCAGTTGCTGGGTGCGAGGCCTGGGCTCTCCTTCACTCCTGTGGCCACCAGGACTTGCGGATCAAGGATGCCACATTGGCCATGGAGAGGAGAAGTGCCTGGAGAGGAAGAGGAAGCCCGAGGTCAGGGGTCAGTGCGACGAGGAGGAGGAGAGTGAAGCTGCATGGCTAGGGGCAGGAGGAGGAAGAGCAGCAGCGTGGCCAGCAGCGCATGGGAGCAGAGAGAGGACTGAGCGGAGATTGACAGCTCCAGTCCCCGGGCATCGGGCGCTGCTGGCGGGTGCCGGGGACTGGAGCTGTCAATCTCCGCTCCGTCCTCTCTCTGCTCTGCTCCCACGCACTGCTGGCAACGCTGCTGGCTGCTCTTCCTCCTCCTGCCCCATCGCCACGCAGCTTCACTCTCCTTCTCCTCCTCGTCGCGCTGACCCCCGACCCCGGGCTTCCTCTTCCTCTCCTAATGTGAGCTCCTTGTTCCGCCCCCCTACACAGGCACAACGGGATCCACGGCACAGAGGGGAGTGGGCGAGCAGGGCGGGGGAGCCGGCGGCAGAGCTCCGGCGCCAGGTGACATGTCCTAGCTACGCCTCTGGATATAAGGGTCCATACACACTGGGCGACTATGCCCAGTGTGTATGGACAGTGATGGCCGCTTTCATCGCTGGGGGGAAAGCCGCTCAGTGCATACACACTGAGTGGCTTTCTCCCTGCCCGGCGCTGTCAGTGGGGAGAGGACGGCTTTGCATAACACAGTGCTATGCAAAGCCGTCCTCAAAGCCGCTCATCTGCTGGTATTACGGACGGGCCTGTCAAAGTGGCTACGGGCCAGAGGTTCTCCACCCCTGCTTTAGAGAGAGCAGCATGATAAATGCCCTGTTCCTATATGACCTCACATACTGTATGTAATTCTGACTGTCAGAGACACTGATAAAAGGTACTCAATTCCTATACAACTACACATGGCCTGTTTGATCAGTGGTAGGATTTGCAGTTGCACTTGTGTAAAGTATTTTTTTCACCTCCAAAACATAGTTGTCTACCCTCCATGTATGGCTAGGAGGCTACCAAAAATCAGGTCCACCTTCTGCCCCCCCCCCCCCCCCCAACCAGTTAATGCAGAATGAAGCCATCCTAGCCCTGTCCCGCTCTGTGTAATGTCTGTAAATACCGACATTGTGGGGTGTGATTATGCAGATGCAATAGCCACACCTCCACAAGCTTCTTGGGAGAGCCCCGCCCAGAGCAGCCGAGGGGGGGGGGGGGGGTAATTACCCAGGCCCAGGCTTGCTGGAGGGCCCCCTCCGCCCCTCCCGGGTAGCAACAGCAGCACACACTTCTACAGCATGTGCTGTGCTGACAGCAGGCTCAGCATGAGTATCTCGCTGACATAGTGAGAGGTCATGCTGAGCCTGCTGTCAGCACAGCACATGCTGTAGGTGTGTGCTGCTGCTGAGATTACAGTTTTTAGAGTTTTCTTTCACCCTCCTCTAAACATTTTGGGGGTGTGGCCTAAGTGCAGGAGGTACCCATACCCCCCACATTTGGGCCACGCCCCAAAATTTTACCAGTGCCCAGTATTCCTCTTGGCTGCCCTGGCCCCGCCCCCTATCATGTCACGCCTGCCAGCCCTACCTCCTGTTCCCCCAAACTGGCTGCCCTCTACTGGAGAGAGGTAACAATGCCCCAAAATTCATACTGGAGTATTGTGTTGTCTCATAGCCTATACGCCTTGTGAACTGAAATGAATGGTGTAAGTTTCCTAAAGCATTATCATCTGATTTGTGCCCCCGAAGTTAGTGTGTATTTTTTGGAGGGGGTGGTCAATTTTATTTATCTCTAAGTAATCTTCAGATTACATGTACTGTTGTTTTTTTATAATTTAAAGCCACATTGAGCACTATTGAGATGGCACGAATGTCACACAGGCTTACTCGATTCCAGTGAATCTGGATGCCGATCACTTTGATTCTAAACATTTTAATGTTTGGAAGTTCTCCTGCAGATGTGTCTCTCCCCAGATAAAAAGATGAAATGAAATCGCTGAGATTGAATATCTAATTACACAACCTCATTTCCTCACTGCTAGAGACTCAACAGCGATTAATTAAAGCTGGCAACTGTGAAAGTGTTGATTACCGGGAGAACTGTTCGGTGCAAGCAGCCACATCCCTATTTGCATCTGGAGCAGAGGAAAATAAACTAAAGATGTTCATTCCATTTCCTTCTTCAAACTTTATCATCGTCTTCAAAAAGTGGAGTGTTGTGCTGAATGAGTCATTTTCTAAAAAGTACTTACAGTAACTTTGTTGGACTCTTTTTTTGCAGCTAAAAGGAAATAATACTATTTAGTTAAGAAGTAAATGTGGTGGTGATCACATTATGGGCGGTATTCAATGAGCCTGATTCGCCATGTTTTTATGGCGAATTTGTGCTGTTTGGCGAATTTTTGACTAAAACGGTGAATCACCCTATTCAATGACCAGATGGCGAATACATTTGAAGGTTTTTTTCGCCATGATTCACCGAGTAGCAATCGCTATCTTTTTATGGAGAAGTGGAATGTGAACTTTTAAAATAAAGTGTTAGGTTTTTTACATTTGGTGTAAAAAAATCAGGAATTTTATTCTGAGGAGCGGCATGCTATTTTTATTCATGTGCTGTAAGCACATGAATATATATTTAATTTAAAAAAAAATATATATATTTTTTTTTACACAACAGCCAGCAGGGGGCGCCGGAGCCGAGCCGCTCATTAGATATTCATATATTCACTGCACCCGATCGTTACATATGCACGATCGGGTGTAGTGAATATACCCGGTCCCCTGCTGGCACCCCCGGGGGGCAGCCTGTGCTGCCTGGCACCCGGGGAGCCCACCTCCCCCCCACGTACGCTCTGGGGCAGGCAGAGAGACTTCCATCTCCCTGCCTGCCACCGTCCTCAGGCTCCCTGCGGCGTTCGCAGCAGGAGCTCATATTCGCCGGTCAGGGGCAGCGAGCCCCTGACTCGTTGAATACCGGAGCCGGCGAGGTTCCGGAACGTGGCGAATGTGCAGCGAATCCTAAACAGGATTCGCTGCACCTCGCCGGTATTCACATTGAATACTGCCCTATGTATTTGTATAGAAAGGTATACATCTATCATGTGGAATACATTATGGGTGAGATGTAATAAGCCTTAAACAGTGATAAAATAGAGAGTGATCAACCACCAACCAATCAGCTCCTACCTGTCATTTTTCAAACCAAGTCTGTGACATGGCAGCTAGGAGCTGATTGGCTGGCTGTTCATCACTCTCCATTTGATCACTTTTCTAGTTTAGTACATCGGAACCTAAGAGCCCGGTTTAGACCTGATTTCTAGGCTACGTATATACGCTGCCTAGCGGGCAGGTAAACGCCTCTGCGCCAAACTCGCGCCCCCTTCCAGCCCGAATCTCCGAACTACGATGGGAGCGCATGTGTACACATACACATCCGCACAGAGGAAGAATCATTAGCTGGCCGCTCACTATCGAATTATTTTTTGTCTCTTCGCAGATAAAAGTAAGCCTGGACTTTCTTTTATACAGCACGATGAAGGCCGAATTGGGGGCGGGCGCTGATGTCATGTGATGTCATCCACCTACCCTAAGCGTTCATGGGCATGCCTGCATTCGCAGGGGTGTGGCCATCGTTTCTTTGGGCACGCCCACCATCTTGGTGGACATGCCCATGAAATTCTGGCGGACCCCAGCGACAGCCCCCTGGCTGCTAATCAGTTTGCAAACGCCCCTGGGAGTGAAAAACTTGCCAGAAGCATTCGCTTTGGGGGTTTGCACATATGCATGAGCAACTACGTGCAGACCCTCACAAACGGGGCCGAATTAGGACCTGTGAGAACAAGCTTGAGTCGGTCCCTAAGGTTTCTTTTTAATTGGGCTGAATGATTTGAATCCAACTTTTACTTGTCTGCCCTTCACACAATATTTGTAAAGTTCATCAATGAAGGCTATTAAATAGTTGTTTTAACTGACTTTATCGTTGATATTGGTACAGACTCAGTATTACAGCTAATAGGGCATTTGATTTCCCTTATCATTAAAAAAATTTAGGGCTACCTCTATAGGCCCCCATACACCGATTCGGATGGATCAGGTAAAATCGGGCCAAATCGCATGTCTAGACATCCCGTCCGACCCGATGCGCGGTCCAGTGCACATCCGATCCCAGTCGGGAGGTCGGACCGGCTGCATATAAGATTTGCTAAATCTTATGTGCAGCATCTGGGGGGGAACGCTGCGAGGCGGGCAGGGGCAGCGGACATAGAGGTAGCAGGCGGGGGACGCCAGTGAGGGGAACGGTGAACCGGGCAGGAGGAGCAGGGAGCTGCCTGTGGTGCAAGAAAAAAAATCCCAATACAAGTGAATGGGCAGCCAGTGATTGGCTGAGCGCTCTCCCAGCCAATTGCTGATTGGCTGAGAGAGCTCTCAGCCAATTACTGGCTGCCTATTCATTTGTATGTGCTTTTTTTTCCCCTTGCAGCACAGACAGCTCCCTGCTCCCCCTGCCCGGCTCTCTGTTACCCTCAGCGGCGTCCCCTGCCAGCCACCTCTATGTCCGCTGCCCCCCTGCTCCCACCACCTGCAGCTCCCCGGGAGTTGCATATGATAAATCACATGTGATTTATCATATGAAAAACTTGGCACATCAAATGCCTACTCGGGTGTGTCCCTCTCGGGGGGGGGGCTTCTGGGGAAATCAGGTCCAATTTGTATGGGGGCCTTTAAACTCTTTGGTGTAGCTGATTTCTAAAGGTGGCCATACACTGTGAAATTCTAGGCCTGGCCAGCCAATTATCAACTTATTGGGCTAATCATTGCAATGTATGTCCCCAACCAAACACCAATTATTGGTCTGTCGGGAAAGAAAAATCTTCAAGCTAAAGCTGGCCATACATCTACAGATTTATTGCCGGATCTGGTCTTTTTGGAACAAAAACCTGGTAATATCTGAATGACCGTTTGGCAGTTATCCAGCATTTTGAAGCAAATGGTCAACTGTCATTTGCTCTCATCCAGCACCAGGTTTTTGTTTCAACCAGCCAAATCTGACAATCTGTAGATGGATGGCCAGCTTAACCCGACATTAGACAGTTAAGTACTTGCATATCCTTATATGCAACGGCTAGAACCACCAAGAGCCAAGACAAGGCTGTCTTCATACAAACGGCTTGCGCATATGCACAGAGTACCCCAGATAATCACTTGTGCTGCAAATTCACAGCAGTGTGAGCAAGTCTGAATTGGGCCTTATGTCCCAACTCTGCAACTGAAAATCATTCTGGGCCACCCTACTCAGCTGCGGCTACATGACCCATACAGACCCAGTTTTGTTTAGTAAAAGTCTATCCCTGTTTACGTTACTGTGTCCCCTCATCTTTTGAAGTGTTGGTGAACTATGTATATCAAAAACGATTGCTCGGTTATGAGTAGCGAACACACAAACAGACTTAGTTCTTGTCATGTTTCAACGTTTTTTATTTTTTAAATCTATTTAGGAAATAAGAAACCAGTCAGAAGTGTAACAATCGATACATTGTGCAACAGGAAAAACAGGTTTTATACACATGAAGCTGTACATATCCAGCCTGCTAAAGAAGTGACAATAAATCGTAACAGAGAAAAACAATAAATACTTTTAAATATACAGGCTTGTTTTCCGAGCCATAGTTGTGTAACACATAATTATCCAAAGTAAGAAAGATTACATAATGTTTCTGTATTTATCAGTGTGCGGTGGCGAAGGCGAGCTAGTGGGTGATTTAAGGACATTTGGATGGGAAGAGTGGTTTTGAGACGTGTGTATGGAGGGGTGTGAAGGGAGGAAATGAAGGTGTGGGGAACAGCAATAGAGTGTGCACCTAAGCCAATGAAGGAATGCAGATTATCTTTATATGTGTAATATCTGTTGTTGTTCTTCTAGTGTTGTCCCAACCTTGTCTGGATGGTATGAAGCCCACTGGTCAAAGTGTATTAAACTATGTATTACTGGGAATGTTGGACTGAGACATTAGCCATGTTCTGGGCCCCTTGATAAATATATATATATATATATATATATATATATATATATATATATATATATTACTGATCAGGCATGAAATGTACCAGATTAATACACTGTATAAAACACACCACAGTCCTGAGCAGTGCAAAGCAACATATGTATAATGTGCAGGGGCGGATTGGCCATAGACCTTACAGGGAAGATTCCCTGGAGGCCTGCTCACCTTTGAAGCCACCTGTCAGCCAGTGACTTTAAAAAAACATGTGTCCCTGTCCAGAGTATTGGCCCCTCCCACTCTTGATTCCCACGCAAACAGCCTTTGCCGGTTCACAGAGCAGAGTCCCGACGCTGCAGATACTCATCTGAAGCAGGCATCCATCTATGTAGCTCAGACATCTCTACATTGCAGTGCTACATAGATGGATGCCTGCTGTAGATGAGTATCTGCAGCGTCGGGACTCTGCTGGGCTATGCACCTCGAGGAAAGCTGTGCACATCCCCAAATTAATGAAAACAGGGGTCACGGCGCTAGGCCACTAAAATAGGTATATGCACATGTGTCAAGGAATGTGGGTGACTTTGTAGCCTAAACCTACCGTTTTTTTGGCCCTCTGGGGGACCAGAAGGTGCGGGCTGCCCCCGGGGAGTGCTGTGGCTGCAGTGCTGGGTTCTATACAGTGAGAGACACCAATATTGTGATGCCAGTGGGAGAATTCAATTCCAGGAGAAGTCATCGGTCCGGCTGGACCAGCATGGAAATAGCCGCACTTTGTAGCAGCCCAGTAGGGTAGTGAGCACTTGAGCAAAATTGGAATTTGGTTGGGCAGCCGAAGGGCACAAGATGCGGTGCCATTGCCCGGTTTTAAACATTGCAGCATTGGCAAATGACACCCTTCACCTGGAACTAATTTCCCCTCTAGAGTTAATCAGGGCCACAGAAATACCTGAAAAATGTCCAGTGGGTACCGCACCTTATTCTAATATCAGGTTCCAGACTGAACACTAGTATTATACATCACTACTTTATTAGAGGGTCAGTTTAGCGATGGCCATTGGTTGGTTACTATCGATGGTACCACTGATGGATAACCTTGATGGCCGGGGCATGGTTGCACAGGTGTCAGATGGCATGCTAAAAAAAAAAACATTTAATAGCTCTGTATCATTGATGGTGGGGAACAGTCTGGTTCTCCCCCATCGTTGGTAAAAGTAGTTACAAATGGTTACAGACCAACGATTTTAAATCATGAATGGTCGATGGCCATCCCTTGGTCAGTTACCTGGCAAAGCAACATGTGTGTTAAAAATAGCATACTGCAAATGTAGTTGTAAATAATAGTAAACAAGTAACCAACGCTGAAGTCATCCCAGTGATAATAACTTAATAATGGAACCTTTTTGTACAATGTAATATATTTTGATTTTGCCAGGCCTAATGCAGTGATCCCCTATCATCTGTGATGCAGCCATCAATGTACACATACATGATCACCATCATGTGCTCTATTATTAGTATGTTACATTAGACTATTTTCCAGGACTATGGTGTGTTCACTACATTACATTATCTGGTAGAATATACTGCATGAACTATCAGTATATATTTTCCATTATAAATATGGGAAATGTGATTTGGGAGGTCATTCTAGTTGACATGCAAAGCTGCGAAGTTCACAGCTTTGCGTATCATTTTAACTCCACCCGCCTGAATGCCCCCCCACACGCCGATTTCCTGCACGCTTGCAAATGGATGTTTAGCATGCACAGCCTTGCGCGCTGGGACAAAATCATTCAATGGTCACCGACCATCGAATGATTTTGCAGGGGCCCGCAAATGTAAGACACCTCTCTGGTGTCTTATATCTGCGGGCACCCTGTATGGGAAGCTGACATCTACTGACGTCAGCTGCCCATCCCCCGCACCTGCTTCACTGGCCCATTTACATGGGAACGGCCAGCACCTTCATGGAAGCAGTTCGCCGCGCCCGCTCGCACCAAGCGGCTCCACATGCATATAACAGTATATGCGCATGTGCAGTTGCTCACCATCACTCCCCTGCGCAAACACGCAGGGGAGTGTGGGGATTAGAATCACCCCCCTGGTCTGAATTAAAGGGTTTGGAGCAGTTTTATTACGAAAACTGCTACAAAGGCCCTTTAACACATTCAGGTGATACTAAAATAATTAACATAAAAACAAAAATGTTTTGAAAACAAACTTTTCACATTGTTTTAGTAAAAAAAGGTTAATAAATCTGTTTCTAATTTGCACGTGTGCATAGATAATCTCTGTGTCTGCTGCAGGCTATTTGCACCTTATCCACTGTATTTAGGGTACAGGTGCTTTTTAATCTGCAGCTTTGTGTTGGTCACAAAACAGTAGCCGGTAACATTTTGGCTTTACACCATCTATGAACAGAGAGACATGTGACTGCACACGCAGGTGAAAGGGCAACGTGTATTACAGGGAGCATCTACACAGTCATACTGATGACCTCAGATCAGCTGATTCTTCTCCAGGAAATTCAGGTTGATGTTTGGTGATGAATGTGGCACCGTACAGTACTTATGTGGGGATTTCAATATTCCTCCAGACGTCTCTCAGCTTAGTGGTCACCTTGAATGGTTTCACTTGAAGTACGACGCCAAACTTACCCTCCAGGTCTGGCAGAGGGTCTCCCTCCGGAACCTCCATTGTGAATCTCTGTAGGATCCAGGACAAGAAAAGGAAGATCTCCATCTTGGCCAGGGCTTCACCCAGGCACACCCTAATCCCAGCTCCAAAAGGCAGGTAACTCTGACTTGGGGAGTGCACGCGGTTTCCATTTTCATCTAAAAAACGATCTGAAGGGAACATATAATAGGACATGGTGTAAGAAAACCTTTGTACCAGCAATTGTAATTATATTAATACAAGGTCACCATACCCTGTCTTAGTTCCGCCATCGCTGCAGAGCCAAAAGCTCAATACAATGATGTTGCAGCAATAAAAAGTTATACATTGTATATTATGGCTAGCTTAAACTTTTACCAGCTTCCAAAGTGTATGTTATACCAGCAACAGTCACATTCCATGCACCACACTGACCAGACCTGGATTAAAGTCTTCAGGGTTCTCCCACTCCTTCTCATCATGATGTAAGGACCACAGGTTTATAACCACACGGGCGTCTTTAGGAATGGTGTATTCTCCAATACTAGTAAACAAATAAAACCAGTTATAGCCCTGCAATTATTAAACTTCTATAGTTACATGCATATTGGATCTGTATTTAAAAGTGGAAAATTAAATGCGATGAATGGGCCAAGCCGCATTTGGAAAATGGAGACTCAATATTTATGCAGTGCTGCTGAATGTAGGCAAGAATACAGGTAGGTGCCGTACGAAGACATTGGAGGTTGCAGGTTTTAGTGATGGTAGATAAATGTGATTCATCACCGCACAATTACAATATGTAGTGGGTGTATCATTTATTGACCAGAGATAAAGTACAAACCAATCAGCTCCTTTCCTTTTTCAAATAGAGAGGCAGATTTAACAATGAGTGATAGTCTTGTTATCACTCATTCTGAAAGATAATTGATGCTCCAGCCAATCAGCTTCTGTTCTGTTTGACTGTCATTTTACAAACATGACACTCGTTGTTAAATCTGTCCCACAACATGGCAGTTAGGAGCTGGCTGGTTGGTACAACAGTATATCTCTCTGTCTAATGCTTAGCACATAGAGTAGACACCTCTGTCGGCAATGACAGTGCCCATGATTCACATGCTGTGGTTATTTGGGCACAGGCAGGGGCAGATTAGTAAAGCGATCTGGGCCGGGAACAATCTGTAAGCAGGGGGAAGGGGGCGGGGGGGGGGCGGTTTGCTCGCGCTACCGCTGCGGGGGGGTGTGGGTGGTGCTTGCAAATTGTTCCCGGGCCGGGAGGTACTCGCCTACTGCCGGGGGGGGGGGGGGGGGGGGGGGTTGGGGGGGCGGACACTGCTGCCAGGGGGCTGGGAGGGCGGTCCGCCACTGCTGCTGCCGGGCCGTGGGAGGGACGGCACTATTCACCTATGCCGAGTCCTGCCACACAGGGTCTCCTTGTCCCGGCCAGCTCCAGGTCCCCGCTGATGCAGGAGTCGGGTGACGTCATCCTATGCGGCCGCAGCATAGCTGCATAGGATGACGCCAGCACTGGCCCTGATAGCAGGGTCGGTGGCCCGGCCAGGTGGCAATCTGGACCGGCCCACCGGGAAATGGCCCGGTTTCCCGGCGGGCCAATCCGCCCCTGGGCACAGGAAAGGTATGCCAACTACCAATGTTTCAGAAAACAATATGATGTTGAGGACATATCTAAATCAGACCATGTCTAATTTACCATTACAATCATAAGTTTTCTTATTTTTGGAATTGTGCTCTCATTTTCATAATAAAAGGTACTAAAGGTGCTCATACACGGTACAATTATTGTATACAATATCGCATCACATCTCATCTCATCGGTTTTGCAATGAGATGAGATGAGATCTAGTACAAAAAGTATGTGCAGCACACACTTTTTGACCTGAGCATTGTGATGGTAGCGCGCATCTCATCGCACCCAGTAATTGTACCGTGTATGGGCACATTAACATAAAACAACTTAGTACATTTTATAGTAGATATCTACTACACCAATTGTATGCCTTTCTCAATCCATAAGAGTCCATATGGGACAAGACCAGGTAGTCCTATCTGTTCATGCTGGGGAAACATAAATGGATAGATTTGCACATTCCCACTTAATAATCGCTCATACAACACAACACAGCAGTAGACTAACTCCTACCTGGAATCTTGCATAGCTACATGAGGGATGAGCAGCGGGGACACGGGGCGAATACGCAGGACCTCAGCGATTGTTGCCTCCAGGTAGTGTAAGGTTTTCCGGTCACTGAGTAGTGGATGTCTTCCAAACCCGACCTTCACATCCATCTCTTCCTGGATCTTCTTCTGGACCTGAGGATTAGATACAACAGTAATAAGCATAAAATAAGCCATTGCATTTGTGTTACACTCTGAACATTTATATTCTATAATGACAACCCTTCTGCAATACATGCAAAGAAAGAGACATCAAGCCTTGGAGAGGGATAAAGCTGAGAGAGGTAATGTACCAGCAGGGTATCTCCTAAGTGTTATTTATTCAAATACATCCTGTAAAATGAGAGAAGTTGATTGGTTAACACTATGGGCCCAGTTCAGACCCGATCGCACTGTCGCAAATTTGTAGTGCCCAGCATTCAGTTAAGGCACCGCCCCGCTGTAGTTAAATCCCGCTTTGCACATCAATGTGCACGCTGTGCGGATGGATGTGTACGGCTGCGCATCCGAGCGAATATGCCCAAAACTCATTGTAACAACATGTGTATAGACAAAGGGGGTCATTCTGATTGACTCGGCTCAGCTTACAGAGTCCCTGTGACACTGCCCCGGCGAATATACGCGTGATGTCAGCTGCCCGCCCCCAGCAGGCATCAGGCCGCTCGCGTACCCATGGGAATGCCCAGCGTTTTCATGGGGACGGTCATGAAGCACTGGGCGTTCCCATGGCCCTGCGCCGCTCCCTTCCCTCCCCACTGCAAATGGCGCAGCGACTGTGTAATTCGCTGCAGCCATTCGCAGTCAGGATTTACACATGTGCAGAAATGCGCATGCGCAACCCCTGACCATTGCGGCAGGGGCTGAATTCGGTTCACTATGAGTGAACCAGAATCGGCCCCAAAGTTGCCGGACTTCATCGCAGGATGTCCTCGCACATGCGCACTATGTGTCGCAGTACACATGCGCAGTGTATCGATTATTGCCTGTTGTATTCGCAGCAGTGGGATCAGGTTTGAAACGGGCAATATATCTCTACTCAAACTTTGATAAATATCCCCCAAAGTGGAAAGAATTAAAGTACCAACAAATCAGCTAATTGTTATTTTCCTAGCACATCTTGTAAAATGACAATTAGAAGCTGATTGGTTGGTGCTTTATCTCTCCCAACTTTATCTTACTCCATTGTTTGGTACATCTCCCCCAAAATAACCCATCACATGATTCCCACATACTACTTCCACCACCACCAGCAGCCGACGCAGCTCTACAAAGTCTTCACAGTTCCCCCACCTCCGGGTAGTGCAGCAGATAGGCGATGGCCCATTTCAGCACTGTAGTTGTTGTCTCCACTCCGGCTCCAAATATATCCCCGACGGTCATAAGGATGTGATCGTCCGTCAGTCCAATGCCCTGGGGGAAATTGCTATTGTTGTTTTCCATGCTGACTTTGGCTTTCAGAAGAGCATCCAACAAGTCCTGGATTGTTTCACTGCAAAACGTATCCTGCAGAATATATCAATACAACAATCATTGAGCTTCCACAGACATGACTCCACATGCTTCCACAGGATTACTCAGGGGGTAATTCAGACCTACACAGATTAAAAAACATTTGACGGTCGCTCACCATCGAATTATTTTTCCTCAGTTTGTAATGTACAGTATGCCAGGACTTACTTTTCATTTGAATGATTCCTGAGGAATTGGAGGCAGGCGCTGATGTCATGTGGGTGCGCCCACCGTTTTTGCGGGCACGCCCATGAAATGCTGGGCAGGCCCATCGTAATGCCCCCTGCCTGTCAGGAAGGGGGGTGGGAGCAGGTACCTATTACCAGGGCTTGTTGGAGAGGCTTGGTAAGGGCCCAGGCCCCCTCTCACCCTCCTCTTCTTACATATGATCCAGCGCAGACTCTGGGCCAGATTCTCTAAGCTTCAAAATGGAGACACAACCAATCAGCTCCTGTCTGACATTTTTCAAACACAGTCTGTGACATGGCAGGTAGGAGCTGATTGGCTGGCTGTTTATCACTCTCCATTTTATCACTTTTGAAGCTTAGAGAATCTGGCCATCTATCTCTAACCAAGCACATGCTTCTGTGTGCTGGTCTGCTATTGGTGCAGGGAGGCGGATATCACTGAGTGCAGCAATCTCCTCTGCCTGAAGGGGGGGTTAGCGATGTCACTGATCGCACTCTCCCCTGACTCACCCACCTCACATCCACAAGTGTTGTTTTAAGAGGCGGCTCGGCCAAACCTCTGAGAATAGGCCCTGCCCCCAGCTTTACTAGGCTCCGCCCAGGCTGTCTACAGTCCTCTGTATAAGGATCTTACTTTGACTTTTCAGCTTCCATGTTATATGTACAATTTATGTACTTACTTCATGCTCCTTCAGTTTCTTTTGGAGAAGTTGGTCTCTAGCTTCCACCGACTTCTTCAGTAACGCCAGGTCCTTGTTGGGAAATATCTGCCACAAAAGAACAAGACTGCAATAAGCCCATGGAAACATTTTTATTTATTTTTTTAATTATTTTACATTTTAGCATTTTTTGACCTACTGCTGTAAAACAAGGCCTTTATAATTACACAGCTTACCGACATTTTATATTTAATGAGAACTTGCAACCTTACATTTTATTAAATAAGGGGCATTGTATATAGTTTAAGATTTTATTGCTCTTCTATTTTGTCACTGCGCTTGAATGAAGTTCTATTTCTCCCCCGCGATTCTTACATGCCTCCAATTGCTTCATAGCTACTAATGAAGGCTTGGAATTGTGAGGAGCTCTAGGGCCTTATTCTGGTTCACTCCTTCTAGCAAATTCCTTCTTAGATGGACAAAACCATGTGCACTGCAGGGAGGCAGATGTAACATGTGCAGAGAGAATTAGATTTGGGTGAGTTATTTTGTTTCTGTGCAGGGAAAATACTGACTGCTTTATTGTTTCACTGCAATATAGATCTCACTTTGAAGAAAAACCCCACCCAAATCTAATCTGCACATGTTACATCTGCCCCACCTGCAGTGCACATGGTTTTGTGCATCTAAGAAGGAATCTGCCAGAAGGAGTGAACCAAAATAACCCCCCTACTCTCTACTGATTTCACCGGAGATCCCGTCATCAGTAGTCTCCTTTATTGCAGCATTTGCAGAGAGAAAGACAGAAGAGAGAGCGGTAGGAAGGACATACTTATCTTTCCCTCATCTCCATTCTGATGACTGTGTGCACTAGATGGGGGATTTGTGTTCCTTTCAGCTGTTAAAACTGTATTAAGGCCCCCATACACTAGTGCGATTTGGCCTGTATTCACCTGATTCTGTCAGAGATTGTGTAGAGAAATCGGGCCAAATCGCATGTGTTTGATATCCGAATCGACCCGATGCGCAGGGACACCTAAAGATGCCGCTGCTGTGTACACTGCATGCTTCCTACCGGATTAGACAGTAGGAAGCATGCAGGCCAGTATATAAATATTCTGTTGATTCAGCCTTGTACACGAATCTGATAGAGTACAAGTCCGATGGAAACAGGTCCTGGGTCATACAGTAGGGGTTACATGTCGACCACAGATATGGTCATGGTCAAACAAATTCCGTACTCATTTCAGCCTGGCAATTATTGCTTATTCAGAAATGGGGCGGATGCTTTTTAAAGGGGCAGTCAATTACAATGCAAAACCATGACATGTAAGTAATTGCCCCTTTAAAAAATATCTGAGATCGGCCGGCATCCCGCACGCCCCCCCCCCCTCCCGAATTCAGGCCATATTATATCCCACCCATGGTGCATTTTAAGGTTGACTTTGGTCAAACTAAAGTAACCAACTAGATTATATTGTATGTGGTTAGTTCTACTACATAGCTGATACAAGATTGAGCTGTACCCACCGATGCATATATAGAAGAGGCCTAAGTTACGTTAAGAATTGGTAGACTATAGCCAACAGATCCATAAAGACAGCAGCCTTAACTTACTGCATCATAGAATACTGTGTATAAGAAGGCTGCAAAATGTTTTGAATACAGTTTAACTTGCTATGTCATCCTGTACCTGGAGCCAGGGAAAGATGTCCACCAGGCTGTCCTTTGCCACCGTGTCCACAATGCCTTTACTGTAGCGCAGCATGGTCTCAAACTCTGCGTCACCTCTGCTGTATCGGGTGTTAAAACACAGAGAGCAAACCACGTTGCTAACTGCCCTTGTGAGCTCCGGGCCCATGTCCAGCGGGAGGGTGTCGGAGGCAGTGAGCGTCTGGCACATGGAGGTAGCCTCACGGGAAACTGCAATAAAAGGAATAAAGTCTCTGAGTACTTCCTTTGATATATAATGATTCTAAACGGCAGTAAATCCTCAATCACCCCATACCCCGATATATATATCCTCACACGTATCCTCACACATATATATCCGCACCTTCTTGGTGCCTGGTCAGACAACTTTTTGGATAGTTTAGGTTTGAGGGCATATTGTTGGAAGAAACCTATACTGAACCCAGGGCCGGTGCAAGGTGTCACAACACCCTAGGCACAGTTCTAGCCTACCACCCCTGAAACACCCGCACACACAGTACTGAGAGGTAAGGGGCTGGGTGTTGATTACTGCTCTGCATTAGATTGGCATGCCTGTAATCAGTCTCGGCCAGACAGCAGCGGATAAGCGTGGGGGCAGCAGCCATGGCTTTTGGGGCAAATTTGCATAGAGGCGGGGCTAAAATGCTGCAATTGGCACAGAAATGCATCATTATTCCCTGCCCACTCCTATCAACTGCAGGTAGCCTACCATATGCCCATTTCACTAGGAGGTGGGCACCCACTCTTCTGTGGGTGCCGGGGACTTCCCCAAAAATTCCACTGGATCCGGGAGAGTAAATAAGTATGGTATATTTTGGTTTTTGGGCCACATACAATGTTTCTATAGAAGAGGTGAATCACAAAACGTAGGATAGATAAATAGGGATGGGGGGGGGGGGGGGGGGGGGCAGTGGGTAGAGATTCTGTTATATGAACAGAGAGCACGTCTACCCCTCAGAAGGTGCAAAAGTTCTTCATCATGGCTCTGCACACCCTTCATAAAAACACTATTCTAGAGTCAGAGGTGAATTCATTTAGCATCTTGTTTGCCAGGACCTGAGCGCCAGTATTTGCAGTTCACAGTTCAAGTCTTATTAATGATATTATAGCACACACACCACATTATCTCTGTAACTAATTGATCTTTACTCAAAAACAACAATATTGCCTACTATGGTGACTATACCTCGTCCATATCGGAGAACAGCCCTTTGTATGGTTCCAACAGATCTAGCTTATTAGTCTAGACACAACATTACAGTGACACACAATGCCCCCAGCACAATCTGTGTGACAGATAAGAGAAACACCTTTTACCATAGAGTAGGATTTTGGTTCTAACTCACACCAATTGTACAGCAGCCCCTATACCACTGGATGTAGTGGTTTGGAGTAGGGGTGGACATCGGAAGCCCACCATCAAATGATGGCTGGGTGTCCGATATCGAATATTTAGATTTGATGGTCACTGATCATGTCATCAAAATAATTTGATAGATAAAATATTAATTTGATTTGTGCATATGACTTTCAGTGTTGGCAAACCTTGGCATGCTGCCATTGAATGGTAAAACTACTACCATCGGAAAAAAAACATTGATGGTTGTAAAACATCGCAATGTGATGTCCATCCCTAGTTTGGTGGTGGAAAAAGCAAACTGCTTGCAAAGTCTCTGCATCTGTGGGAAAAGGTGAGCGGTTATCACATGAAAATCACCAGGTGTGTACGGGGCTAACAACTTCATATACAGCCTCACAGCCAACCAGACCTTTTACCATTTCAGTACATTATTTATCATTGCAGTCCATTATTTACTCAACTTCTATTATCAGAGCAACTGTTTTTAAAATACTGTAAAGTACACAGTGACAGTCCATGCTGCAGCCAGTTATACAGAAGATGAGATAAATATTCTTGCTGTAAACACTGTTTCTATGTACATTGGTTGTTTGCAGATCAGTATTCACATGTGGATTCAATGGTCAGATGAGCTGAGAATGAAACTGAGGCCATAAACTTATTTGTCAATTCTAGGAATAATTCTGTATTCTGTTCAAGGGTGTAACTACCATAGGTGTAGAGAGTGCAGCTACTATATGACCCACAGCTGAAAGGGGCCCACCTTATTTGTCAAAGTAACATGTGCTATATACAATTAACACCATTAGGTGGTACATACGGGCCCTTACAATAAATTTTGCTCCCCCCTGCTCCCAGACTCCTCTCCAGCGTGTTTCCCCAGTGTGTAACGTGATGACGTCACACGCATAACGGAGAAGCTGAAGCAGGAGAGAGGAAGAGAGACCAGCAGACACTGCTGCTTCCCTTGGCTCCGACGCATCCCAGGCCATCCTAGCATGCAGATCCGTCCACCCATCCTGTACACAGTAGCCAATAGCTGGCTCTGTGTACAGTCAATTAAATCACTGGAGGGATTTGTCATCCCTGCCATGGCCACACCCACGCAGCGGTTGACTAGCTTCCGGTACTCAGCCAGTGGGCAGCGTCAGGCAGCAGCATATCAGTGCGTCGAGCAGGTGCCGGCGCCCACACAGACCCCACTGCTTGCTCCCCCAAGCGGCCGCTGGGGCTGCCTTACAGTAGTTACGCCACTGTTACCACGGGACCTACAAATATCTAGTTATGCCACTGATTCTGTTATTTTGTTTTAAGTAAAATAAAATGTAGACTGTGCAAGTGGTTGCGGAGATAGTCTGGCATCAGTATCTGAGTCTTATGGATGGCAGGAGGAAACAGTATAGGGCAGGGTTGCCTACTTTTAGGCTGTCCTCTCCGTGAGATGGCAAACAGCTAGAGGAAGCAGGGAGAAGGGCTGGTGGGCATGCCACAAAAGGAGTAGGATTGCGATTGCATCATCGTGGCCAGTATTACAGGCATTGCACAGTGGGGGGCTGGACCACGATGATGCGATTTGCATCATCGGGTCTCCGCGGACCCCCTGCTGAGAGAGAACTGTGAAAGGCTGTGGGGATTGTGGGGGACTTGCCTACATTCCTGGGGGACCGTGAGGCAGACCTGGATTTCGTGAGCCTCACGGTCATTCTGGGAGTGTAGGCAAGTATGGTATAGGGAGAAGACACAGGCTGGGATCAGTACACCTGTCAGCAGCCAGTATAATAGAAGCGAAACCGTGATAAGTCGCCAATTAGCTGGATCTAAAAGGTGCCCACTCATCTGATTCGGGCCAATTTCGCCCGATCCCGGCGAATTGGGCCGAGAAATCAGGCAAAATTGGATGTGTTTGACATCCCCTCCGACGATGCACGGTCCCGTGCACATCAGATCAGAGTGGGGAGGGCAGACGGGTTGCACATTAAATTTATTGGATAGAACCCATCAGTGGTGATGTGTTGGGTCCAATCCTAGGTGTGTGCAGCGGCGGAGGGCGGGGTCACAGCGGCAACTGGGACCTAGTAGCAGCATTTGGCAGGAGGCAGGGCGGGAAGCAGCTAGTGACGTTGAAAAAATATTTTGAAAAGACTGGCCGGGCTCTGATTGGCTGAGAAAATTCTCTCAGCCAATAACCGGCCGGCCAGTCTTTTCAAATATTTTTTCAAATTCAACAGCCACTTCCCGCCAGCTACCCAGAAGTTTTTACATGGAATAAATCGCATGCAATTTATTCCATGTAAAAATAGAACAATAAGTGCCAAATTGTATGTGAGCCTCCTGGTGAGTTGCCAGGGAAGCTCAAGGGCATATTGGTCCGACTTGTCCTTAGGACAAGTCAGACTAATGTATGTCGGCCTTAAGGCAATTTATAAAGAAAGTCAAAGATGAAGCAAAAATAATATACAATTGTTGACATTAATGCTGTCGACAATCACAATATGAACATTATTATGTGCGAGGGATAGAGCCAACATGGTTTGAAGCATTGTAACTGTGATGCAAAAGAAATGAACAAGAATTTCTATCAAAGTGCGCTGATAGCAGCCTTGTGGTGGACACTTCCGTTAGGCTCTCCTTGATAAAGGCCACAGGAAGTGGCTGAAAACGCGTTTGGAGTTTTCTGGAGCTCTTCATTTGAACTGGTGTTAATCTGGATGGACGTGGATCTGTTTCCTGATATTGCTATCTGATTGTGTTTTTCCCGGGACTCACTGCCATTTATATGCGAACTTGAGAACTGCTGCTACTTCACTTCTCCACCATTCTCAGTAACAGTCCATTTCTACCATCTTTTCACTCCCATGTTTTATGAATTGTAGTTTTAAAATGGTCATTTCAATAAATGGTATTACACCATATATAATATCCTTATTTTTGGGGGGAAATGTTTGGAGCGTATTTACCATATCTGAGGAAACCATAGGACGAGATTCCCTCTGAGTTGTGTTATCTTGTGACTACTCCTAAGGCGGAGAAGAGGAACGCTATTCCCCCAAGAGGGATGTATAGCATTTATTCACATTCCTACTCAGGTGTTCACATATCGTGATTATCGGAGAAGAGGACCCCACTCTACAAATAAGGGATGTATTGTTGCGCCAGTGGAGGATACAGCCGATCTTGTCACTGTTTATACAGGTTGAGTATCCCTTATCCAAAATGCTCGGGACCAGGAGAATTTTGGATAACGGATTATTCCGTATTTCGGAATATTTTAATATTTCAATTATGTATTTTGAAGTATCTTGCATTTATGCTGTATAAACACATAATATACACACAAATATATTTTATTACCACATAAAATACACACAAATATATTTTATTTGTTCAAAAAACAAGGTTTCAAAACGTGAAACAAAATGTGTGTACTATCTCAGCACTGAATTTGAATGCCAAGCAATAATTGTCTTGCACATATATAGTGCCAGTTACATATCATGTCCCCAGTGATGCTGTTACAAATGTCCCCAGTGAGTTTTTAGCAAAAAAAAATTTTTTTTTTCACTTTCTGGAATGTCCATATTTCGGAATAATTCGGATAACGGATATTCGGATACGGGATACTCGACCTGTATTGTAACTGTGATGGAATTGTTACTTTAAACATAATAGTAATGCCGAGATTAAAATGCTTTAAACAAAATTACAAGTGTGCAGGCACATCAGAACATTATTAAGTTTGGAGGAGGAGGGAGATCGAAACACACGCGTACAAAAGACTATGATGTTCTTGGATGGGATGCTGACCACTGTAGAGTGCACATTTCAAAAATGAAGGGAAAACTCTGGACACATATTTGGAGATGATGTATACATAGTTACATAGTAGATAAGGCCGAATAAAGACTTGCATCCATCGAGTTCAACCTAGGTTTTAATAGCTTATCGCTTGTTATACGTAGTGTATTCTAATATTTTTAAAGACAGATTATGATTCTTATTTGTACCCTTGGATGTTTTTAACCAATAAATGTTTGTCCAACCTTATTTTAAACTTATTTATTGTGTCTGCCGACACCACTTCACCAGGAAGAGAGTTCCATCGTTTGGCTGCCCTGACCGTAAAGAAATGTTTCCTTCTAAGGGAATGAAAACTTTCTTCGAATCTAAACTCCTGCACATGTGTCCTAGAATCCTTCCTTGCAGTAAAAAGGGTGCTTGACAGTTCCCTATATTGGCCCTTCATATATTTGTCTCTTCTCTAGTGTAAACAGTCCCAATTTGCTCAATCTGTCCTCGTAGCTTAAATTCTCCATTCCCTTAATTAGCTTTGTTGCTCTTCTTTGGGTTTTTTCCAGTTCTTTGATGTCCTTTAGTGTGGGCCCAGAATTGTACTCCATATTCAAGGTGTGGTATAACCAATGCTTTGTACAGTGGCATAATTACTTTTAAGTCCCTAGTTTCCATACCCCTTTTTATAGATGCTAGAATTCTGTTGGCCTTTTTTGCTGCTATGTGACATTGAGCACTACACCCCAGTTTGTTATCTATTTGGACTCTAATTCAGATCCTTTTCAAGTACTGAATTACCCAATGCCTCCCTGCATAGGTTATAACTAGCACAGTATGCCAAACAGTAGTAGAAGTAGTGCCCCTTATACACATTATGCCAAATCTTAGTTCCCTGTGTACACATTACGTCACACAGTAGTGCCTCTTATACACATTATGCCACACCATGTCCCCATATACACATATAGCAAATGTTATTCCGCAAATACTGTAGCATGGCTCATGAAGCAAGCTGCATAAACATTTACCATTTGTGAAATGACAGCAAAAATGGACAGAATAAATCTGAGAAAACATATTTACAGATCTTCAAAGTATTTAAACAAAGAGGATGAGATTATACTACGCTTGCTTATTGTTTTACATACATTTTCTGCATAACTAGAAATGCAAGTAAACCAGATAAAAATCTCCAATAGACAGTAATGCATTTACAAAGACTGGCCACTAAGTGTCAGCAGAGCTCCATACAGAATGACAGGCAGACAAGCTTACCCTACAGTCCACATTATGGGATTGATTCAGTAAGTGGAAATGTGAGCTAGTGCAAAATGTGCTTCTAGAATTAGGTAGCATTACAGAGGTGCAAATGCATTTATATTTTTCATTTTTACATTCAGATAAAATACTGAATGCAAATGAACTGTACCATATGCATGTTTATTTTAGGTTTTATAGTTGGACAGGTGCCACCTAACCCAAAAAATATCTAACTTGAGGCGTGCATTTTACTTTCCCCTCTATATCAAGTAATGGGTTATCCAAGTACAGATATGCACCCAAATTTTGTTTGATATCATTAAACATTGAAAGCCACAATTCACCGATGACACTACCGTCATTGGCCTTATCAAGGACGGGGACGAATCGGCCTACAGACATGAAGTGGACCGATTGGCCCGGTGGTGCAGCAGCAACCATCTAGAGCTCAACCCACTCAACCCACCGTTGAGATGGTAGTGGACTTTAGGAAGAAGGCTGTTGGTGTTCCTCCGCTAACAATTGCTGACAGTGTGGTGTCGCTAGTGGACTCCTTCAAGTTCCTAGGAAGCACAATCTCCCGGGACCTTAAATGGGGGCCCAACACTGATACTATTGTTGGAAAAGCGCAGCAGGGGCTATTCTTCCTGAGGAAGTTCAACAACCCACAGAAGCTTCTGCTCCTCTTCTACTCCGCAATTGTGGAGTCTGTACTGTGCTCCTCAATACTGGTCTGGTACGGCTCCACCAGCGAGAGAGACAAATGCAGACACCAAAAGGTAGTCAGAACTGCGGAGAAGATAATCGGGACGGACCTTCCCTCTGTCCAGGACCTGTACCTGTCCAGAGCAAAAAAGCGGGCAACGAATATAGTCAAGGACCAACTACATCCTGGCCATGGCTTGTTTAACCTGCTGCCATCAGGCAGACGCTACAGGGCTATTCCCACCTGGTCCACCAGCAGCCTAAAAAGTTTCTTCCCTCAAGCGGTTTACCTGTTGACACGTGAACTCATGAACATTGTCTAGTCGCGCCATAACCCTTTGCACATAAGCTAACACTGTGTCCCCTCTGAATACATTTCTGTATGACTGTACATGTTCCCCCACCTGTTTATATTGTTTATTGTTTACACTTGTCCACCTGGCTGCTGCACAGCAAACCGAAAACAAATTCCTAGTATACGCAAGTATACCAGGCCAATAAAGCTGATTCTGATTTAAAGTTACTGTACATGTATTCTCATATTTGACCTCAAGATGGCGCATGTTATGGTCTTAAACGTTACCATATTATTCTTCTGAAACAAATCAGTTTTTAGTATTATTATTGTTTATGTATATGGTGCCACAAAGGTTCCGCAGCACCTGACAATACATAGATGAGCAAAAGAACAAAAGAAAATAGTGATTTACAGTACAAACTAGGACAAGTACATGGTAAATACTTGGTGCATGTGCTGAGCATTCAATAAGATGAAAGATGTTTGCGATCTCCTGGACATATACAAATGATGACATGTTCGGTTTACTTACTGATCTGCTCAATGGCGATGGTCCCTTCCCCAAACATGGTCAGTGCCGAATGAACCATTTTACGATGAAATTTCCAGCTGGGACTGTAGTCAGCAAAAGCTATATCCTTAGCATCTCTTGTCAAAATATCAGTTGTTACCTTGACATCAATGGAACACAGTTAAATTAAACCATGAACAAACAAAAACCACACACATCATTCACGTATTGCATGTTATCAAAGGAGTCTCAATAAAATCATGCTCAGGCACAAAATCCCTGCTACAGGCTGACCATGAGCACTTACCTATGGCAATCTCATGGAGGAACAGGTTCTAGATCTCAGGAGTAATCTCTGAGTATTGTTACGGCTGGAAGATCTTTTACAGCTTGTGAGGCTCTAAAACTGCAGTGCAAAAGGGTCTATTGAGGTTTCACATGCATTGTATTTCTCAAACGGATCCCGTTTTTATTAGCAGACCTACAGGTGGCTGTGGGAATGGGATCATTGGGTCAACCTCATGTTGGTCGACAGTCATTAGGTAGACACCATTAGGTCGACACATTTCAAGGTCGACACATTTCAAGGTCGACAGGTGTCTAGGTCGACATGGCACATGGTCGACAGGTGTCTTGGTTGACACATGCGTTAGGTCAACATGAGTTAGGTCGACAGTCAAAGGTCGACATGGGGTCTTTCACTGTTTTTTGTCCTGAATTTCGACACAGTCGACATGGACATAGTTTTAAGTGCACCGTGTCCCCTCGCATGGCTCATCCAGGTCAGGCCAGCGAGCCAAAGGTATTTAAGAGCAAAAAATAGAACATTAAACATTGGGTTTTGTCTGCCACAAACAGGAATAGACAATTGGGTTATTAAATATATAGTTGCGGCTCCTACCTCTTGAGGCAGAGGGGGGCTGGCACTCTGGAGAAGAGGCGCTGCCGCGAGCCAGTTCCCAGACCTGCAGAGTGTAGCCGAGACTAACATACAGTATGTGCAGTCAAGCGGCGACTTGACTGAGCATTTTTTTAAAAAGGCTGTAGCCTATAGGAGCTGGCTATGGCCAACAATCAGGGAGTAGCTTCATAAAGGAAGCCAGCTAATCACAGCCCAATCTGGCAGTCCCAGAGGGAGAAAAAAAGCATTTTGTTTCCCCCAGCACACAGGGGGTTATTCTAGTTCACTCTTTCCGGCAAATTCCTTCTTAGATGGACAAAACCATGTGCACTGCAGATGGGGCAGATGTAACTTGTGCAGAGAGAATTAGATTTGGGTGGGGTTTTACTTCAAAGTGAGATCTATATTGCAGTGTAAAAATAAGGCAGCCAGTATTTACCCTGCACAGAAACAAAATAACTCACCCAAATCTAATTCTCTCTGCATATTTTACATCTGCCCCCCTGCAGTGCACATGGTTTTGTCCATCTAAGAAGGATTTTGTCAGAAAGAGTGAACTAGAATAAGGCCCACAGTAACCAGGATTTAAATCTGCATGGTCCTGGTTACATATATTTGCAAATACATGGAAATCCCCCAAGCCAATCGTCAAGGCTTCTCTGCGTATTGGGGGTCCCTATTACTGTATCTAGGTACAGGGTACAGCACCCCAAAAATAAGCATAAGCCAGAAAGCCAAGAGCAGCACGACAGTGAAAAAAAATGAGTGTTAAAATATGTTAAGCTGGACACACACTACTGCGGTGTATCGCACACATTCGATTTGGGCCGATTCCTCGGCATGATCCGTCGAGAACTGGTGAAATCGGCCAAATCGCTGTAGTGTATGGGGGTCTGTAGTGCTTAAGAAGCCAGATCTATGTACAGAAAGTGATACAAAAGTGATAAATGGAATTAAGATATTTAAGGAAAAGTGTTAGGCGGAATATTACCGCCCAGGATCGTATCGTAAAATGCGATCATATCGGGGGAATGTATCAATTTTAAGGGCGCAGGGACAGGGCTCCGAAAAGAGCCCGTCCCTGCGAAGGCCTAACCCGGAAGCCGGGGGGTCAGCGCATGCGCGGTTATGCACTGACCCCCGCCGACCCCTCTTACCGCACTGCCATAGGCTACAATGGGCGATCGCCATATCAGAATGGCGATAGCCCAGGGCAGTGGCGTAACTATAGCTCCGCAGCCCCCGCGGCGGCGGCGGGGGGGGCGCAGAGAAATTGGGGGCTATAGTTACCCGCGGTCTGTGTCTCGCCCGGCTCTCTGTCGGGACCCTTCTGACGTCACGGTCCCGACCGGCTCCTGCTGCAATGAAAACTGACAATTAGAAAATGGCTGCCCCCATACTGCAGACAGTTTTCTGTCTGCAGTATGGGGGCAGCCATTTTCTAAGAGTCCGTTTTCATTGTAGCAGCAGGAGCCGGCCGGGACCGAGACGTCAGGAAGGTCCCGACAGAGAGCCGGGCGAGACGACGCAGACCGCGGGTAAGAAGGGGGGGCAGGTTAGGTGGGGGGTGGGGGGCGCCGAATAAACGTGCGGCGGGGGGGCGCTGAATAGTTAGTTACGCCCCTGGCCCAGGGGTGTGAAGCCGGGCTACCCAATGTTAATACATCAGGCAGCTTCGCATCCCCCATAGAAACCTATGGGGGGATGCGGCCGGCGGTGGTGCAGGGGGATCGCAGCAGGGATTGGAGATTCCTGCTGCGGTCCCACTATGATACATTTAGGGGATACTTAATATTTACGGCAAAACTTGTTTTCGGGGATTTAGCCGCAAAAATGGTTTGATAAATGGGCCCCTTAGTGAGATTATTTATTAGTAAAAGAAAAGTGTTACATAGAATGTAATAGTGTGCTACCTCAGAGCCATCACTGGCAGATGCTCAATTAGTTTAGTGATATCACTCAGGTTTCATGTCAACCTTTTTCATGTGTTGATCTTTGGCCTGTCGACCAATAGTGCTCAACCTATTGAATGTCGACCTTTTTAATGTCGACCAAATGATGCACACCTGTGGCTACATCCCCTACAAATAATAAAATGTTAAAAACAAGTTTTTCACAGAGGGCACCATTCTAATGCAAGGGGTGCAGGGGAGGACACCCACTTACTACCCCTCCTCCTCGACTGCCGCCATCTTCCCAGTGATACTTGGGAAGTTGGCACATGTACCTATTTGTTGTGTATTTATTTGATCTACTTTCAACTCGATTCTACAGTAAAGGACCTATGAAGGAATATGAAACAGTGATTGCTGTTTGCTTCACCTGTGTGTATCACATCAGGTGGTTTTAAGTGACACATTGGGTGAAATTTAATAGGATGAGAGATTCAGAAAGTGAGAGACTTGGTAAGAAATCTCCATTTTTTATAAAGTGGCAATCATTTACACTTCCAAATCCAACTGGTTTTGCAGTGTAAATGATTGCCGCTTTAAAAAAAAAATGGAGATTTCTTTCTAAATCTCTCACTTTCTGAATCTCTCATCCTATTAAATTTCCCACTTTATTTCTGTTTTATAGACACTTTGAGTATGGATTGGATGTATACTGTATTGCACTGATTCGAGCTGCACTCCACATATTATTGCACCCCTCTAGCAGCTTAGTACCCCTCCCCCATCTCTATGTGCCACTGTTACCATTCTCCTCTGTGCACTGCCCTGTGCCCCACCCAGATATAGCAATATTAATACGCTGCCCCCGTATACCAGCAATCTTCCAGATATGGGACAATAGATACAGTAGCTCTGCCTCATGTCATTATCGCTGGTACTATTACACTAACGGTCACTGGGATTACCAATATTTGTATAAATTGATGTAGAATCAACACCAGCCCCACAGTTTATGTTTGCAGCCTTGCTATGGTGACATTCCTAAAACTATAAGCCATGATTAATTCAAAGGAACCTGGCTGCCAGTGCCACTTCCATAATCTTTACAATCCTACTCATACATGATGGTACTAACATGTTTCTTACACTGTTCATCAGGGCTGTAACTAGAGGTGAGCCATGGAGGCAACTGGCAAGGGCAATGGTCAAGGAAGTGGGGAGGGGGGCATCTTCCTGACCATAGGCAAAACTCATGTCAACCTTTGACATTGGCGATCGAATGCTTGTGTCGACCTTCCAACTCTGTCAACCTTAGCAATGTACACCTATTTCAGGTGTCGACATAAGCTCTGTTGACCTTCAGTGGTCGACCCAATGCACTGCTGCCTAAATAGGCTCGACCCAATGACCCCATACTGATGTGATTTGGGGTATGCACAGAGTGGTATATAATGTGAATTGGCAGAATGCATAGCGTGACACATGGGGGCAGATGCACTATGCCTTGGAGAGAGATAAAGTGTCAGCCAATGAGCTCCTAAGCTCCACGTTACAGGTTGTGTTTGAAAAATGACAGTTGGGGGCTGAGTGGCTGGTACTTTCTCATCACTTTGTCTCTCTAAGGTTTAAATGTACTAAGATGGGAGTTTTATTGAAGATTGGATGTTGCCCATAGCAACCTATCAGAGTCTACTTCTTATTTATTTAGTATCTTGTAGAACAGTGGTCAGGGAACTCGGTCCTCATTACCCCACACAGTGCATGTTTTGCTGGTAACCCAGCAGGTGCACAGGTGTACTAATTACTCACAGACACATTTTATAAGGTCCGCAGGTGGAGTTAATTATTTCACTTGTGATTCTGTGAGGGGATATGCAAAACATGCACTGTGTGGGGTAATGAGGACCGAGTTTCCTGACCACTGTTCTAGAAGATAATAGAGAGAATGTGATTGGTTGCTATGAGCAACATCACATCTTCAAAAGAACTCCCATCTTAGTACATCTGCCCCAGAATGTGAATGATTTAAGTGGCCTAACATCTCGGTGTGAGCTAGCGGCAGGAGTGGTTACAGAGAATATAAGATTTATTTTGCAATATCAAAATTACTAAATCTTCTGCTGGACTTTGGTCCTTATTCTAGTTCACTCTCTGACAAAATCCTTCATACATTCTGGGGATGCTTAATATTTACACCTAACCTCCAAAAAAGGTATATATTCAGGGAAATAGCCGCAAATATTGTTTGATAAATGGGCCCCTTAATCGCAGCAATGCTCCCCTCTACATCCAGGTATAACCATACTAGACAGTTATAACTAGAGACAGGATTATATGCACCATAAAAAGCTTGAAATATGCATGCAAATATGCATGAAAAATACTTAAAATATGCATGAAAAGTGTTAAAATATGCTACATACAAATGATAAAAAAAGTAATTTTTAACTTATTTATTTAAAAATCAGCATAAAATTAGTTGCAAATAAACCTCAAAAATAGTCCCACAGCATCTGCAGATGTCTAGTGCTGTACACAGGATTTTTTTTTTCTTCCTGGCTGCTACAGCAGACTGCAGCGTCCAAAGCTCTTCTTGCATCAACTACACGGACCCTCGTCTCCAGCGCCGATTCATCAAATGTCAGCATAGCGTGTGAGGGCGGCGCAGTGGAAGGCTTCCTCCCTGCGCCGCATACTCACTGTGACATGGCATTTCCTCCACACCGCGTGATGTCACAACCGTTCTGCCCACCTCCTCTGCTGCAGAAGTCTGTCTCTTGGTGTAAAGTCCCAGGCCAGGGGCAGGCAAAGGTTCAGGAGCTTCGTAATGGCATCCGCCCCGACTGACTTTTATAAACATGGATTGGCAGCCTAGAGCAGTGTCAGACATAGCGTACATCCAAGGTTCCCCACACTGCGCACATATTGCCCCAGCCTGCACACTCTACCACTACCTGACCAGCAGGGCGAAGCAGTGCTGTGACTCACGCGTGGAAAGGGGGCAGGGCCTAAAATATGCACCATCACTAGATTTTAGATAAAATATGCAATAAGCAGTGAGAATGGGCAAAATATGCAAATGCATATGCAAATATGCAAATGCATATAATCCTGTCTCTAGTTATAACGGTCACTGGTGAAGTTACTGAAATACAGTGTAATGTAAAATGACTCCATAATTCTGGAAAAAGTAAAACTATTTCAATTAACAAATTTCCGTCTATTACAGCTTATTAACTGTTGTGTGATAATAAGAAAAGCCTGTCCTTTTCAATTCTGCATAATATGAAGTGTACCCTTGAGTTATTGTTGTTTTGAAATGTTTGAGAGTTCTAATGCGAAGATAATTAACTCTTTGACCTTGAAGCATTGCCGTCCTTCTACATCAGTACTAGGGGTGGGGTGGGGTGGGGGGGGGGGGGGGGGGGCTGCAAACAAGTATGTTTTATTTTAATGCAAGAATTTAACGCATTTCACTATAAAGTTATGAAGAACAATGTGGCATCCAATTTATGCAATATCTTAAGGGCCCCTTACACTTGTGAGATTTTGTGAGATTTCATCCAATTTGAGTCAATTTATCTGACAAGATCTGATGTGCCTGTTGTGTAGGACACAATCCACAATCCTGTGCCATTGGGTATAACCAAGAGATTGGAAGAGATTGAACCTCCTGCACATAGGATAAATCTCGAGTCAATCAGGTTCAATTTGTTGAGACAATTAGTTGACAAGTGTAAAGGTGCCCATACACGTTACAATTATTGTATACAATATTGTATACAATATCGTATCTCATCCGATCTCGGTTTTGCGATGACATCAGATGAGATGAGATCTAGTACAAAAAGTATGTGCAGCACGTACTTTTTGTACTAGATCTCATCTCATTTGATGTCATCGCAAAACCCAGATCGGATGAGATGCGATATTGTATACAATATTGTATACAATAATTGTAACGTGTATGGGCACCTTAAGGGATCCTTTACTCTATTAACCTCTACGTTTGTCTGCAGCACAGAAGAATTATATACTGATATTTTTTATTTATGTATTAACAGTTTCTTGTATAGCGCACACATATTCTGCAGCGCTTTACACAGTATAGTTGAACATTCACAACAGTCCCTGCCCCAGTGGAGCTTACAATCTATATTCCCTACCACATGTACACACACAGACACTCTAGGGTTAATTTTTGTTGGAGCCAATTGACCTACCAGTATATTTTTGGATTGTGGGAGGAAACTGGATTACCCAGAGTAAACCCACACAAGCACGGGGAGAATATACAAACTCCACACAGTTATGGCCATGGTGGGACTTAAACCCATGACCTCAGTGCTGTGAGGCAGTAATGCTAACCATTACACCATCCCTGCTGCCCCTGATATACTGTATATAGACAGCATGTACAACTGTGGAATTAATTTGCTCTCTTACCTGATGTCCTCACTATCTAAGTTTTTATGGGAGTTTAAAACTCAGCTGTCAAACCACAAATGTTCTATGTAAGTAATGACTAATGAGTGCTCAATATGATAACAGTATGTAATAATAAAACACAGCAGGTGCTTCCAATTATTACTAAAGGTGTTCTTTATATGGATTACTCACTGTGCGAGGTCTCCCAGCAAAGGTTTTCCCCTTCTTCAGCAAGACCTCCCGGGCATCCTCATGATTATTCACAACTACTACATAATGGGATCCCATCATAAAGGAGTAGAGGCTGCCATACTTCTTCTGTAGACCGCAGAAAAGAAGATGAGGAGGGAGGTGATTCCCAAGGTGAAGCAAGCTCCCGATGACAGGCAGTGAAGGTAAGCTCTTGGGGTACTTTACATCTCCATGGTTCTTTAGTCTTAGCCTCCAGAGAGAGATAAGAGCAAGTCCGAAGACCAGAAGCAAAGCTGCACCAAGCCACACAATCATGCTGGAGTCTTCCCTACCTTGAAAAGAATCATCTCAATTGACAGTGCAATTAAATATGCTAGGGCTCTGGCCAGCAGCCAATCAGAGTTGAGGGGTTATTAACCCTTGCATTGCAGGAAGTATACTCGTTCAAAGCAATTTCCAACCAAAGGAGTTGTTATTTTGCCAAAGGCAAAGATCCTTGGGACTTTAATCTCAGCACAAGTTATCTACACAGTTGCCTGCATAGATTTAACAGAAGTAACAAGGCAGGGGGTGAAATACCCCTAGTAAAAGATGAGTCTCATGCTGCTTTCACACTGCAAAACCTGCTTTGACCCGGTTTTTGAAACGTTTCTTAAAACAAGTAAAACCCCTTTCACATCCCATGTTGTAAACAGTATATTACGGGTTAATTACCATTTTTGTACCTTTCACATTGAACCCTTTTTCACCCATAAGCAGTTGTGGTTGTGGGCAGTGACTTCATGCAGGGATCCAGCCTAGCACCTTCTATTACCCCATGGAGGCAGCCAACCATCCCGTCCATCCAACCCCCCCCCCCCCCCCCCCCCCCTGGACAAAGGCATATACACCCCCCCCTCCCCTGGTACCTGGACAGCTTGGGGATCCGGGCAGCAGGGTCACCCCACCCCTGATACCTGGCCAGCACGGGGATCTGGGCAGGGGGGTCCATGCATTGCTGAGGAGGCATCAGGGTCCCTTCGGCAAATGGGCAGTGTGCGGGAGGGTCCCTGCGGCAGATGGGAAGTCTGCGGCGGGGTCCCTGCAGTGGATGGGAACTAGTAGCACTACGGGAGGGGGGGACTGGTGTGGGGTCCAAAATACCGGTTCAGATCCGTTCACCCCGGGTCTGAACCATGTAGGATCCTTCTTTTTTACAGTTTTGAATTACCGGTTTTCTTGAATCGGTAATTTAAAACTGGTGCTTTCACACTGCAGCTATAACCGTAACGGTTAAAAATTGGCAAATTACAAAACCCTAAGTTATGATCCAACATCGATATAAAAAATAAATTGACTCAATAATATCAGTTGGTTTTAGCAATGGATGGCTCAACAAAATAACCCAGGAACATCCGGTCACCCCATTGCTATATATCCTCCCCAAGATACATAAAACTATCCACAATCCACCAGGGAGACCTAAAATTAAAGTTTTTAAATTTTATGCATGATGCCCTGGAGAGGGCAGCCAGCTCTGTAAGACAGGGGCAAGACCACCGGTGTGCCAAAAAAGGTGGGATGGGGCGGAGATTGGTGGCCATGAGGGGGATTTGCCAACCTTTATGGGGGCGGGGGGGCTGGAGGCAAACACGATTTTCTGGAGCCTCCTGACCAGCAGAAATCTTCTGTCACCGCAATTTACCAGTAGACTTTGCCCCGGAGCAATGAGCGGTTGTGGCTGACCGCAGTAAGGGCACCTGCATGAGCTGGCATGCATTATGGCTGCTCTGTGCACTAGCTGAAACAAATTCACAAAAATAAAATAATAAAGGGATTTTTGTAAGAACCTACCATTCAAATCCCTTTCTCTGATTCTATCCTGGTGACACAGCTCAACCATTGGATGTAGGAGGGTCCGAAGAAGTCAGGCACCTACGCTAAAGCTTTGATAGGCAAGCTCCTCCCTTCTGCATCCCAGACTCCTCAGTTCAACTTCCAGAGTACAATGCCTGAACATATTAATATGCACAATCAATTTACATAACCATTATAACATAAAACGGTATTACTTACTGAGCGTAAGGGAGGGATCACTGTGTCACCAGGATAGAATCAGAGAAAGGGATTCAAACGGTAAGTTCTTATAAAAATCCCCTTTTCTCTTTCATCTATCCTGGTGACACAGCTCAACCATGGGACGTTCAAGAGCCGGTCCTTTGGGAGGATACGCTCAGGTCTGCAGTTCTCATCACTGTTCGCCCGAATGATGCGTCCTCTGACGCAAACTCATGGAACCTATATAATTTGGTGAAAGTGTGAACAGATGACCAAGTGGCAGCCCTGCATACTTGTTCTGCCGTAGCCCAGTGATGTACCGCCCAAGAAGCAGCAAGCGACCTGGTGGTATGAGCATTGATTCTGGAAGGCACTGGTCTGCCAACTCTGGTATAAGCAAAGGCAATTACCGACCATAACCACCAAGCAATGCTTAGAAGCTGGCCAGCCCCTTTTGTGAATATCATACAAGACCAATAGCGAATCAGTTTTACGGAGTTCATTCACCCTGTCCAAATAAAAACACAAAGCGCGAACAACATCCACATTTTTTTGTTTGTCCCTTTATTTGGTGTCTTCCAGAGGACTGAACACCGGAAGAACAATCTCTTGGTTTAAATGAAAAGAAGTAAAAACTTTTGGCAAAAATTTAGGATAGGAATTTGCAAGAAGAAAACAATATCGATGGCGATTGACTCCGCGGTGCATATGACGGGTTGAAATGGTGATCAAGGTGTTGAAATAAAATATATATAAAACAACGTGTAAGTTTCCTCAATTAATATATAATGTGGAATATATAATGTGGAAAAGTATAATCACAAGGTGAAGGAAAAGGGTGGGTCGCGTACCAGACTCACATAAAAATGGGTAAGGTCAAGTGTATAAAGGTTTCTTTATATAGGACCACCTTCAGTGAAAGCTTCAAAGTAGGAGGTAAAGTTGCTACAAACAGACACCGCAACAAAATGGTTGACAAAACTAGAGAATAACATTGACAAAATCCTTCTTAGATGGACAAAACCATGTGCACTGCAGGAGGGCAGATGTAAAATGTGCAGAGAGAATTAGATTTGGGTGAGTTATTTTGTTTCTGTGCAGGGTAAATACTGGCTGCTTTATTTGTACACTGCAATATAGATCTCACTTTGAAGTAAAACCCCACCCAAATCTAATTCTCTCTGCACAAGTTACATCTGCCCCACCTGCAATGCAGATGGTTTTGTCCATCTAAGAAGAATTTTGTCAGAAAGAGTGAACTAGAATAAGGCCCACTCTTCCTGCCTAACTAAGATGTAAAATTAATAAAAAAATAAACACCCTAACTACTTTTCTTCTTGCTGCAGCAGCAGCCCTTCGCATAGCACCCACTCCGGTGGGCACCTAACACGAACTGAGGAGTCTGGGATGCAGAAGAGAGGAGCCTGCCTCTCAAAGCTTTAGCATAGGTGTCTGGATCCTTTGGACCCTCCTACATCCCATTGTTGAGCTGTGTCACCAGGATAGATGAAAGAGAAATAACATTAACTTTTTATAATCTATTTAGAAAAGTAAAAAAACAACAACTTTATTTCAATTAACAATACTTCAGACTATGGGGTCAATCCAATTACTTGAGCACCCATAGCAGGTGCGAATAAGTGTGGCTGTACGCTGCACCTACGTACTTGCAGATGTTTGTTTGCAGCCCATAGTGTATAGCAATCCAGGATTCTGGGGTGAGATGAGGCAAACCATGGTGCTATTGCTGGCGTCTACACCCTGCTGCACCAGCAACTACCAGCCTTTGCCAGCAATAGGATTGACCACTATAACCTGAATAGCAGACATATATAACATGGTCCTAAATTGCATTGTACTGTAAGTCATTGATTTCTTGTCTTTGCGCATTTATGTATTCTGTTAGGCACTGCAGGACCCTTGTGACGCCAAATAAATAAATAATATGGTAACAGTATTGCGAATAAATAAAATATATTTAGATGTTTATATAGGAGCATTAGTTATTTACCAAGTGGTGTATTAAGGTACTAACTAGTCGTGGTACAATTCATCTCTCCATAAAATCACTCTGACCCCAGTGAGCACAGCTACCTAAAGGCAGTAAAAGCTTTCTTTTCTTTTTATTGACACAATAACATTGGCAAATGCGGTCAGGAAGCTGGAGCATAATACACCTGTTCATATTCATAGGTACAGGCTGACTGTCTTATGGGTGCAAAGCAATGCTAAGCTATTAACATCCAGCGTGGAACACCAGGGAGTTAGCTCCGCCCTCTAACTTCGCAGTTTTGATCTTTCTGAGCCAGCGCGTCAGCCGTAGCTGTGATGGAGAAAGAAGTGGTAGCCAAAATGGCGGCGTCCGCGGACGGCCAGACCAAGTACGGGCAGTCGGTGAAAGGGCTGCTTACCGAGAAGGTCAGTACGTGCGGGGCCGACGTCATCGCGCTCACCAAGCAGGTGCTGAAAGGATCGCGCAGCTCTGAGGTAAGATACCGGCTTTGTGGGGGTGATGGGCGTGGTCTGGTTGTGGGCGTGGACTTTTATATTTAGGGGAGGGACTTCGTGAGTAGACATAGAATAAGCTCACAGGTGTAGCAATATTGCCTGGGCTGTCCTGAGGCGCTCTCAGTGGAAGGTGCACCTAAAACTTACATCAGTAAATAACCCAGATGGTTCTAATGTATAAGCATGATATACTGTGTATACATGATATACTTATATCTTGTGCAACATGGTATATAGAAGCAGGACAAAGGGGGTTATTCTGTTTGATTCGCAAGGCCCCACCCGGCAAATGTACGCCCCCCCCCCCCCCTCCTTGTTGTGCGGGTTCGCCTGCAGAGGCTGTGAATGGATGTTTACCAGAAACATCCATTCGTATGCCGCGGGTAACCTCCCACATCTTTCGATGGTCGCCGACCATCCAAAGTTGTGGAAGGTGCACTACACGCATATATAAAAGTGACGGAAATGGGCGGGCAGCTGACATCCGGTGATGTCAGCTGCCCGCCCCCTGCACCCGCGTCACCGCCTCATGGGCGTTCTCATGGGAACGCCCATGTAACGCTGGGCATTCCCATATGGTAATGGGGCAGCCCGGTCCCCCCTACCCTTCCCCCACCGTGTAGGGTGCATGTACCCGGCAAACCAGAAAGTTCGCTGTGGGTGCACGCACCCTATGTCTGCACATGCAAATGCACGGAGCACCAAAGGAAATAGAATAACCCCCACAGTGTAGACATCAGGGAGAAGTATAAGGCAGTGCTTCTCAAACGGGTGTGGATCATTAGGTCGATAGTCATTATGGGTTGACAGTAAAAAGATTGAAGCACTAGGTTGACATGGAAATGGTCAACACATACCTCCCAACTGTCACGGCGCTGGATGCGCGCTGCAGACGTGCCAAAATTTTCGGGGGCGTGGCCTAATTTCGGGGTCGTGGCCTATACTTGCAGCTCCTCAGAGAGGCCACGCCCCCATTTTGCCGCTATGGGGGCATGACCCAGAGGCTCTGTGAGCCTCTAGCCATGCCCCCAGCCCCCTGGCTGCGGGAAAAGATGCTGTGCTCATGCGCACAGCGTTTATTCCCCGCTGCTTATCAGCCAACAGGGGGGACTCCCAACAGCCCCCCCTCACTGCGGGACACTGCCGGCCGCGGGAGGGACAGCGGGACAGGCCCTAATAATCGGGACTGTCCCGCTAAAATCGGGACTGTTGGGAGGTATGGTCAACATGATCATGTGACAGGCCGACATATGGCTCATGCTCCGGTATAATCAATTAATATGCCAAAGTTTGCACATTGGGAGATTTTCTGTACTTCGCATGTGTATAGGCCGCAATGCGCAGGCCGGACGCTGGCCAGCAATTAAGTCCTGCTACCTTTTTTCCTTCACAAGTCGATTGACAGGAAGTAGGTGTCTGGTTTATGGTAACCAGCCGTTTGATTAGGAGTGTTAAGGAAAATGCTGGTAGTGTAAGGTAAAACGCAGGAGTGACAGAGCCTGTTAGGGGAGGGTGTGTGACGTCAGATCCAGCCACGATCAGACCGATTTCATTACAGACTCCAAGTAATCTCTGGCTACTCCGAGCCTGTGATGAGTGGTGACCAGTGTAAAAATCTTCCGATGGTAAGTGTATTATGAACGGATTTGGACATTTTTGCACGGCTGTGAAGTCTTCCCTTGTCATATACATCTATTTGTACAGCGAGCATATTAGCAGAGATTTCACTCTAGCAAGGCGGCGTTTACCTGAGTGCTGGCAGCTGCACATTTGCAGCTGTGCGATCAGGTCTGAATTACCCCCTAGGTTCTTGTCCAATAGCCGGCCAGCATATATTTCACACAGATGTTTGGATAATCAATATGCAACGATTGCCTTTAAAGCACAGCAGATACAAACACTGCAGGTTTATATTATAGTGTAGCTTGCCAGTATGTATAATATGTTAAGACACGATCAAACAGTGTAACATTTCTGCTTAATGACATATGTCAGGAAGATTGACAAATAAGATACGTTGGCATGACAATAAGGATGTTGAAACAGCGTATTGTTGAACGCGCAGGAACTATTAGAAATGCACAATCTGATCTAAAGAAAATAAAGTAGCGAGACATTTTTATTACACACATAGAGGAAATGTAAAAACGGTACTTATTTCCTAGCACGGCCACACCGATCATGATTGTGGGCATCGTTAGTAAAAATCGGGGGCATCGTGGCCATCGCATGCACTAAAAAATCTGGTGCGATGGTACCGACGCGATGCCTGCGATTTCCCATAGAGAACAATGTTAAATGGCTCAATTTACAAAAATCATCATAGGGAACAATGGTAAATGGTCCAGAACCCCCCAAAAACACCCCTGAACAGTGAAATGTCTCCCCAAAATTAGTTTACGCCACCCCACGATCAACGTGAACCCGAAGCGTGGCGAGCGCAGCGAGCCCGCGTCCTCCGACCTTTTCATACCCCCACTATCCACGTCGACGTGGAGTTGAGAATAGAATAGTGTGGCGAGCGCAGCGAGCCTCCGAGCCCGAAGCGTGGCGAGCGGACGCGAATACCTGTGAAGCCCGCGAAGGGACGCGTTTACCTGTGAAGGTATCCGCCAGGGGCGGATTGGCCCACCGGGAAACCGGGCCGTTTCCCGGTGGGCCGGCACATTTTGCTGCAGAGGAGGCCGCTCACCCCCCTAACAAGGCCGCGGCATCTTCGTGCTGGGCCGCGGCACTGTGCCCTGATTGAAGATGGCAGCGCCGCGGCCAGCCTCGACTTTTCCCACAGTTAAAATGGCCGCGGGAGGGCTGGTGCGCATGCGCGCGCACACAGCTGCTCCCGCGGTCCGGAGGGATGGCTACGCTGCCCACATGATCCTCCCCAGCAGCAGCAGCGCGCAGGTCTGTTTTGCGCGCTGGGCTGGGGAGCCGGGATCCGATGGGCGGCAGCAGCGTTAAACGAATCAGGCAGACGCAGCAGCAGGTCTGAGGGCGCAGGAGGCAGGTACATGGCAGTGGCACTGCCAGAAATAATAATTTTTGGCCTCAGGGAAGTGTGTATATATATATATATATATATATATATATATATACATACATATGTATGTGTGTGTATGTATATATATGTATATATATATATATATATATATATGTATGTATATATGTATATATATGTATACATGTGTGTGTATGTGTATATATATATATATATATATATATATATATATATATATATATACACACACAGTGCTCGAAGTGGGCTGGTACCGGCACTTTCTTCGAGCACTGATTTATATATTTTTCTTTGCTCCCCTGTCTACTCAGCACCACAGCACAGTGGAGTTGTCTGTCTCCGCCCATGGGAACTCTGTCGCTCCCGTCATCCCCCTTCCGGCTGACAGATGGGGGGGGGGCAGTGTACTGCCAGGCGGACTGGGAGGGGGGGGGGGGGGGGCAGTGTACTGCCAGGCGGACTGGGAGGGAAGTTATTGTGGTAGGAAGAGGCGGCGGGGCTTATTGCAGCACTGCTGCTGCTGGGTCTCCGGAAGACAGCGGAGGTCGGACCCGGATACAGCGGCGGACCCGGAGCTTCCTGACCGTGCCAGGAATCTGCCTCTCGTGCACGCCGTCTCCTGTGGGTGCAGGAGGAAGCACCACTTCCTACATGTGTGTATAGTATGTATGTATTTATGTATGAATGAGGACGACAGTGTGTGTAGTATGTATGAATGAGAGCGGCAGTGTGTGTAGTATGTATAAATGATGGCGGCAGTGTGTGTAGTATGTATGAATGAGAGCGGCAGTGTGTGTAGTATGTATGAATGAGAGCGGCAGTGTGTGTAGTATGTATAAATGACGGCGGCAGTGTGTGTAGTATGTATGAATGAGAGCGGCAGTGTGTGTAGTATGTATGAATGAGAGCGGCAGTGTGTGTAGTATGTATAAATGACGGCGGCAGTGTGTGTAGTATGTATGAATGAGAGCGGCAGTGTGTGTAGTATGTATGAATGAGAGCGGCAGTGTGTGTAGTATGTATAAATGATGGCGGCAGTGTGTGTAGTATGTATGAATGAGAGCGGCAGTGTGTGTAGTATGTATGAATGAGAGCGGCAGTGTGTGTAGTATGTATGAATGAGAGCGGCAGTGTGTGTAGTATGTATGAATGAGAGCGGCAGTGTGTGTAGTATGTATGAATGAGAGCGGCAGTGTGTGTAGTATGTATAAATGATGGCGGCAGTGTGTGTAGTATGTATGAATGAGAGCGTCAGTGTGTGTAGTATGTATGAATGAGAGCGGCAGTGTGTGTAGTATGTATAAATGATGGCGGCAGTGTGTGTAGTATATATGAATGAGAGCGGCAGTGTGTGTAGTAAGTATGAATGAGAGCGGCAGTGTGTGTAGTATGTATGAATGAGGGTGGCAGTGTGTAGTATGTATGTATGACAGCGTCAGTGTGTGTAGTATGTATGAATGAGGGTGGCAGTGTGTAGTATGTATGTATGACAGCGTCAGTGTGTGTAGTATGTATGAATGAGGGTGGCAGTGTGTAGTATGTATGTATGTATGACGGCGTCAGTGTGTGTAGTATGTATGAATGAGGGTGGCAGTGTGTAGTATGTATGTATGTATGTATGTATGACAGCGTCAGTGTGTGTAGTATGTATAAATGACGGCGGCAGTGTGTGTAGTATGAATGAGGGCGGCAGTGTGTGTAGTATGAATGAGGGCGACAGTGTGTGTAGGATGTATGAATGAGGGCGGCAGTGTGTAGTATGTATGTATGTATGACGGCGTCAGTGTGTGTAGTATGTATGAATGAGGGTGGCAGTGTGTAGTATGTATGTATGTATGACGGCGTCAGTGTGTGTAGTTTGTATAAATGACGGCGGCAGTGTGTGTAGTATGAATGAGGGCGGCAGTGTGTGTAGGATGTATGAATGAGGGCGGCAGTGTGTAGTATGTATGTATGTATGACAGCGTCAGTGTGTGTAGTATGTATGAATGAGGGTGGCAGTGTGTAGTATGTATGTATGTATGTATGACGGCGTCAGTGTGTGTAGTTTGTATAAATGACGGCGGCAGTGTGTGTAGTATGAATGAGGGCGGCAGTGTGTGTAGGATGTATGAATGAGGGCGGCAGTGTGTAGTATGTATGTATGACGGCGTCAGTGTGTGTAGTTTGTATAAATGACGGCGACAGTGTGTGTGTGTGTAGTATGTATAAATGATGGCGGCAGTGTGTGTAGTATGTATGAATGAGGGTGGCAGTGTGTAGTATGTATGTATGACAGCGTCAGTGTGTGTAGTATGTATGAATGAGGGTGGCAGTGTGTAGTATGTATGTATGTATGTATGACGGCGTCAGTGTGTGTAGTATGTATGAATGAGGGTGGCAGTGTGTAGTATGTATGTATGTATGACAGCGTCAGTGTGTGTAGTATGTATAAATGACGGCGGCAGTGTGTGTAGTATGAATGAGGGCGGCAGTGTGTGTAGTATGAATGAGGGCGACAGTGTGTGTAGGATGTATGAATGAGGGCGGCAGTGTGTAGTATGTATGTATGTATGACGGCGTCAGTGTGTGTAGTTTGTATAAATGACGGCGGCAGTGTGTGTAGTATGAATGAGGGCGACAGTGTGTGTAGGATGTATGAATGAGGGCGGCAGTGTGTAGTATGTATGTATGTATGACGGCGTCAGTGTGTGTAGTTTGTATAAATGACGGCGACAGTGTGTGTGTGTGTAGTATGTATAAATGAGGGTGACAGTGTGTGTAGAATGTATGAATGAGGGAGGCAGTGTGTGGAGTATGTATAAATGATGGCGGCAGTGTGTGTAGTATGTATGAATGAGAGCGGCAGTGTGTGTAGTATGTATGAATGAGAGCGGCAGTGGGTGTAGTATGTATGAATGAGAGCGGCAGTGTGTGTAGTATGTATGAATGAGGGCGGCAGGGTGTGGAGTATGTATAAATGATGGCGGCAGTGTGTGGAGTATGTATGAATGAGAGCGGCAGTGGGTGTAGTATGTATGAATGAGAGCGGCAGTGGGTGTAGTATGTATGAATGTAGAAGATGTTGGTACCTGGTAGAATATGCTGCTATCTGGGTCCTGGGGGAGAGGGAATGCAAAATGAAGGTAGATTCTACCTCCATTTTACATTTTAATTTGATTTAATATGATTGCTCTGCATCGGATTAAACATTCGCACTAGTGGAGGGGGGCCTTTACACTTGAAAAGAGACCCCCTCCTACCTCATAACATTTTGCATCATTTAGTGAGGAGCATACAGCGAGGAGTCCTAGAAGACAGAAGGAGAAGAAAAGAGAAGAAAGACAGAAGGAGAAGAAAAGAGAAAGACAGAAGGAGAAGAAAGAAGACCAAGAACATGGTAAGTAGAAGAAAGATCATTATCTTGGCAGACAGTGGTTGTTTTAGGGGAGGGCAGTGCACCAACACATGCCCCCTGTCATTAAACACTAGTGAAAAACATAATAATGTGTATGGGTGGAGGCAGAAGCAGCCTGATCTGTGTCCCACACAGGGACGTAACTATCTGTGTGCCAGTTGTGCCTTGCCCACAGTGCATTTGCTCTGTGGGCACACCATCTGGCAGCACCGTTTTCCCACCATTGGCTGCTAGCAGCTGAACTACTGATGATGAGCTGAGAGACAGGGACAGGAGGAGAGCGCAGTGCAGAACGCACTCATGCTCCCCTCTCGGCTGACATTTCATTTTATGTATAATGGGCATCACGGTGTATTGCATATGTATAATGGGCATCACGGTGTGTGACCTATGTATAATGGACTCATTATACATAGGCCACACACCGTGATGCCCATTATACTTTTGCCCACACAGTGATGCTCAATATACATATGTGGCTCTCTCTGTGTCTCGCTGTCACTCTCTGTCTGCTGTCACTCTCTCTGTCCTTGCCGGGGACATAGCCAGCAGATCAGAGCCATTAGCCATGCCCCACAGTGTCAAAAATTGGGCGTGTCCTCATTGAAATAGGCCACACACCCCATATTGTTAGGCCACACCCCCCAAAAAAAATCGGGCGCGCCTGCGGCGCGCAACAACCCCCCTCCCCCCCCAAGGGCTGCCTCAAGATATTTCCCGGGCTGGTTTTAATTCCCAATCCGCCCCTGGTATCCGCGTCCCCTCGCTGCGCTCGCCACACTATTCTATTCTCAACTCCACGCCGACATGGATAGTGGGGGTATGAAAAGGTCGGAGGACGCGTACCGCCACCCCTCGTGGGCTCGCTGCGCTCGCCACGCTTCGGGTTCACGTTGATCGTGGGGTGGCGTAAACTAATTTTGAATGGCCATTTCACTGTTCAGGGGTGTTTTGGGGCGTTTCTGGCCCCTTTACCATTGTTCCCTATGATGATTTGGTGTAAATTGAGGCATTTAACATTGTTCCCTATGGGAAATCGGGGGCATTTCAATGGGAAATCGGGGGCATCGCGTCGGTCGCGTCGCAGACCACTAAAAATTACACCCGATGCCCGCGATTGTGGCCGTGCTAGGAAACAAGTACCGTAAAAACCTTCACAGCCGTCAGCCTGGAGGAAGTACACCTGGGCATAAGCATTATTCACCTCACACAGGAACTCCTCACTCGTGAAAGCCATTGGACGTTTAGGCTAGGTACCCTTACACAAGAAGGTCTCAATGTGTTTATAAATCACAATGTATTCCTCTTAATAAAGCAGAACCCTTTGGGCACAAGAATTTAATCTGGCCACTCTAATACAGCACATGGCCCAGCATCTAATTAATGACTACGCGTTTGAGCGGTATTGATGAGAAATCTAGGCACACACACACACACACACACACACACACACACACACACACACACACACACACACACACACACACACACACACACACACACACACACACACACACACACACACACACACACACACACACACACACGCGTGCCCAATGGAGAGAAATCTGATTGATCGTGTCTTAACATATGATACCTACTGGCATGCTATGATATAAACCTGCAGCATGCGTATATCGCAGGGCTATTTTTGTGCAGGCTCCAGCAGGAACTGAGGTCCTTATTCTAGTTCACTCTTTCAGACAAAATATTTCTTAGATGGACAAAACCATGTGCACTGCAGGTGAGGCAGGTGTAAAACCCCACCCAAATCTAATTATCTCTGCAGAAGTAACACCTGCCTCACCTGCAGTTCACATGGTTTTGTCCATCTAAGAAATATTTTGTCTGAAAGAGTGAACTAGAATAAGGGCCTCAGTTCCTGCTGGAGCCTGCACAAAAATAGCCCTGCGTATATGCTGTGCTTTATAGGCAATCTTTGCATATCTATAGATGGTGAGCTTGCAAGCAGGGCCTTCCTACCTCTGTTACTGTTTGTTATTACCCAGTTTGGTTTTATTAGTGTGTAAAGTGCAATGGAATTTGCTGCGCTGTATAAGAAACTGTTCATAAATAAATATTGATTATCTTAACATCTGTGTGATACAGTATATATGCCGGCCCGCCATAGAATCAGAGCCTAGTACAATATATCACTTTGCTGGCAGGCAACATCTATGTTTAAAACCTGCAGTGTGCATAAAAGGTGGATTCAAAAGGCATCCTTTTCAGATGCTGTGTTTTTAAAGGCAACTGTTGCATACTTACTGATTATAATGTATCCATGTACATACAGTGTCATATGGCTACTGACAGAACTTTCTAAGCAGCAATAAAATCAACACTGTTACATTCTTTACAGATATTACAATGTTTCCAAATACACGTGGAATGTAATTTATACCCATTTATACCTACAAGCCGGGTCGCACCCAGGATTTTAGACCCGGCTTCGACCCGGCTTGTGACCCCTTTTACACCACCCTCCCCACCCTGTCTATTTCCGGGCGGGCGATGTCACTGAAGGCGGGTTCTTAGCCGACGCTGGGAGATGAGAGCAGCTCCCAGTGCTGGCTATTGCTTTGCCGTTGAACGGGTCCCAGGTCGCATCGACCCGGGTTTACCTGTTTACACTGCACTGCATGCCCTGCTCGTTACCCGGGTTGAAATGTCTTACGACCCAGGCAATTTCAAGTGGGAGCGTTTACACCACCTGCAAACTCTGGTTTCGCGCAATCCCGGTTGGTGTAAAAGAGTTATAAATGTGTCACTTCATGACTGTGGAACACTAGAGATATACAGTACAGTATACTTGTAACTGTGTAATTTAGGTTGCTTGACAATAGGAGCAGCAACTGGTTGTTCGTGACCTTTGTGAAATGCTGTTACCCACTGTTGTCTCCTCCCAGAAAGATAAACTGAGAGGGCAAATTAGGACACAGATATGCAGAGCTCTTACAAGGCCGTGTAATTAACACATATATCATTAAAGGTCTCAAGCAGGGAAATTATATCTGTTTTATTATGAAATATTCTGGTACAAGATTGGGGGATGCTGGCGCTCTGGGGTTAGAGTAATGAGTGTGCAATGTCCAAATGTCACTGGGTATGTAGTAGTGTTCCCTCTAGAAATGAGGGCGGGCAGGGCGCCGCAGCGCAAGGGGGGCAGACCGGGCCTGCCGACGTCACAATTGTGGGCGGTCCCGGGCAGCGACGTCCCGAAAAGGGGCGTGCCCGGGCTGCGACTTTGCGAAAAGGGGCGGGCCCGGCCGGCGCCATCACTAAAGGAGGCGGGGCCGGCACCTCCGAAGTTACCGTGCTGCCGGGAAAGTGCTGGGAATTGCCGTCTAAGGCGGCGCTGCGCTTCCCCATGCACACAGCCAGGGCAGGCACCACGCTGTTTTAGTGGGGCGCTGCTAGCAGGGCAGGGCGCATTTTGCCCTGTAAAAATCTGGCAGGGCGCAGCGCCCCGCTAAAACAGCCTAGCGGGAACACTATGTAGTCTTTGGCTGGGAGCAATAACTGTGGGCTGGGTATTGGGAAAACTGTCCAAAGTGCTTCACTGTAGTTGGTGGTGTGGAGTATGATGTCCCACAAAGAGGTGTGTTCGGCTTCAGGGGGACTTGTGGCTGGGGGTTCTGCAGTGTGGTTCTCTTGCTTCTGAATTAGGGTGTCCGTACCTCAGCTGTAAGAGCATGTGTCATACCCAGCCCACAGTTATTGCTCCCAGCCACAGACTACATACCCAGTGACATTTGGACATTGCACACTCATTACTCTAATCCCAGAGCGCCAGCACCCCCCAAACTTGTACCAGAATTCTAAAAAAAAGGGAGGACCAGGACTCCCCCCTACAGGTGCAGGCTGCTAAGGGTTCACCTCTCCCCCTCTCTGAGCGCTGTGCAAACACTACCTACCAATCAGCTGTCTTATACTTTTCACCACAGAAAATTTAGCATAATTGTGGACACAATATTTATGTAGTCTTATGACCCTTTTTGTTGTTTGATGGGGAAAAAATGTGTCTTTAAAACTAAACAATTCAAAATTAAGTTATACTTATATTTCTAATTGAGTGCCCCTAGTAGAGTATTCCCCTCCTCCTGCAATTGCATTGTCACAGATCATATACACATATGCTTAGAATATGCGATCCATACTGAATCAGACCCACAGAATGCATGTACATCCAAATTGGCAAACAAACTGTTAGTAACAGTTATTTCTATGGTGCACACACATTCCAGAGCGCATTACACAGAATATTTCAATCAAACCTAGAAGGCCATTAACCTGGTTTGCTATGTCTCCCCTTTCATACATATGTGGGAAGCAGGTGACTTATTGAATAAATTATCAATTATTTTCTTGCTTTTGTATTTTTAGCTCCTCGGCCATGCAGCCAGAAATATGGTCCTACAAGAAGATGCCGTCTTACATTCTGAAGATGTAAGGGAAATCTATACTGTATACACTGTTATGTGCATAAACTGATACGTTTGTTTTGTCTACGCCAACTGCTGTGGGGGGGAGGGGGGCCTATATATAAATATATAGAATAGAATATATAGACTCTTGATAATAGTTATACAGAAGAAAACATGAGAAGTAGCAATTACATATAGTATAATAGACCAGCCAAGGCTCATGGGAGCTTGCCACGTGACAGGGGCAGCCTGACATTGTGGCACACCCTGTTTGCCAGCCTCAGGTGAGCCATATGGAGGGTGGGCAACTGAGTGGAGAGCTGGAAGACTGGACAATTCGGCTAGCACTGCTCTGTGTATTGCCAGACCAGCCCTTCCAGGCAATCGGCCCTTCAGGCATTTGCCAGACTTACCAGATGGTCACTTCAGTGCTGTAATAGACCTTGCATAGAACCCACAGTTAATGATAGCTAGTCATTTAAAAAAAAAAATCATATAAAAGACCATGTAAGCTGCCACATGCTGCGTGATAATGTGTGCAGGGTCTGGACAAAAAAAATGACCACAATGCCACTTAATAATTTTATCCCAATCGCTTTTTTTCATGGGTGATGTTCTTAAAATCTGTGCTGCAGACATGTACAACTGGAAATCCGTTGAACTCTCATTAGAGTCCTGATATTGCTATTTTCAGCTGTAAGTGATCCATCCCCAGGATACTGATCATAATACATAGCACCCCAATGGAATGCTGTGTGTTTAATAAAACACAGAGCTGGCCATTTCCCCATTGGAATACTTTAGATGTCACCCAGGGTTGGGTACACATCTGAGCGACCGCCAATTGTCGCAATGGTCGAGCTAAATTCCCTTCGGCCAAGACCATGCGAGATGGGCCGTACACATTACCCAATGTAAAGAACACTATATTGTTCTGTCCTTCGCTACACTGCATCGGGATATTTTCCAGGTGACCGTACAGCCATGTGACTGTGTTAGCGCTTGATAGTGTACACGCTGGAAGCAATATGCACAATTCATCATTCCGACATGGCAAATTGTGCCAATATCAGCCTGATGTGTACCCAGCCTAAGACTGTTGGGTATATTTACTTAACAGCAGGTTTTAAAATTGCTTTGACTAACATGCCAATAGCAATAAATGCAAAACAAGCCTGATTTTTGCATTTATTTCTGTTTTCACAACTGTCAGATGTGTTATTTAGTAATTCTACTGTACCCGAGAGAATGTAAGCAGAATTTAGCTGAAGATATTAGTTTATTTCAAATCAAGAATGCCTTCAATATGTTCATAATGGCAAGATGATACATCTTGCCATTGCCCTTTTTAACCCCTTCCTGACACAGCATGTTTTTGCCTTCCTGACAGAGCCCTTTTTTTCAAATCTGACATGTATCACTTAAGTGGGGATAACTTTTTTTTGCTTTTACTTATCCCAGTGATTTTGAGATTGTTTTTTCGTGACACATTGTACTTCAAGTTAGTGGTAAATTTTCGTCGATACAGTCTGTGTTTTTTTGTGAAAAATACCAAAATGTCGGAAAAAAATGGAAAATTTAGCAATTTGCAAAATGTTAAATTTTCTGCTTGTGAGACAAATAATCATACCACTCAAAATAGTAAATAACTAACATAGACCATATGTCTACTTTATGTTTCCATCATTATTTCAACTTCCTTTTAATTTTTTTGGACACTAGGAGGCTTACAATATGAATAGCAAATTTTCAAGAAAATTTCAAACACTGATTTTTTTAGGGACCAGTTCAGTTCTGATGTGACTTTGAGGGACTTGTATGTGAGACACCCCCATAAATGATGCCATTTCAAAAACTGCACCCCTCACAGTATTCAAAACAGCATTTTGGAAGTTTGTTAACCCTTTAGGTGTTTCACAGGAATTAAAACAAAGTGTAGGTGAAATTTCAAAATTTCATTTTTTTTGCAGATTTGCAATTTTAATAAATTTTTCTAAGGAACACAGTACATTTTACTAGAAAAATGTGACTAAAAATTGATTCCCCCAATTCTTTTGTTTTCATAAATATCCTATATGTGGCCCTAGTGTGCACGTTGACCAAACCACAGGCTTCATAATAGAAGGAGCACCTACTTGATTTTGGAGCCTCCTTTTTATGAGATTATTTTTTAGGCACCATGTAGGTTTCTAGGCACCATAAGATGCTAAAAGTTAGGAACCCCCCCACAAGTGACCCCATTTTGCAAACTACACCCCTCAGGGAATTTATCTAGGGGTATAGTGTACATTTCAAACCCCCAGGGGTTTCACCAATTGTGGTACAACTGGGCAGTGAAAATGAAAAATTAATTTTTTTACACAAAAATGCAGTTCTGGCTCCAAATTTGTCATTTTCACAAGGAATGAAGGTGACAAAGCACCCCAAAATCTGTGCCCCAATTTCTCCCGAGTACGGCAATGCCTCACATGTGACCAAAAAATACCAGTTGGGTGCATGGCAGGACTCAGAAGGGAAGGAGTGATTTTTGGATTTTGCAGCTCAGATTCTGGTGGAATGTTGGTGGGTGCTATGTCGCATTAGCAAGACCCCCGAAGCACCAATACAGTGGAACCCCCCCACAAGTGACCCCATTTTGCAAACTACACCCCTCAGGGAATTCATCTAGGGGTATAGTGTACATTTCAAACCCCCAGGGGTTTCACCAATTTTGATACAACTGGGCTGTGCAAATGAAAAATTAAATTTTTTACACAAAAATGCAGTTCTGGCTCAAAATTTTTCATTTTCACAAGGAATGAAGGAGACAAAGCACCCCAAAATCTGTGCCCCAATTTCTCCCGAGTACGGCAATGCTTCATGTGTGACCAAAAAATGGCAGGACTCAGAAGGGAAGGAGTGATATTTGGATTTTGCAGCTCAGATTCTGGTGGAATTTTGGTGGGTGCTATGTCGCATTAGCAAGACCCCCGAAGCACCAATACAGTGGAACCCCCCCACAAGTGACCCCATTTTGCAAACTACACCCCTCAGGGAATTCATCTAGGGGTATAGTGTACATTTCAAACCCCCAGGGGTTTCACCAATTTTGATACAACTGGGCAGTGAAAATGAAAAATTACATTTTTTTACACAAAAATGCAGTTCTGGCTCAAAATTTTTCATTTTCATAAGGTATGAAGGAGAAAAAGCACCCCAAAATCTGTGCCCCAATTTCTCCCGAGTACGGCAATGCCTCACATGTGACCAAAAAATACCAGTTGGGTGCATGGCAGGACTCAGAGGGGAAGGAGTGATTTTTGGATTTTGCAGCTCAGATTCTGGTGGAATGTTGGTGGGTGCTATGTCGCATTAGCAAGACCCCCAAAGCACCAATACAGTGGAACCCCCCCACAAGTGACCCCATTTTGCAAACTACACCCCTCAGGGAATTCATCTAGGGGTATAGTGTACATTTCAAACCCCCAGGGGTTTCACCAATTTTGATACAACTGGTCAGTGAAAATGAAAAATTACATTTTTTTACACAAAAATGCAGTTCTGGCTCCAAATTTTTCATTTTCATAAGGTATGAAGGAGAAAAAGCACCCCAAAATCTGTGCCCCAATTTCTCCCGAGTACGGCAATGCTTCATGTGTGACCAAAAAATGGCAGGACTCAGAAGGGAAGGAGTGATATTTGGATTTTGCAGCTCAGATTCTGGTGGAATTTTGGTGGGTGCTATGTCGCATTAGCAAGACCCCCGAAGCACCAATACAGTGGAACCCCCCCACAAGTGACCCCATTTTGCAAACTACACCCCTCAGGGAATTCATCTAGGGGTATAGTGTACATTTCAAACCCCCAGGGGTTTAACCAATTTTGATACAACTGGGCAGTGAAAATGAAAAATTACATTTTTTTACACAAAAATGCAGTTCTGGCTCAAAATTTTTCATTTTCATAAGGTATGAAGGAGAAAAAGCACCCCAAAATCTGTGCCCCAATTTCTCCCGAGTACGGCAATGCCTCACATGTGACCAAAAAATACCAGTTGGGTGCATGGCAGGACTCAGAAGGGAAGGAGTGATTTTTGGATTTTGCGGCTCAGATTCTGGTGGAATGAATGGTGGGTGCTATGTGGCATTAGCAAGACCCCCGAAGCACGGTGAAATGATGAACCTAAAAATCCATAGATGTGTGGTATATTTTAAAACACTCCTTTATACATAGGCCGGGTTTGTCGGGGCAAGTGTCACACTGGAAAATAGTTTGCTTTCTTATTCCCTTTTTATAGCAAACTTTGCACCTTTTTTGTGTCCTGCCCTTTTTTCCAGTGGAGGGGATTTCATCAGGAAAATGCTGCCCTGGTACAATACGGGGGCCAGTACTAGAAGTACTGGGGCCCTCTGCCTGCTGGTTCCCAAATATTAGGCCCTTTATGACTTCCTCTTGAAAGTGCATAAATGTCCCCCTCTGGCTGGTAGAACGGAATAGCACGTAAGCGTTATACAGTGCCATCTGGATGATATACACGGCCAGCTTCTTGTACCAGATTTTTGTTTTCCGCAGGGCACTGTACGGCTTCAGTACCTGATCTGAAAGATCCACTCCGCCCATGTACCTATTGTAATCCAGGATACAATTAGGTTTTGAGGTGTGGGTACTGGTACCTCGTACAGGGACGGAGGTGGTACTGTCTCCGTGAATTGTTGTCAGTATAAGGACATCCCTCTTGTCCTTATATTTGACCAACAACATATTTTCGGTGCATATTCCCCTGCTTTCACCCCTTCTCATTACTTGGGCAATGTGCGTTTTTGGGAGGCCTCTTTGGTTCTTGCGCACAGTACCGCAAGCTGCTGTACCTCTTGAACCAAGGGCCTTAAACAGGGGGATGCTGGTGTAAAAGTTATCCACATAGAGGTGATAACCTTTATCCAGGAAGGGGTGCACTAAATCCCAGACAATTTTTCCACTAACACCTACGGTTCAATTCTTGAATCCTTCCCTTCCCTTCATATACCCTAAACCTGTGGGTGTACCCTGAGGTGCTTTCACACAGCTTATACATTTTTATGCCATACCTTGCCCTCTTACTGGGAAGGTATTGGCGGAATTTAACCCTTCCTTTAAAATGTATAAGGGACTCGTCTATGCAAATGAATTTATCTGGGATGTACATCTCTTCAAATTTGGCACTGAAATGATCAATGACCGGCCTGACTTTGAATAGCCGGTCAAAGGTGGGATCATCTCTGGGTGGGCACTGTGCATTATCGTTGTAATGCAAAAATTTAAGGATCGTCTCAAATCGAGCCCGGGGCATGGCCATACGGTAAAGTGGGGTGCTGTACAGAACATCTGTACTCCAATATTGCCTAATTTCTGGCTTTTTTACTATGCCCATATGAAACACCAGACCCCAAAACGTCATCATCTCTACTGCATCTACAGGGGTCCACCTAGCAAATGATGACGTGGGGTTTTAAGCAATAAACTGCTGGGCATATAAATTAGTTTGGTCCACCATTAAATTTATAAAATCATCAGAGAAAAATAATTTGAAAAAGTCAATTTCTCTGAGACCTGTGGAATCAAATTGGATTCCTGGCATGGCCAAAAACTCAGGAACCTGGGGCTCAAAATTGTCTGGTGGTGGGGTCCATACGAGATCAATTATTGGGGGGGGGTCTCAGCTGCTCTACGGGGGCGTCTTTGAGGGGGTCCCTCATCACCAGAGGAGGAAGAGGAGCTTAAGACGAATCCTTCAAATTCCCCGCTTGCATCACTGGCTGTGTCAGAGTCAGAGGCAAGCATGGCATATGCCTCCTCCGCTGAATACATTCTTCTGGATGACTGGGATGACATTTGGGATGCCATTTTTATTTTTGTGTTACTGGTAGTGAAATGTTTCAACACGTGTATAGTGTAGGGGGGGTACAAACTTTATTTCAACCCGGGGGGTATGTAGTGTGTAGTGTGTATGTAGTGCAGAAAAAAAAAATACTTTATACAAAAAAAAAAATTGAAGGGGTTAAAAAAAAAAAAATTGAAGGGGTTAAAAAAAAAAAAAAAAGGTCCTGCGCCAAAAATTGAGCACAGATGTTGGTCAGTAACGTCCGTCACTGAACAGCGCTCAAAGGCAACAGGAATTTGATCAAAAAAAAAAAAAAATAGATCAACCCTGTGCCGAAAAAGCTGATCAGTGATGTACGTCACTGATCAGCGCACAGTGGCCACAGGACACCCACAAAATCACAGTGTGTGTAAAAAAAAAATTAAAAAAAGACCCCACAGCACCCACAAAAAAAAAAAAGGTGATCAGTGATGCGACACTGATTACCAGTGAGGGGCAGCAGGTGCACAACCTTTGGTGCAACTGACAGTGCAACTGACAGGTATATATAAAAAAAAAAAACCTCTGCACCCCCAAAAAGTTGCTGATCACCTCAGATATAGTGATCAGCACAAAAGGCGGGGGCAGCAGACACAAAATTTAGCACTCTCTATCACTCTCTGTCACTATCTCTCTCTATCTCTCACTATCTATCACTCTATGACACTGCAGCAGCAGCACTGACAGTTATATATATGAAAAATAACCCCTGCACCCCCAAAAAGTTGCTGGGGGTGCACAAAAGGGGGGCAGCAGACACAAAATATAGCAGTCTCTATCACTCTCTGTCACTATCTCTCTCTATCTCTCTATCTCTCACTATCTATCACTCTATGACACTGCAGCAGCAGCACTGACAGGTATATATATATATATAAAAAAAACCCTGCGCCCCCAAAAAGTTGCTGATCAGTTAATTTATACTGATCAGCACAAAAGGGGGGGCAGCAGTCAGTTATATAAAAAATATATAGCACAATCTGTCACTATCTCTCTATCTCTCTCTCTCTCTATCTCTCTCTATCTCTCTATCTATAACTCTATTACACTGCAGCAGCACAAAATATAGCACTCTCTGTCACTAGGCCTCTCTATCTCTCTCTATCTCTCTATCTAATAACTCGCAGCAGCACAACTCAGCACAACACAGCACAGGATGTCACAAGAAGAAGCAAGATCCAGGCAGTGATCAGGTAAGTATTTAGCAAGGTTCTGGTCAGTATATGGCGGCAGCTGGGCACGGTGACCGCACTGCATGCAATTCCAGACCGGAATGGCGTCTGCAGTGCAGTCACCGTTAGTTTAAACCCCCCTCCATGGCTGTGATTGGTCCGTCGGTCCGACGAACCAATCACGGCCTTTGGGGGCGGGCGGGGTGAGGTGGGGTGACACCAGTGTCACCCTTACACCCCGCGGTGATTGGTGCTGTACTTTACAGCACCAATCACCTCCGATCCCATGTCACCGGCGAACGTTATTCGCCGGTGACACAGAAAACGCTGTGAATGGCTGTTCACACTGAACAGCCAATCACAGCGATCGCCGACGGGGGGGCGGCATCGCAGCCCCCCCTGGGCATGCAGGGACATGTCTGCTGTCAGGGACAGCAGACATCGTCCCTCTGTCACTGCGTCTCTAGACGCAGTGACAGTTTGAAGTCATGACGTACATTTACGCCATGTGTCGGGAAGTACTTCCCGACCATGACGTAAATGTACGTCAAATGTCGGGAAGGGGTTAATAGAATTAAAAGTACATTATATTTTCAGTATAATGTAAATAAAATACAATATTTCAAGAAGCTAATTACATATTAAGACTTCAATATCTTTTCAACTAGATGTATTTATTATTTCATTAGTAACAGATACAAATTGTATTGTGTTAATCATATGGTAATGGGTTCATGAAATGATGAGACATTCATTTATTTGTTAAAGAGTTTCAAGTAAATAAGAAATGTGTATATAAACCCCATTTATTGTGAGGATTTGTGATAGTACAGTCTTCACTGGACATTATCTATGCAGCTGATTGGTTGCCACTTGTCCAATCGGGTACGTCAACATTTATGTTTTTATAGATTCTTAGGCCTTTGGAAAAAGTAGTAAATAATTGATTTTAACACATATCAAATGTTGTATGATCTTTCAGAGCCTCCGAAAAATGGCAATAATAACAACTCATCTACAATACCAGTAAGTTTCTTTTTAGTGTAATATTATTAATGTTATCATACTTCTTTTATTGGCATGGTATAATAAGCGTTCTATAGGTGCCACACAATGGGGTAAGAGTATACACAAAATTACAATGTATATGGAAAAAGGAAAGACACTTCATTGTATGGTACAATAGATAATTCATTAAAATGCAAACCTACTATACAACAAACGATTTACATAATCTAGACCAGTGGTTCTCAAACTGTGGGTCACGACCATCTCTGCATGGGGTCGCAACTCCATGTTGCAGACCATCAGGCTGATGACATACTAATCTCTCAGCCAGTGATACTGTAAAAGGAGATTGAAAAATTAGTTGAATTGTCAAGTTACTTCAGACCCATCACTCTGTGCTTCCACAATGCTGCCATGTATGTGCTGTCTGCTGACCACACATGTGTGGTGACCATCCTGTGGTAACTTGCTGGGGTCCTGTAATAATTTTTATTGTCTGATGGGGTCCCAGAGCAAAATAGTTTGAGAACCGCTGATCTAGACAGACATTAGACAACAATGCATATACCTATGGCAAAAGTATTGAGGTAGTATATAGTAAGGATAAAAATTACGGTACTTATGTAGTAACTGGGCTGCCGATTTTGAAATCGGGTCCATCGCATCGCATCGCACCCGACCATATCGCATGCGATGCGATGGACCCGATTTTTCCATAGGATTCAATGTTAAAATGGACTGAGTTCATTTTAACATGGAATTCAATGGGAAAAGGGGTCCTTTTTATACCCCTACTATCCAAGTGGGCATGGAGTTGGATATAAACCTGTGGCGAGCCACCGAGCCCGAAGCGTGGCGAGCGGACACAGAATACTCAGTCCATTTTAACATTGAATCCTATGGAAAAATCGGGTCATCGCATCGCATCGCATGCGATATGGTTGTATGCGATGCGATGCGATATCGCATTGCATCTGATTGTATGCCTTAACTTAAGGCATACAATCAAAAAATCGGCAGCCCAGATACTACATAAGTACCAAAATTACTTGTACCTGATTTAGGGTATTCAAATCTTAATACTTAAAATACATAAAGATATTGTCAGCATAGATTGACGGCAATGTGATGAATGAATAAGGAAGGTGCGTGGAGTGGGCGAGGTGCAAAATTATTAAATGATGGCTGTAGAAAAAAACACCAATAATAATTTTATTTATATAACGCTATTTCTGCAGCAGGACTCGAGATGCTTTACAGACACCAATAACAATTATTTATTTATTTATTTGCCGTTTCTTATATAGCGCAGCAGATTCCGTTGAGCTTTACAATAGTAGACAGTGATAAAACAAACTGGGTAACAGACAGACTTGGTGGTTAGAGGGCCCTGCTGCAAGCTTACAATCTATTAGGTATATAGGAGGGAAACACAAGGACAGGCATCAGTAATAGCATAGCAGTCCCAACAAGTTACAAGTCCAGAAGGGAAGCTATATAATACATAAGTGCCTCAGAGGGTTATGCGTGTAGAACTTAAATATGATAGGCTTGCCTGAAGAGGTGAGTTTTCAGGGAACGCTTGAAAGTTTGGAGGCTAGCGGAGAGTCTAATTGTGCATGGAAGGGCATTCCATAGGATGGGAGCAGCCCGATGAAAGTCCTGTAATAGTGAATGGGAGCTAGTGATCCGCTCAGATGAGAGACGCAAATCTTGTGCAGAGCGGAGTGGTCGAGATGGGAGATATTGTGTGATAAGTGCAGAGATATATGCTGGTGCAGTATGGTTAATAGCTTTATATGCAAGTAGAATGTTTTATATTGAATACGGTAATATACAGGCAACCAATGGAGGGACTGGCAGAGCAGATCAGCAGACGATGAGCGTCTTGCAAGGAAGATCAGCCTAGCAGCAGCATTTAAAATGGATTGCAGTGGTGAGAGTCTGTTCTTGGGAAGTCCAGTTAGGAGACTATTGCAATAATCAATGCGGGATATAATGAGTGCATGGATAAGAGATTTAGTAGTGTCTTGTGTGAGATACGGTCGTATTTTGGATATGTTTTTTAGATGCATGTAACATGATTTGGAGACAGATTGAATGTGGGGAACAAAGGACAGGTCAGAGTCGAGGGTGACCCCTAAGCAACGAGCTTGTGGGGTAGGGTAGATTATCAAGTTGTCAACAGCGATGGAGATATCAGGATGGTAACTGTTCTTAGTTGGCGGGAATATAAGTAATTCAGTTTTGGAAATATTGAGTTTGAGTTGGCGAGAAGACATCCAAAGTGAGATGGCAGAGAGACAATGCACATAATCCCAAAAATGTAAGAAATACAGCAATAGACAAGCCACACAGACATAAATACATAACAAAGAAGAAAAAAAAAAAGACTCACACAATGCAATGGTCACATTAGCATTTTTTTTTATTGCGCATACGTGAAAATTTCCGAGAACCTCCACCACACACACTCCAACGTCACATGCCTTACATACAGTGTATGCGCAAAGGTGCTGTTGTGATCGATTGCAGACTATGGGGCAGATGTATAAAGCCTGGAGAAGAGAAAAACTGGATATAAAGTAGAAGAAGATAAAGCACCAGCCAATGAACTGTGTTTGAAAATGACAGTTGGGAGTTGATTGGCTGGGGCGTTCTCTCCTTTTACCTTATCTCCACTTTATCTCCAGGCTTAAAACATCTGCCCCAGTATAAGAAACCTGTTGGAAAAGTGATGGGCAGTTAGTGAGAGGTGGCCAGTAGTCAGTCGAAAACATGCAGGTGCCCAAAACATCCTATATAAACTCCGCACAAATGCAGCAAAGCTCGGCTTACAAATAAATGCGGGGGAAAACAATGCATATGCAGCTAAACCTAGACGAAATATTACTGAAAAATCCCCACTTTATATATTTATATATTTATTTCTTTATTTCTAGACAAGAAGCTATCCAGAAAAAGTAAGCACACACTTCTTTCTAATGTCTAGTACTGTACATGCTGCCATAACTAGCCAAGTAGTATGCTTGTCATCTCTCTCTCTCTCTCTCTCTCCCTCCCCCCCCCCTCTCTCCCTCCCATTCCCCCCTCTCTCTCTCTCTCTCTCTCTCTCATGTAGAATGTGTGTTTCACCATGTATAATAATTGGACATGTTCTCCACTTCTCTGTGTACAGTGTGGAGCAATCATCAAACCTCCAGGACCAGCTAAGACATCTATTGAAGTGAGAATACCGGATGCCCCTGGTTGAAGCTAAAACCTCCCAACCGTACGCAGCGCGCTTGATTTTGCTACTAGTTCGGAAGCCGCTGGACGTCCACCTGACTGTAGCAGAGGAGTAGTCGTACTTGAAGATACTTTCCTAATGTTAAATCTCTCCCAGCTGTTTGCTATTACAGTCTGTTCATTTGTATTATGTATAATGGACTTGAGGACAAATGTAAAAATATATATATAATTCTTAGTACATGGCCAGCTCTTTGAGACTCTGTCCATGATGTAAATGATATAGTATGCTTTTTTTTTTTTACTTTAATAAGTCTGTGATACTATACTGTGTGTTCTTTGGTTAAGAATCAAATTTTTGCTGATAAACTCCATTTATCTGGTTTAATTGGTAAATAGTTTGAAACGATGTAATACTATCTCCCAACTGGAGAATAGCAGGGAGGCACCAGACTGCAGAGAGGCGCTCTCACTGCTTATTAGCTGTTGCTGCTGAATTTGTCACACTGAATGACAGACAGCAGTGCCAGCAGCATGATGCTCCCTTCCGGCTCTCAAACACCTGTGAGAACATCATCAGCAGGGCTGAAAAGGTGATGGTGCTACACAGGGCAAAGGGGGTGGAGCTACACGGGAGCAGGGTTGATGAGGTAAATTAAGTGGAGGGAAATAGCGTGTGAGAGAGTTGTACTGTTGGCATCTGTAGACATTACATATAAGCAGCACTACTACTGTCAGCAACTTTATGTATAAGCAGCGCCAATTTTGTCAGCAACTGGTGTGGGCGTCATGGATAAGCAGCACAACTCCTGTTGGCAATTTGTGTGGGCGTTATATATAAGCAGCACTATTACTGTGGGCATTATGTGTGTAAGGGTTCTACTACCATGGGCATTTTATGTATAAGCAGCGCTATTACTGTGGGCATTAAGTGTAAGGGGCACTACTGTGAAGCGTAACGTGAATAAGGGGCACTTGGTGCTGTGAAGGGCCGTAACTAGGTGTGTGCCAGTGGTGCCTTACCCACAGTGCATTTGTACTGTGGGGTGAATCCTCTAGCAGCACCCCACCACTCTGATTAACAAACATTTCAAATGAGGTGCTGGCCGCCAGTCCATCAGAGCTAATGGCCCGGCAGCCGAGTTAGTGATTGGCTGGATGGCAAGCTCTTATTGGCTGATGAGCCGGCACCATATGTGAATATCAACTCAGCGCCACTGCAGGCTCTGCTCCTCCTCCCCTTCTACAGTAGTAGCAGCAGCTGCGGCGGCGGGCTAAGGGCTGGACTGGATAACACGATGAGCAGTACTAGGGGCATAGTGCAATGGGCAAAACTGGAGGCATTGTGAAAGGGGCACTACTGGTGGCATTATGTGTATAAGAAGGAGTACTGGCAGTATTATGGGGCCGATTCAGACACGCTCGAAGCAGGCCGAATTCGGCCTCCTCCCTGATGTTTGCGCATGCGCGTTTATGCATATGTGCAAACCCCGGGAGTGAACGGCTTTGCCAAGTTTCACACTCGCCGGGCCGTTCACTCCAGAGGGGGTGGACACCAGGCCAGAGCAGCTGAACAGCCAGCGTTATATCGGCATCCCCATGAAAACGCTGGGTGTTCACCTGGGAAACACAGGTGGTCCGATGTCTGCGCGGGCGGCTGATATGACACGATGTCTTTTCACTGACTTTTATTTCATAAGGTGAGAGAAATCATTTCAGTCATCAAATGATTTCTCTTCCCTTAGGCTGCATGCAAGGGGATGTGTTCTTGGACACATCCCTCGCATGTCATGGGGGGCGAATGTGTCTGAATCAGGCCCTATGTGTGGCATAATGTGATTTGGACATAATGGTGTGCGCCATATTGTGCATGTCCCTATTTTCACTGTAGTGGTGGGGTGACCCAAAAATTCCCTTTCTGATACAGGGCACCAAAACGTCTAGTTACAGGACTAGTGATGTGTAATGTGGATAAGATTGTGCTAAAGTGTGGTGTAATTTGAAATGGGGGTACTATTGTGTGGTAATTTCCCTTTCTTGTGAGACCCCACTTGTCTTTCCATGTGCTGTCCCTGTTGTGAAGTATGTGAAGGCTCAAATATATAGTTTGCAGGGCTCGCCGAATACCCTAGCAGCGGCCCTGGTTGTGGGACATAGTTGAGATCTTGCTGCACATTGGATGAAGAGGAAATCCACCCCCCCCCTTAACCTTGGGACCGGTTTGGCACAGAAGATGCAGATTTGGTAATGGTATATTTTAATCAATGCAACAGTTTTGTCACTGTAAAAGCATTGACAGGCTTAAGAAGTGGTTCCCAAACTGTGTGCCGTGGCTCCCTGGGATGCCTCGGGACACTTGCAGGGGTGCCGTGGGATGGCATTATGGCAGGGGTGGGGAACCTCAGGCCCTGGGGCCGTATGCGGACCCCGTAGCCTGTCTGAGTGGCCCTCCCACCCACCAGGCGGCTTTGCCGGGAGTCAAGTACAGGGGAATTCTTGTGAGAGGTCAGTAGTTCAAGCAAGATTCTTCTTAATCAACAGCAGCCGGAGACTGTCAGTCCTATTCAGCGGCAACCGCCAAAGCGTGGGACGGCTGCAGCAGGACAATTTGTAGGAGACATTTTTACGTATGGCCCCCGAAGGTTCTTTTCCCCATACAAACGGCCCTTGGCACAAAAAAGGTTCCCCACCCCTGCATTATGGTCAATGTAATAGGCAAAAACAGTGCTTGTGGCTTCCAATAATAAAATAGAAGTGAATCCTGTCACTTCACCACATAACATGACTCCAAGGATGACATATAATTATATTTACTTAGTTTAATAATACTGGCTTAAGGTGCCACAAAAAATGTTCAGACTCTAGACCAGGCATGTCCAACGTTGGCCCTCCAGATGTTGTGAAACTACACATCCCAGCATGCTTTGCCCCAGTTTTGCTATTAGAGAATGCTAAAACTATTGCAAAGCATGCTGGGATGTGTAGTTTCACAACATCTGCAGGGCCAACGTTGGACATGCCTGCTCTAGACTGACGTGATTTGAAAAGGTTTGGGACCACTGGGCTAATGCCATTCAATGCTACTCAGGACCAAATTAAGTCTTAATCTGAATAGCGGGGATGGGACACGATGACATATGGCATAAATATCCCCACACCACCAACCTTTGATGAGACCTGCCCCCTGCTGGTCCGACCTGGCTGCCCCCACCCACAGGGAATAGCCAGAAAATAGGTAAGCATGCATAAACAGCACTTTGGGCCTGCTAAGGGTTGTGAGCAAAGCATTAACCCCTTGGGTGGTAGCAGGCTGTCCCGGAAATTTCCGGGCATACCACTAATATAGAATAGGTGTGCGCCAGTGGTGTCCAGGTGTGCACCACCTCTAGAGCCCCCTTATCACCTCTGTTCCAGCGATCGTACAATGGAGCTCCCCCTGACCCAGCCGCCACTCATTTTACAGAAGTGACGTTGGCGGCAGGCTCTGGTATGTTCGGCGTGGCTCTGGGGGACTCGGGAGCGCTCAGGAGTTCAGGCGCCCGAGTCCCCCTGAGCTGCCGCGAACATCCCCGAGCCTGCCGCCTACATCACTGCTGACTGTGACTGGCGGCAGGGAAGCTCCGGGATACAAACACCGGAGGTGAGGGGGGGCTCCTGTGGTAGGTTTTGCTGGGGCAGGTTTTGTCCTGCCCCAGCAAAACCCACCACTGCAGGGGTAAAAGCACACTACAGGGCAAAACCATGTTGCACTGTAGGTGGGGCATATGTAATGTGTCGAGAGCTGTGAACTCAGATGGGTATTATTTCTGTGCAGATTAGAAACTGGATAGTTTTGCATGTAGCACACAATGTTAGCTGTGGGGGCTAATGGGACCTGATCGCTGTTTTGCTAAAATACAGAGCCCTGTGGTGGGGTATATGCCGCCCAACCAGAGTGAAATCCTGTCCCCATGCAAACCCCTGATTTGGTTAGCATGGCTCGTCATCTAATGATTTCCCCACTGTGTCCAGGCTGTGTGTAGCCCACAAGCTACTTGCCGGCTGTGATACTAGTGGTCTGATCGTGCCCGGAGCTGACGTAACACGACTTCCCCTCAAACACTTGGGCACACCTGCGTTTACCCTGACACTCACATTATATGGCTGGTTACCACCCACAAACGCTGGCTTCCTTTCAATCAATTGTGTCCAGCCATCAATAAGAAAATTAACAGGACAGAATGCCAGCAGCAACACAGCAGATGCCATGTTGCATTCCAGAGCATGGTCCTCACTAGCGATATTCCCAGTCGTACCGCATGTACAGATGATGAGCGAACAGGAGTGCGCATCTTCAGTGATATAGAGCACATGCTCCGGACTCTTAAGATTTTGTTGTTCTAACCTGTCAGAATCTGCAAAGTCATTTAAAATATTATCTAGTGTGCCAGCATAACTCTCTGCACATGTTACATCTGCCCCACCTACAGTGCTACTGTATATAGTTTTGGCCACTTTTGTTTTGCTTTGATTACAAACCTGAATCAGGCCCTTTGTTTGGGGCAGACTATGGGCCCAATTCTAACGCGCTCGCAGACCGCATGATTCAGCTGGCATGACTTCACAACAGATGGTGAGGGTGCTGCATTACTTCTAGTTTCTTGTGGGAGGTATATGATCAGTGTTTTGATTATTGTACTTTATTGGAATACCCCTCGTGTACGTACTGTATGTCTTGCCTTTCTTGGAATGTTTGTTTTATTATTCTTTGATTGCTTATTGTGAATTGCTGTTTTGACATTTGTCACCCCCTATCTCTCCCACCTTTTTCTATTCTGTAACCCTTCCATGGTTAGCGGAACTAAAAATGTAAATAAAAAATATTGATGGAGGGGGCGTAGCCACGGCGGCGTGTGCGTGAGAGGAGGAGAGTTTCAGCTCCCCAGCGTCTATCCTCTGCCCGCTCCATGATCCCCGCCTGCCGTACATGCTGAACGCTGAACGCTGAATCCTGACCCAGCCAGAGCTCGAGACATCCGGCTGTCATCGTCCGCAGACACCCTATACCTAGTGGTTCGCAATTGGCAAATCGTGGGACTAGTACAGCGGCAGGAGGGAGGAGACAGAAAGTATTGTTCTTTCCTGACCTTCCGTATATAATTCAGAAAGAGAGGTCGAGGTTTAAAGAGGTCAAGGAAAGGCTAAGAGAACTGAATATGAAATATTCCATGATGTATCCGGTCAAACTCCGTGTTCTCCATGGAAATGAGACTAAGGTCTTCTTTTCACCAGAAGACGCAGCGGAGTGGCTGAATAAGGCCCATCCGGGTCGTACCCAGCTATTAGCCAAATGAGTGGCAAGTCTATATATGCAAATAATAGTAAATTAAAGTTCAGGATGTGTGGCGGTGGGGGGGGGGAGGGCGGGGGGGGATAAGAGGTAGAATATTATTCTGTCAGAGTGGTAGATAATTGCTGGTAAAAAATTGACAGAATGTAGTACATAATCCGGTGACATCAAAGTGCTGGGGAGCTGAGCACGCCTAAAAAAAGGTTAGCCTTAGTGGTAGGTTGTAAGAGCCCCCAAGGGTGGATAGTAAGCTAGTGGGTAATTAGTGGTAAGGGATATTACAGGTATGCCTAAGGGGATAGGTTATACAGGGAGGGGGGTGGGGGGATGGGTTGATGTATTAATTGTATATTGTGTGATGTTAGTTTTATGTAAACACTGCAATGCTTGGCCTGTATGGAGACCGAACGGGGAGGTCAATCACTGCCATATTGAGGAGGAAAGAGAGAAAACTGGTAATGGTTAGTGTGTTGACTTGGAATGTCAGGGGGATAAACGAGAAAGTAAAGAGGGCGCTGGTGTTGAATCAATGTAGACACTTGGCAGCAGATATAATATGCTTGCAAGAAACACACTTATATGGGGATAAGATTATGGCGATAAAGAGGTCCTGGATTGAAAAATCTTACCATTCCCAGTTTTCTCCATCCTCCAGGGGAGTATCGATCATAATTAAGAAAGGCATTGGTTTTGAGTGCATCTTGTCTAAAATTGACGCACAGGGGAGATTTGTATTTCTGGACACTTATATAGCGACTAATAGATTCTGTATAATGGCAATTTATGTACCTCCTCCATTCACCTTTGAAATCCTTAGGAAGGCTGTTGATTTTGCAGCAGAAAGGCCTACAGCGCATATCATATGTTTAGGGGACTTCAATGCAGTTATGGACCCTAGACAAGATAGATTACAGATGAATTTAAGTAAGGGCAGACAGAGTTGCGGAATAGCGGATTTTGTGAAACAGATGGGGTGGTGTAATATTTGGAGGGAAAGACACCCCAATGTCCAGCAGTTTACCTGCTATTCGACCCCTCATAATTCCTTCTCAAGGATCGACATGATCCTGGTGTCACCTGAAGTATCAAACCAGGTTAAAAAAATAGAACACGCTGCAAGGGGCATCTCAGATCACTCCCCAGTAATAATGCAAATTGAGGTGAACCTTGAGAAGGGATTTACATATTGGCGGTTTGATCCAGGCTGGTTACCCAGATTTAAAACAAAACAGGTAATGGGTGAGGAAATAGAGGGATTCTTCGCACAAAACAGTAATACAGCTAGTGACCCTATAGTGTGTGAAACATTTAAGGCTTTTTTCAGAGGGATCCTTATGAAAGAGATTGCAGGGGAGAAAAAAGAATGTCGGGTAATATCAAGGACTCTGGAGTCTGAGATGATCAAGGCCGAACAAAGGTATCTGATGGATAGAGGGGAGATAGCTAAAGAAATATGGTTAAAAGAACAGCAAAAATGGTTGGAACATTTACAGATAATGGCCAGTTACCGAATCTTAAAAAATTCTCACCAGCTATATATGAACTGTGATAAATCTGGTAAATTTCTATCGTATCTAGCCAAGGCAGAGTCATCTTCGGGTACTATTACTAGAATATATACAGAAAACGGGCAAATAGTAACATCCAATACTGAAATAACTGAAACTTTTGTAAAACACTATAAGGAAGTTTATAGGTCCAAAATTGAAACAGACATACAGGCCCTTATAACTTCTTAAGCCAGCCCCAATTGCCGCAACTGCCGGGGGATAGTAAAGAATTACTAGACGAACCCTTTACCCTCGAAGAAGTAGAGGAGGCCCTTCGGAGCATGCCCCAGGGTAAAGCTCCAGGGGTGGATGGAATTCCAAGAGAGGCGTATAGCTTCTTTGGGAAGGACATGGCAGGATATATGCTTCAGTCATTTAGGGGGATGGAATTGGAGGGTAGATTGACCCACTCAATGACTGAGGCAGTTATCAGTGTCATTCCCAAGGAGGGAAAGGATCCCCTGAAGGTCGACTCATATAGACCCATTTCCTTGATTTCGGTAGATGCTAAAGTATATGCTAAGGTAATGGCAAATAGACTGAGTAAAGTAATACACCACATTGTACATCCGGACCAAACCGGTTTTATTGGGGGTAAATCTACATCAATTAACATCCAAAGAGTATTTGCTTATCTACAATGGGCTGGGGTAGCAAAAAAAAGCGCTGGAGTAGCAGCTTTTGATGCCAATAAAGCATTTGATTCAGTAGAGTGGTCATTTTTGAGGCAGCTCTTGGAAATGTTTGGGTTTGGATCCAGCTTTATTAAAAGAGTGTTCTTGCTTTATCAGTCACCTACGGCAAGGATAAAAGTAAATGGTTACATATCTGAGCCCTTTAGTCTCTCCCGGGGAACCAGGCAGGGGTGTCCGCTGTCGCCGCAGTTATTTGCACTTGCAGTGGAGCCCCTTGCCTGTAAGCTAAGGGAAGTATTGGATCATGGTGGGAGGTCAGAGGTGTTTAACTTAGTAGCACTATATGCTGATGATCTATTGGTTGGTATGTCAGACTACCAAAAGGATCTAGATAGGGTTCTCGAAGTTATACACACATATGGAAAGTACTCTGGATTAACAACCAACCTGAACAAATCCCAACTTCTGGTCTCTGGGGGAGCGGCTAATCCACTTAATATTCCTCCCCAATATCCACCTAGGGTTGAGAAGTTTAAATATCTGGGTATCTATGTGGCGGAGGACCCAGAGAAATATGTGGATAACAATTTAGAACCAATAATAAAAGAAGTAAAAGTAAAATGTAAAAATTGGTCAAAACTGCCCCTAACGGTGATTGGCAGGGTCAATCTGGTCAAGATGGTCATCCTGCCTAAGATACTGTATGTGCTTCGGCATGCTCCATGTTACATCGAGCAAACTGTGTTTAATAAAATTCACAGTATTATTTCAACATTTGTATGGAACAACAAAAGGCCAAGGGTAAGGATGGCCACCTTGACAAGACCAAGAGAAAAAGGGGGACTGGCCTTGCCTGATTTTAGGATATACTACTGTGCAACACAACTAGCACAATTAAAGGGATGGATAGATCAACAACAATGCTCCCCGGAATTGCTCAGACTCCTAGAATGTGTTGCCCCTGGGCACACGCCATTACAAGTTTTGCTCACGAGGGATAGATTTAGGAGTCAGGCGCCAATAGTAAAGCAGGCCAAGAAAATTTGGAAATGCGCTAATAAGGTTATGGGAGTGGAGGGTATAGACATACATATTTTCAGAGAACCAGTTTGTAAATATTAAGAAACATCAAGGGGTAAGACTCTGGAGACAATATGGTGTGGACTCTATTGGCCAACTTTATGTAAATAATCAGCTTAAATCATATGCACAGCTGCAGGGAGAATATAAACTTCAGAAACATATGTTTTTTAGATTCCTGCAACTAAGGAGCGCATTCTCAATCTATCAAAGAGAGCAGGGGTTTCACATAGTGGATTCACCTGTTAAGCTTTATTTGAAGGAACAAAAAAATGAGAAAGTGGTATCAAGATGTTATAAGCACCTGTTGGAGGCCATCCAGCAGGAGGGGTTGGAGTCCCTTAGGTCCAAATGGGAAAAAGATGCACCAGGTTTAGACACAGAGGCATGGAGAATTGCGCTTAAGTCACCGGTAGTAGCAACAAACTCAGCTAGAATACAACAAATTCAGTACAATATATTGCATAGAACATATATGACCCCCGAAAAAATTTGCAAATTTTCACCAGAAACTACTATGAACTGTCCAAAATGTAAAAATGCTGTGGGAGGATTTTTTCACTTAATATGGGAATGTAAGCATATCTGTAGATTTTGGCAAGAAATTGAACAAATATTGGAGATAAGTGGTGTCCCGGTTCAAAATGCATCTCCTCAGGCTTATCTATTGGGGGTATGGAATCAGGATCAGATGACGTATGGGCAAAGACAGTTGGCGATCTATTTGAGTTCAATTGCAAAGGTAATTATAGCACGCACATGGATGGCTAAGACAAGCCCAGAAAGTGGAATTTGGATTAATTTGGTAAATGTCACGTATGAACATGAAAGATTTCTTAGTATCACACGTAAAACCACAAAAAAGTTTTTTGAGGTATGGGATGGGTGGTATAAGACAAAGTACTATAAAAAAGAAAAACAAAACACGCATTTAAATATATATTAAAGGTTTAATTGGTAATATAAAAAATCACAGGTCAACTGGATCACGTCTATTATAAAAAAACAAAAAAAAAAAACCATAAGATATGGGAGTAATGTATAGAGGTGCATAATCACGGTTAAATAAGTATTAATTGTATTGTACTAGTCACAAGAGTAAAAATTATCAAAGTATTAACTGTTGAAAATTATTTTTGATTCTAATGGAGATGCAATGGGTAAAAAAAGAAGGATATTGTCTATAATTATTATGAAGAGTAGCAACTGTGGAAAGTTCATATACCTCCCCCCAGCCAAGGGGATATGAAATAAGAATGTATAAAGGACTATTATAGTGGTAGTATTGTATTTCGGGGAGTTCAGACAATGCATTAATAAATGAATTTGGAATTTGGTGGTTAAAAAATTGTGTGGCGGTGATTGTGGATCCTAGCGGTATAAAAATTGATAGGTCATAATAAGCAGTGGGGCCAAGTATTGCAGGTGTTAATGTATGTTTGTATTGTAAATTAACATTGTGTAAAGCAACGTAAATAATATTGATGGTATATGTTGTGAAATTGTATTTTATATGGAAAAAAAAAAAAAAAAAGAGAAAATTGAATAAAGATTATAAAAAAAAAAAAAAAAAAAAGATGGAAATAAAGTGGCCACTGTGGCAGCTGCATGCCAAAACACGCTCATGGCTCTCCTATAACACGCCTATGATGCTTTGTCTTGTGATGACTTCAGGTCACCCCCACCCGAAACATCCATGGGTTGCAGAAGCTGTCTCAAGTCATAGTGATGGCATAAGCAGACAATGATTCTTGCAGGCGTGGTATATTCTTCACACAGACTATTCACGCAGTGAAATAATCGCTCAGTGGTGCAAACATCAGCAGCGTGGCAGCAGGCCCAATGTTTCAGAGTACTCATTTCCTATGAAGCACGTTCAGTGGTACTCTTTACTTATCACGGCGCCCATCGCGGCCATCGCGGGCATTGAATGCACTAAAAAATCGGGTGCGACGCGACCGACGCGATGCCCGCGATTTCCCATAGGGAACAATGTTAAATGTCTCAATTGACCCGATTTTCATGTTCAATGCCTCAATTGACCCGATTTTTCCATAGGAAACAATGTTAAATGGCCCACAGAGGCCAAATAGGCACCCTGAAGTGTGAAATGGCCCCCACAATTGTTAACGCCACCCCACGATCAACGTCAACCTGAAGCGTGGCGAGCGGTACGCGTCCTACGACCTTTTCATACCCCCACTATCCACGTCGGCGTGGAGTTGAGAATAGAATAGTGTGGCGAGCGCAGCGAGCCAGCGAGCCCGAAGCGTGGCGAGCGCAGCGAGCCCCGCGAGGGGACGCGGATACCTGTGAAGCCCGCGAAGGGACGCGTTTACCTGTGAAGGTATCCGCGTGCGCTCGCCACGCTTCGGGCTCGGTGGCTCGCCACACTATTCTATTCTCAACTCCACGCCGACGTGGATAGTGGGGGTATGAAAAGGTCGTAGGACGCGTACCGCCGCCCCTCGCGGGCTCGCTGCGCTCGCCACGCTTCGGGTTGACGTTGATCGTGGGGTGGCGTTAACAATTGTGGGGGCCATTTCACACTTCAGGGTGGCTATTTGGCCTCTGTGGGCCATTTAACATTGTTTCCTATGGAAAAATTGGGTCAATTGAGGCATTGAACATGAAAATCGGGTCAATTGAGACATTTAACAATGTTCCCTATGGGAAATCGCGGGCATCGCGTCGGTCGCGTCGCACCCGATTTTTAGTGCATTCAATGCCCGCGATGCCCGCGATTTTTTAACCTGCGATGCCCACGATCAAAATCGTGGGCGCCGTGCTTGGTAAAGAGTACCCGTTCATTTGTTCATTATTTTCTGAATGGAAAGCTCGGGGAAACTGGTATTCGATACAAAGTCATGAACATCCTTAAATGCGTAGATTGACATCTCAGACTATGGTGGATATTCAATCCCAGGTCCCGACAGTCGTGACCATGGCCCGTTCTCTGCCCTCTAGACTGATATTCGGCAGGTGGAATTCAATGTCCCACCTACCGAATGACGAAAATGGAGCGTGTCCGCGAGAAACGGCCGTGGGTCGTTAAGATACTGCCGCGATCATGACAATCCACGGCCGTTCTAGGCAAAAATGGGCACCACTGCTTTTAAAGTCAGGTCCGTTCTGCCGAGATGCCTCTTCAATGCTGTCGGGAAAGACAGCATTGAATAGGTACCTGCCGCTATTTCCCCCATTGGAAATAATGTTGGGGGATTGAATACCCCCTATGACTACAGCTGGGAACAGTAACCATTCTTACATTATTACATGATAATGTAGATCAAATGATCTATAACCTCAGAAATAGTGTTTAATGGTGTGTACACATAGGCAGATATGACTTCCGATGTTGCCGTTATAGTGAACATCGGAAGCCAGATTGCATGCAGATCGCATGCCTTTTTAGGGCTTGCGAGCCCGATGCGCTGCCGATGCGCGCACCTGTGTGAGCGCAAATCGGCAGCCAAATAGAGAGGGCAGCCAAGACTATGCAGACCTGCACTATATAGTCTAAATTGTGCCACTTGATCACATCAGGACTCGCATAGCACGGCCTATCGCCCCCGTGTGTACACACCATAATTGATGCCTGATTCATGGCTGCTCTGCAATTCTATGCCATGATTATCGAATGATAATGGTGACAAGCCAACACAATTTGTAGATTTGCTACAAAGGTCTGTATAAAGGGCAGGAGGATTGCAGGGGAGTCTGCGCTGTTGATTTGTCAGATAACATACATTTACTTTTTTTGATACTATTTCACTTGCAAAAGCAAATTCTCTTTCTAATGGACAAAACCATGTGCACTGCAGGGAGGGGGGCAGATGTAGCATGTGTAGAGATAGTTAGATTTGGGTGCACATGTTACATCTGCCCCACCTGCAGTTCACACAGGGCTTAAAGTGGTCATGCAGAGGTGGGGGAACTCAATTCTACATGCCACCTAATTACTACCCCTCCCCAGCCCCCATTAGGCAGATACAGGGCCAATGGTAGGGTTTTTGGCATCCCCCTGCAAACTAGAATGCCTTTCTGTGAGAATTACTGTGCAGGGCCAATGTGAAGGTTAAAATGTTCCACCTCACCATTAGAGGTGGTGGAACTCAGTTCCACCTCGTTCCCCCTCACTTTAACCCCTGAGTACACATGCTTTTTTCCATCAGAGAGAGAGAGTTTGCTTTTGCCAGTGAACCAGAATTAGGCCCTCTGTTTCATATTATTGCAGATATGGGGAACTCTAAATGATTCTTTCACTTTCGTTCCCCTCTCTATTTTTTTAAAATGTATTGGCTGAAATGTAATAGGGTGAGAGAATCTGAAAGTGAGAGATTTGGTAAGAAATCTCCCGTTTTATTAAAGCGGCAATCATTTACACGGCAAAATCAAACTGGTTTTACAGTGTAAATGATTGCCGCTTTAAAAAAACCTGTATATTTCTTACCAAATCTCTCATCCTATTACATTTCACCCATTGTTTCTTATCAGTATATATTTTTCATTATCTCTACTATTTTTATTACAGGTTTTAAACTCCATTGCTCAAGTACCCCCAACAGGCATACCTCCCAACAGTCCCGATTTTATCGGGACAGTCCCGATTGTCAGGGCCTGTCCCGATGTCCCACCCGTGGGCGGCAGTGTCCCGCGGTGTGGGGGGGCTGTTGGGAGTCCCCCCTGTCAGCTGCTAAGCAGCGGGGAATAAACGCTGTGTGCATGCGCACAGCGTCTATTCCCGCAGCCAGGGGACTGGGGGCATGGCTAGAGGCTCACAGAGCCTCTGGGTCATGCCCCCATAGCGGCAAAATGGGGGCGTGGCCTCGCGAAAGAGCCGCGAGTATAGGCCACGCCCCCAAATTAGGCCACACCCCCGAAAATTCCGTCCCGCCTCCGGTGCGCAGGAGCATCGTCCCGCCTGCAGACTTTCAAAAGTTGGGAGGTATGCCAACAGGTCATGTTTTCAGGATTTCTTTAGTCATGCACAGGTAAGTTATCTTGGCTGGGTCTGTAATTATCCCACATATGTCCACAGAGAGAAATTCACATGTGCAGTCTAATGCCGGGCAGCGTCTGAGCACCCGCTCAGGCGCTGCCCGGCTTCTCCCATACCCGGCAGTGCAGCACTGCGCAGCGTGATGAGGTCAGATGTCACGCTGCGCAGGCCACACACCCAGCAACCCGGCTCATCACCCTATCAGCACAGTGCACACCCGCCCACCCCGCCCAGCTACACGATCGCCCGCCCGCCCAGCTACACGACCGCCCGCCCAGCTACCCGACCGCACAGCTACCCGACCACCGGACATACCTGCACGCCCACCCGGCTCCCAGCAATATCTGCACGCTCGCCTACCCACCCAGCACCCGCAAATGTAAGTACTGTGAATGTGCGGGGTGGCCGGGGCGGTTTTTTCAAATTAGGGAAGCAGATCCCGGGATTGAGCAAAAATGCCCCGGGATTGTCTTCCCTAAATGCACACCAATGATTGTAGGTGCCACGTTCACAATCTCTCCATTGATGGAACTAGGCACACCCTTTGGGTGTAGCATGACACGCCCCTCTGTGGGGTGCTGTGCAAAATTCTATTACCAACTATAATCTCCCTGAAACTAGTTTTCAAAAGTAGGCAAGTATGGCTTGTGATACACACCCAAGACCAGCAATGACTGTGTGTACACAGCTGCATTCAGATCTAATTGCATCCTCTAAGGACTGTCTAGTAATCTGGTGGGACTGCCATGCTATGGAATTATATCCTTATGTATCCCTCCTATTATCCCTATAGATTGTAAACTTGCGAGCAGGGCCCTCCTAACTCTATGTCCGTTTGTATCTACCCAGTTTGTTTAATCACTGTTGTTTCCAATTGTAAAGCGCAATGGAATATGCTGCGCTATATAAGAAACTGTAAATGTGTAGCTGATGTGACAGAGATTACATATACTATAAGACATGGTAGGGAGACCATTACACAGCAGAGTCCTTTACCATGCTGAATAGCTGGAGACCTTGACCCTGAGTTTGTGTTAAACAGTATGTATAGCACAGAGGGAGGGAGACTATGACACAGCAGAATCCTCCATCATCCTGAGTAACATAGAAACATAGAAACATAGAATTTGACGGCAGATAAGAACCATTTGGCCCATCTAGTCTGCCCCTTTTTTACCCTTCAGGTAAACTCAACCCTTTTTAATCCTTATTTCTTTGTAAGGATATTCATATGCCTATCCCAAGCATGTTTAAATTGTTCTACTGTCTTAGCCTCTACCACCTCTGATGGGAGGCTATTCCACTTATCCACTACCCTTTCTGTGAAGTAATTCTTTCTAACATTTCCCCTGAACCTACCTCCCTCCAGTTTCAGTGCATGTCCTCGTGTTTTATTACTTGTTTTCCTTTGAAGAAAATGTCCCACCTGTACTATGTTAAAACCCTTGATATATTTGAAGATTTCTATCATGTCCCCCCTTTCCCTTCTCTGCTCCAAACTATACATGTTAAGATCTTTTAGTCTATCCAGGTAAGTTTTGTGATGTAGGCCATGAACCATTTTAGTTGCCCTTCTTTGTACACTCTCCAATGTATTTATATCCTTCTGAAGATATGGCCTCCAGAACTGGACACAGTATTCCAGATGAGGTCGTACCAATGACCTATAAAGTGGCATTATTACGTCTTTTTTTCTGCTACTGATTCCTCTCCCTATGCAACCAAGCATCTGACTAGCCTTCCTCATTGCTTTGTTACATTGCCTCCCTGCCTTTAAGTCACTTGAAATAGTGACTCCTAGATCTCTTTCCTCCTCAGTAGTTTCCATTATAGTACCCTTGATACTATATTGAGCCTTTGGGTTTTTGAGTCCCAAGTGCATAATTTTGCATTTTTTAGCATTAAACTGTAGTTGCCATTCTCTTGACCAATTCTCAAGTTTACTTAGATCATCAGTCATTTGATTTACCCCTCCTGGTGTGTCTACTCTGTTGCATATCTTTGTATCATCTGCAAAAAGGCATACTTTCCCTTCAATACCATTTGCAATGTCACTGAGTAGCTGAGGTCCCTGAGGTTGTGTCATCATACATCCAGTATATATAGTACAGACTGCTGGGGAGGGAAACTGTGACCCAGCCCGTTGCATTGTGGGACAGAGGAGGAAGCTGTTTAGTTCTGCAGCTGTAACATGTCACAGTGCAGCAGGTAACGTATAGTGTATACTGTATCTGGCTGAGCTGAGCACTTGTACAGTACTTTGTAGAATGCAGCACAGCGGAGCCAGTGTACATAATACAGGCAGCTGTGGCTATACTTACTGCTCTGTGGGGGAAATGCTTTGTGTACAGTGCTATTAGAAAGAAGGTCATACATCTCCCATATAGTCCTTATTGGGGAAGCAGTATGCTAAGACTGGATGTATAACTGTGTATGTATCTTATTTATGCATCATTTGTCTTATGTGTCTTTTGTCACATTGCAAGTTTCTGAGACCACTAGTGAAATGATCAGGTCTGCCTGGTATTAGATAGTGGGTAACTTGGCAGGCTGGGCAGGTTGGGATCATTTGGTCTACAGCATGATGGTCAACACCATTAGGTTGACATGGGAAAAGGTTGACATGGTTCTAGGTCGAAAGGTCATTAGTTCAACAGGTCATTAGTTCGACAGGTCATTAGTTTGACAAAGTTTAGATTGACAGTCAAAAGGTCAACATGGGATTTTTCACAGTCTTTTTTACCTGAATGTCAACAGTCGACATGGACACAGTTTAAAGTGCACTGCGCACCATCAAATTCTTTTTTTCGCCATGTGATGTCAGCTGCCAACCCCAAGCAGGCATCTATATGCCTGCATGTGGGTTATGGTATAAATCATCTACAGTGTCTAGGTCTTCAATCATATGGTCGACCACTAATGGTCGACAGTCACAATGTTGACAGGGTCCAAAGGTCGACAGGTAAAAGGTTGAAATAAAAAGGCCGACATCCAAAATGCTGACATGATTTTTACATGTTTTTAGGGTGCCGACATAGGTTGACATGGTTAAGTGTACCGCATCCCCTCGGATGACAAGCTGCGCTTGCCATGCTTCGGGCTCGGGGCATCGCTGAGCTCGCCACACTATTTTATTCTCCCTCCATGCCGTAGTGGATGGTAGAGCATGAATTACCGCCTGTCGGCACATGTCGGCTGAAAATTTAGTAAAAAATGCATGTTGACCAATTCCTGTCAACCTTTTGTCTATGATCATTCCGGATACCCATGTGCAGGGGAACACCCAGCTTTTTTATAGGCACGCCCATTAGAGGCTTGGCCGTTCCCCTGCTCCGGCTCCTGCCCACCTCCAATCCGCCCACTTTGGAGCGAACGGCCTGGCGAATGTGAAACATATTTGCGGATACACAAACCATGAACATCGGGGACAAGGACAAATTCGGGCCATTACGGCTCAGGGGGGGCTCGGGAGTGCGGGCACCTGAGTCCTCCCGATGCGCCCCAAACATCCTCGAGCCTGCCACCTGATCACGTTCTGCTGTGAATGGTGGCTATGCAGCTGACTTCTATAGTAAACGGAATCTGACTTCTATAGCAGGGGGAATCTAGGATGCAGGACATTTTGTCTTTGGTAGAAAAGTCACTTTGGAAGATAGGGTTTTGTACGTAGTGACCTCCCAGACAGCATCGTTTGTGTTTCTTTCTTCCCTTTGCTTCAATCTGTTTAACACTGGATTGACAAAAAAAACCTTGAAGATGTCTAATACTCTTTTCCGCCTTGATTTGTCTAGCTCTCCCACATCCAGCTGCTGCTCACAAGGCCTTCAGACCTACGATGATGTCAAGGTATTGCCATTCGTGGTCCAAGTTTTTATCTCATGCTTTCGCATATTACACTCAGCGCTTTCATTTCAGGATCAGTGTTTCAATTATATAAAAAAAAGAAAAAAAAAAGAAAAAGATCTAGACGAATATGATTTGCGTTGAACACATTATACTTTATATACAGATGTAATAGCATTATAGCTATTTATAATAAGACATAATGGGTGTAATTCACTTGTCTAACACCGAGGCTACAACCAGGTGACGCCTGGCGGAGCAATTCAAATGGTGCGAGCTGAAGTGCATGATAAGACGGCACTTTGGGGACCGAAATGGGAGTGTGGGCATCCAAAATAGTACTTTAGATGTGTTTAGCCGATTATGTGGCGAAACCCGGTACTTCTTGCATGCAGGCTCACCCAATTGAAGGAACAGTTGTATTGCTCTGATGGGTACCAGTTACATTTGGGTGCCCACAAAACAACTGAATTCCCCCTAGAATGTCTTTGTTTATGCCGCCCAGTCTGTAGACCAAGATTACTCTGATTGCTTGAAGATAATGCCACTGCGGCCCAAACTAGGCTACGCAGGCAAGGGGCTACAGTAAAGATGCAAGCGCTTCCCAATATAACTAAGTGATATAATGGCAAAACTTTGCAATTGCATTGTGGGGAGGGACCCGGCATACTCTGTGCAAGGTGCCCCCCCCCCCCCCCCCCCCCTCCTCACATGCTAGTGGAAGGGGTTTCTTACAAAACTACAACTCCCGTTGTGTGATTTGGATGGGAATTTTATGGAAATTGCAAATTTGGTTCTGTGTAAGTAAATTGAATCTTTATTGCACCTTACTGCTTCATCTTATAATGTGATCACTCCCCATTTTATATGTTTGTTTTATAAATGCATCTTATAACACTTGTGTTTGTTTTTTCCATATATCAGGAATACTATGGGAAACATTTAAAGAGCTCAAAAGATCTGAAAACCAATGCGTGTGTCACCCCGTCCAAGCCCATACCAAAATATATCCGAGATGCACTGAATGAAGTTCATGAAGAGGTCTCTTCTCGGTATGCAGTTGAAAAGCAAAGGGGTTAAAGTGGGGGGAATAGGGTGGAACTGAGTTCCACCACCTGTAATGGTGAGGCGGAACTACTGTAGTTCAACCTCCCCGTTGGCCCTGCACAGTAATTCTAACAGAAAAGCGCAATAGTCTGCAGTGGGTGATAATGCGTAATAGTCTGAGTGGACTCTCCATTATATGTTTTGAATTGACAACCTTTAAAGGCATCTGACTTGTGTGTTCTCTGACCAGGTACTATGGCTGCGGACTTGTGGTACCAGAATGTTTGGAGGGCTGCAGGATCCTGGATCTTGGCAGTGGGAGCGGGAGGGACTGTTTCATGTTGAGCAAACTTGTTGGACCTAAAGGATTTGTCACAGGAATAGACATGACCGCTGAGCAGGTATTTTCTAATACTCCAACACCATGACAACCATGAAGTCTGTCACAAGAGAAGATCAGATGACTGCTACCTCCAATAAGAAAGTGTAGTCTCTATATAAAACACTTACAGAAAAGGAAGTATATAAACAAGACCAACATCGCAAGACCTTATATATAATATATATATATATATACACCCGTGTTCTATAACATAATACCACTGATAGGTGAAGTGAATATCATTGATTGTCTCATGATATCGGCACTGGTAAAGTGGTGGGATATATTAGACAGCAAATTAACACATTCTTAAAGTTGATTTTTTGAAGCAGGAAAACTCGTTGTGGATCTGTGTCAGATCATCTTCAAGAGGCGGGTCTTGTGGGGTGTTCCTGGTATGCAGAGGTTATTAATTACCAAAATTGTCCCAAGGAGGAACAACTGGTGAACTGGCAACATGGTCATGGGCACCTAGGGTGACATTTATTAGAGGTCGATGTTGGGTTTTTGGCGATTTTTATCGCAAAAACGGCCGTTTTCGCACTTTTTCCCGAATTCGCATAATTAATGAGATGCAAAAATCGGCAAAAATGCGGTATCTGCCGCGAAATCGCTCTTTCTGAAAGTGTGATTTTTTTTTTATCTCCGGAACTCGCATCCAGATGTTTTCCTATTGAAAAATATACAATTCGCATATTTAATGAGATGCGAATTTGGGAATCGCCCAAAAAAAATGGTCTAAACATCACAAAAAAAATAGACCTGATCCTGACTGGCGATTTTGTCACTCTTGGACCGGTCCTGGTTCCAAAAATACGGGGGACAAAAATTCTGGGGGTCCCCCTTATTTTGAAACCAGCACCGGGCTCCAACAGTTTGCAGTGTCATGCCACAGCCGGGGGACACTTTTTACATAAGGTCCCCCGGCCGTACCATGAGCACCGTGGCTGGTCAGCCTTGGACGGGGTACCTGGAGGAGTGGGGACCCCCCCAATAAAGGGGCCCCCCCCCAGGCTTCACCCGTCCAGGGCTGAAGCCCGGGGCTGTCACCGGCCTCCCTGGCCATTGGACGCCAGCCTGATAGGGTTAAAGTCACATTCCTAACATTGCTTAATACAGGAGAACTACAAGTGCCAGCAGACCTCCCCCGCATGCTGGGACTTGGAGAACCACAAGTCCCAGCATGTGGGGCATTAATGGGCCCGCTGGGACTTGTAGTCCACCTGTAAAAAGAATGTTAGAAGAAAACACACACACAGAAAAGTAAAACTTTATTACATACACACACATCTCACTTTTGCACCAATATACTTACCGATCCAGGATCCAGCGCTGGTCTCCCTTGTGCAGCAGAGCCGGCTCTCCCCGCACTGACAGCGGGGACAACCGGCTTTCTCAGATGCAGCTAACAGCTTCTGTCGCGCTGTCCCAGCGCAACAGAGGCTGAGAGCGTGATTGGGCGATGCGTCTGATAGAGACGCATAAGCCGAAGACGCTCTCAGACTCTGTTGCGCTGGGACAGCGCGACAGAAGCTGTTAGCTGCATCGGAGAAAGCCGGTTGTCCCCGCTGTCAGTGCGGGGGGATCCGGCTCTGCTACAGAAGGGAGACCAGCGCTGGATCCTGGATCGGTAAGTATATTGGTGTAAAAGTGAGGTGTGTGTGTATGTAAGAAAAGTTTTATTGTTCCTCAGTGAGAAAAACAAAATAGCAATCTAGCAAATATGATACCTTTTAATGGCTAACAAAAATAAATGTTGTTAAAATGCAAGCTTTCGAGACTTCTTAGGTCTCTTCCTCAGGCATGGTATAACAAGGTGTGTGAAGAACCACATATATATACACAGCAGAGTAGGAACAAGATGTGATAGATGGACATTCTTAAGATCAAAACAAAACAAAATAACAGAATGAGCTTGTAAATTGAGTCCTTAATTGGTTTGTAGATAAGTAGTGTGAAAGTTTTATTGTCTCTAAGTTGATGACAGACCAGAGTTAGAGCTCCGATGCCCTCACTCTCTCTGGGCCAGATTCCTCAGATGTTGTAGTGGGCCATAAATCCCTCGGATAGATTCAGTCCTGTGTTAAGGGTGTCAAACGTTGTCATTAATTTGTATTCCCAGACCCTCCTGTCTCTTTGTGATTTGAAATTTCCTTTTAGTATAATCACTTTCATATGATCCTGATTGTGTCCTGGGCTGCAAAAATGTTTGGCCACAGGAAAGTGTGTCTTTTTTTCCTTTATTGTGTGGCGATGGGACCTCATCCTTGCCTTAAGTTTTTGTCCTGTTTCTCCAACATACAGACCCCCAATAGGACATTTGGTGCACAGAATCAGGTACACTACATTGGTAGTAGAACATGTGAATGTCCCTGGGATCTTATAGTCCTGTTGTGTGTTGGGGATCCGTACACTGTCTGTAGTGAGGATATGGGCACAGGTTTTGCAGCTCCTTACATTGCAGGGATAGGTTCCTCTTTGTGTAATGGATGGCAGTGAACTTCGGATTATAATATTTTTCAGGTTTGCAGGTTGTCGGTAACATAGTAGTGGAGGGTCTGGGAATATTGTTTTCAGGCGGTCATCTTTGTGTATGATGTGATGTAGTTTTTTTGCAGTTTTTCTTAGCACCTCAAGCTGTGGGTTGTAGGTGACTACCAGGGGTACACGGTTGTTTCTTTCTCTTTCTTTATATTGGAGAAGTTGATTTCTGGGTATCCTGATGGCTCTGATAATCTGATCGTTGATTGATGTGGGATGATATCCCTGATTTAAAAAGGTCCCTTTAAGTTGTTTTAAGTGGACATCTCTATCTGCTGGGCTGGAGCAGATGCGATGATATCTGATGGCCTGGCTGTAGACAATGGATTTTTTTATGTGTTTCGGGTGGAAGCTGTCCCATCTGAGGTATGAAGGCCGATCCACGGGTTTTCGGTATAGGGTTGTCTGTATTGCGTTGTTTTGAATTGTTATAGTGGTGTCAAGGAAGTTTATCTCGGTATATGAGTAATTCATTGTCAGGTTTATTGTTGGATGAAATCTGTTAAATTTTTCATGGAAATGTATGAGTTCTTGTTCAGAATCAGTCCAGATGATCAGGATATCATCATGAAGATGGACTGACAGCATGCCAGATATATCTTGAGTCCAATGGGATTGCTCCGGGTCCTGCAACACAGCTTACAAAATTTATCCTTACACACAATTATTTTTCCTTTGGCAAAGAAATATTTCTACAGCGCACCGGGACCGCCATGGGCAGTAAAATGGCACCGCAATACGCCAATCTGTTCATGGCAAAACTCGAGAGTGACTTCTTGGCATCCTGCTCAATCAAACCCTTGGCTTACTTCCGTTACATCGATGATATCCTGATCATCTGGACTGATTCTGAACAAGAACTCATACATTTCCATGAAAAATTTAACAGATTTCATCCAACAATAAACCTGACAATGAATTACTCATATACCGAGATAAACTTCCTTGACACCACTATAACAATTCAAAACAACGCAATACAGACAACCCTATACCGAAAACCCGTGGATCGGCCTTCATACCTCAGATGGGACAGCTTCCACCCGAAACACATCAAAAAATCCATTGTCTACAGCCAGGCCATCAGATATCATCGCATCTGCTCCAGCCCAGCAGATAGAGATGTCCACTTAAAACAACTTAAAGGGACCTTTTTAAATCAGGGATATCATCCCACATCAATCAACGATCAGATTATCAGAGCCATCAGGATACCCAGAAATCAACTTCTCCAATATAAAGAAAGAGAAAGAAACAACCGTGTACCCCTGGTAGTCACCTACAACCCACAGCTTGAGGTGCTAAGAAAAACTGCAAAAAAACTACATCACATCATACACAAAGATGACCGCCTGAAAACAATATTCCCAGACCCTCCACTACTATGTTACCGACAACCTGCAAACCTGAAAAATATTATAATCCGAAGTTCACTGCCATCCATTACACAAAGAGGAACCTATCCCTGCAATGTAAGGAGCTGCAAAACCTGTGCCCATATCCTCACTACAGACAGTGTACGGATCCCCAACACACAACAGGGCTATAAGATCCCAGGGACATTCACATGTTCTACTACCAATGTAGTGTACCTGATTCTGTGCACCAAATGTCCTATTGGGGGTCTGTATGTTGGAGAAACAGGACAAAAACTTAAGGCAAGGATGAGGTCCCATCGCCACACAATAAAGGAAAAAAAGACACACTTTCCTGTGGCCAAACATTTCTGCAGCCCAGGACACAATCAGGATCATATGAAAGTGATTATACTAAAAGGAAATTTCAAATCACAAAGAGACAGGAGGGTCTGGGAATACAAATTAATGACAACGTTTGACACCCTTAACACAGGACTGAATCTATCCGAGGGATTTATGGCCCACTACAACATCTGAGGAATCTGGCCCAGAGAGAGTGAGGGCATCGGAGCTCTAACTCTGGTCTGTCATCAACTTAGAGACAATAAAACTTTCACACTACTTATCTACAAACCAATTAAGGACTCAATTTACAAGCTCATTCTGTTATTTTGTTTTGTTTTGATCTTAAGAATGTCCATCTATCACATCTTGTTCCTACTCTGCTGTGTATATATATGTGGTTCTTCACACACCTTGTTATACCATGCCTGAGGAAGAGACCTAAGAAGTCTCGAAAGCTTGCATTTTAACAACATTTATTTTTGTTAGCCATTAAAAGGTATCATATTTGCTAGATTGCTATTTTGTTTTTCTCACTGAGGAACAATAAAACTTTTCTTATCAACTGGCTAACACGGTACCAAACTTTTTTCTTGTGTGTATGTAATAACGTTTTACTTTTCTGTGTGTGTGTGTTTTCTTTTAACATTCTTTTTACAGGTGGACTACAAGTCCCAGCGGGCCCATTAATGCCCCACATGCTGGGACTTGTGGTTCTCCAAGTCCCAGCATGCGGGGGAGGTCTGCTGGCACTTGTAGTTCTTCTGTATTAAGCAATGTTAGGAATGTGACTTTAACCCTATCAGGCCGGCGTCCAATGGCCAGGGACGCCAGTGACAGCCCCGGGCTTCAGCCCTGGACGGGTGAAGCCTGGGAGGGGGGGACCCCTTTATTGGGTGGGTCCCCACTCCTCCAGGTACCCCATCCAAGGCTGACCAGCCACAGTGCTCATGGTACAGCCGGGGGATCTTATGCAAAAAGTGTCCCCCGGCTGTGGCATGACACTGCGGGCTGTTAGAGCCCGGTGCTGGTTTAAAAATACGGGGGACCCCCAGATTTTTTGTCCCCCCGTATTTTTGGAACCAGGACCGGTCCAAGAGTCCGGGGCTGGTTTCAGAAATACGGGGGACCCCTAAGCTTTTTGTCCCCCATATTTTTGGAACCAGGTCCGGCTCAATGAGCCCGGGGCTGGTTATGTACAGGAGGGGGACCTCACGCCATTTTTATTTTTTTATCACAAAATCGCACATTTCACCAAAATCGCACCTTTTAATTCCGAAAATCACCCTATATCGCACTCTCGCACTTTTCATGCCGGAATACACACCTCATTAAATATGCGAATTCGCGGCAAAAATGCGATTAGGGCGATTTGAGAAAAAAACGCATTTTCTCAAAAACGGTAAACCCACTAAATCTCGCCCCTAATGTTCATTGAGGCACGTGGCTCGCCCATATTGTTCTATTCCACAGATGGGATAGATTTGTAGCACAGATTGCAGAAAAACTTGCAAGTTATGATGGAAAAGTGCCAGAACACACAGCAGGAAATTTACTAACATCGGGATATGGCCGATCCCAGGTATGAATGGATACGACTGGCATCGGCCGTATTCCGGGGAAAATACAAATCGTAAATAGGCAAATTTAGTAATCTGCCGTATTCACCTGATTCGTATTTTCCAATGTCGTAGCCGGACATATCCATTCATACGTATGAAGCGGCAGCATTGCACGGATCAGTATAGGGCCGGTCTTAGTTCCCAAAATACGGGGACAAAATGAATAGGGGTCACCCATATTTTGACAACCAGCACCGGGCCCATACAGCCAGCAGGGTAATGCAACTCCTGGGGAATTTTTTTTTTATACAAGTTACCCAGGCTAAAGCATTATCCTCCTGACTGGTCAGCCCAGGAAGAGACTCTGGGGGTATGGGGACCCCCCAATGAAAGGGGTCCCCCCTACAGGATATCCCTTGCCCGGGCTGAAGCCAGGCGCTGTTTCACATACAGGGACTTGGAGAGTCACAAGTCCCAGCATACGGGCATTAAAGGGCCCGCTGGTACTTGTAGTTCTACAACAGAACAAATAGTGAAATAAAACACTGACACATTAGAGTATTAAAACTTTTGTTCACACGACACCGGATCATATGGATCTTTTCATCATAATAACTTTGAATAGAATGTAAGTACAGTATTTACATCCAAACTTCATTCTAACTGCAAATCACACACATTTTGTTTAGGTGGAGTTATCTCAAAAGTACACGGACCATCATATGAAGCAGTTTAATTACTTGCAACCCAATATTCAATTTGTGAATGGATATATTGAAGACCTCAAATCTGCTGGCTTGGAGGATCAGAACTATGACATCATAATGTAAGTATAGATTGTCGCACCAAGTTTCTTTTTATAGCAGTTCTAGTATTATGTGTATTATTTTATTATTGTATCAGTAAAAATAAACGGAGTAAATCGTTTTTTAGCCTGGAGGGGGAACTATTTTTAAAATACAAACCACACGTCCACAAGTAGTGGACAAATGAAAAAGAAAACACTTTCCCACTGCTGCAATAACACAGACTGTTGCCGGGTCTAATACTGGGTACACACAGGACGACATGGGTCCGATCACATCAATCTAGATCCAATTCCGACCGATTGGACCTCGTACCTGGGAGGGACTTGGCTAAGGCTGCAAAATAAATGGGTCCCATAAGGCCATAACCTTTAAAAGCTTGTGCAGATCAAGCTCACAGGCGCTAGGAAATGTCATCTTCAAGCACTCGCAAAGGGAAGACCTACCAATAACACAAATATAGGCTGCAGTGGGAATGCGTTTCAAGCAGCTGTGAATAGTGGGCCGTTACCTGAAGAAGATGTATATATCAGCTCATCTTGCTAAGGTTTTATGAGCGGTGGTGTTTAAGGGGATGTCCCTGTGGATTTCTTTTTTTTTTAAACATTTTAATTGAAGGGTTAAATCATAAAAACAACAATGTACAGTATAAGGGAGTTGACAAAAATACAGTAATCAGTCTCATCGAAACATATAAAAGAACAATAGACACCTTGACCAGACAACATACAAGGAATTACAGTAGTAAGCATCCGAAAACCGGGTCAATAAAAAGAGTGGCCCATTACTGAGAGATTCCAGATTATACCGTTCAGTTTAACGAAAAGACATTCTCAAAGTTTCTTTAAAATCCTACAGTAATTCCTTAATTCATAAGGAAGCCAGATATCAAATAATTTTTCAAATCTTTAGGGGGATATTTAATCAATGATATTCAATCTAGGGTCATGACTGTCTGGCAGGCCCGAAAGCCGAGCCCCTGCACTGTTCTCAGATTCAATGTCCCGCCTGCTGAACACCAAAAGGGGGGAGTGGTCGTGAGATACGGCCGTAGATCGCCGAGCTATAGCCGGGAGCTGGACAATCCACGGCCGTTCTCGGCAGAATGGGCCCGTCTGCTTTTAAAGTCAGGTCCGTTCTGCCGAGATCCCTGTTCAATGCTGTCGGGCAAGATTTTTTTCCCGTCAGTTTATGTTGTTTTCTCACAGACGTCTCCGTCCAATCCGTGGTAAACAAACACGATATTCTAGGATGGAGAAGTTACACACTTAAGGCATCAGGAGCTATCCTTAAGATAATTAAATTACCGGTACTTGTTTCCTAGCACGGCCACAACGATCATGATCGTGGGCATCGTGAGTAAAAATCGGGGGCATCGCGGCCATCGCATGCACTAAAGAATCGGGTGCGATGGCCGCGATTTCCCATAGGGAACAATGTTAAATGCCTCAATTTACCCGCGATGCCCCCGATTTCTCATAGGAAACAATGTTGAATGGCTCAATTTACCCAAATCATCATAGGGAACAATGGTAAATGGGCCAGAAACTCCCAAAAACACCCCTGAACAGTGAAATGCCCCCCACAACGCGAACCCGAAGCGTGGCGAGCGCAGCGGTACGCGTCCTCCGACATTTTCATACCCCCACTATCCATGTCGGCGTGGAGTTGAGAATAGAATAGTGTGGCGAGCGCAGCGAGCCACCGAGCCCGAAGCGTGGCGAGCGCACGCGGATACCTGTGAAGCCCGCGAAGGAACGCGTTTACCTGTGAAGGTATCCGCGTCCGCTCGCCACACTATTCTATTCTCAACTCCACACCGACGTGGATAGTGGGGGTATGAAAAGGTCGGAGGACGCGTACCGCCGCCCCTCGCGGGCTCGCTGCGCTCGCCACGCTTCGGGTTCGCGTTGATCGTGGGGTGGCGTAAACTACTTTTGGGGGGACATTTCACTGTTCATGGGTGTTTTGGGGGGTTTCTGGCCCATTTACCATTGTTCCCTATGATGATTTGGTGAAATTGAGGCATTTAACATTGTTTCCTATGGGAAATCGGGGGCATCGCGGGTAAATTGAGGCATTTAACATTGTTTCCTATGGGAAATCGGGGGCATCGCGTCTGGACCATTTAAGCCTTTTTTAGCCGCATACGACGCGATTTTGACTTTTTTCAATGCATTTCAATGGGAAAATCGGGGGCATCGCGTCGGTCGCGTCGCAGACCACTAAAAATTACACCCGATGCCCGCGATTGTGGCCGTGCTAGGAAACAAGTACCAAATTACCTGTTCATACAGCAGTGGAGGTGTCCCTCAAATAAATCCCCCCGAAAGCCAAGCATTTTTCAATTTTAAAGGATACTTGTAAAGGGCCTGTGATGTAACCCTTTAAGGCCAACCAAAAATGTAGTTTCTAGGGGCAAGACTATAAGCAATGTACAATGGGCCTGATTTCAGCCAGGCTCGCCAAGCAGTGATCGTTCTCTGCTTAGTGAGCCCTGAAATGCCGCCCGGCTGAACGACCACCCCCACCGCCACCAAATTCCCCTGTGATAGTATAGTATTATAGTATTATTAATAGTTCAAAGAAAGTGAAATAATCCAGGCTGGTTGCAGGTTTTCAAGGATAGGGAACCAGGGATACAGAGGTCGGAGAGTTGAAAGCTTGGTTTCAGCAATTCATTTTTGTCTGAATTCCCTTCTGTGTAATAAGGCCAGATTTGGGCCAAGCTCCTGATTCAGACCTGTTTGCCCCGCCCACAGGAATCCCCTCTCTAACATGCGTGGGGATGTCTTCGCTAACACTTCCCCCGTGCATGCAGCCGAACGGGAGGGAAATCATTCCATGGTCACGCACCAGGGGGTTGCACAACCTGGAACTGGGACCTGGACGAATTTGGACCCAAACGAATGTTCCTGAATTAGTCCCCAAATCCAGTAGCCGGAGAGTTGCGGCCAGTTCTGACATTTTTACGATTTAGCATCAAGATTTAAAGCAGTATTTTTTTTTTATTTTTTTTTTGCGTTATTGCTGCTTTTAATCTTGTGGCTAATGCTGACCATACACTTGTGAGATATTGCATGCAATCATCTCAATGCGATGTTCTATTCCTGGCCACTCCTCTTCCACCCACTGTGCACAGGACTGTTTGATCATCTGGTGTGTTTTGTTTTTACAGCATTCGATGCAATCACATTCGATCATGCGATCCCTACCCATTTTCTTATTGCAAGAGGCATTCGATAAATCGCATGATTGTATGCACAATTGTACTCCAAAAAGGGCACTTTTGATGCGATTTTAGCAAAAGATGAGCTTCAAGGGAAATCAAAACCCGATATCGCGTTGAATGCAATCGCACAAGTGTATGGGTAGCATAAGTCATTAAAATCTAAGCCGTTTCCTAGTTAACAGTAATGCTATGTATTAAGTATTTGCAGACTGTGTTTCCAATCATGATTGCAGCTGTGCAGTGGAGCCTAGAATATAAGTGTTGACCACAAGTAATATACAATCTGAGCAATGCTTTACATTATCTCTATTACAGATCTAACTGTGTCATCAATCTTTCTCCTGACAAGAAGGCTGTGCTACGAGAAGCATACCGAGTGCTAAAGGTAATTGGGCACTTCTGTACAAATAACTATGAAGCTATAACTCCTGTGATAATGCATACATTATTGTGCTTTCATCTTATTATGGGAAAATGCTGTGGGACAGCTGAGGGCTGATCAGATGCTAAACTTTATTGACTTTTATACTGTTATCTGACTCCCTGGCACATGTTACATCTGCCCCATCTGCAGTGCAGCATGGTTTTATCCACAGGTCTGAATTAGTCCCTTGATCAGAGCTTATAGAAGAGAGGTCTTTTTTTGGTAGGTTCCCCTTTAAGGTATTTAAATGCCTTTCCCCCCTTTAAGCTGACATAGTACTGGCCATGAATAAGGTACTGTAAATGAAAGGGAGAATACAATCTTATCATTCATTGAAAACCTCCTCCACATTGAGATATTCTGACATAACAGATGCATATGACATTGCTTGTTAATCTTCTTTCAATGTCACAGCAGTTAAAGAGAACATTTTGTTTCTTAGGATGGCGGAGAGATGTACTTTAGTGATGTGTATTCCAACTTGCCAGTTTCTGATGAATTAAAGCAAAACAAAGTGCTTTGGGGTAAGTATTATATTAGGAGTTGAATATTTTCAATGAGCAATGAGATTCAGGATTGAGCACATCTCAGAGGCCTTGTACACAAAAAGGCCCCCATACATTTGGCCGACTTGTCCTAAGGACAAGTCGTCCCGACTTCCCCCAAGCAGCTCCCCAGGGGAGCTTAATCAGATTTGGCACTTGATGTGCAATTATAACATGTGATAAATCGGATGCGATTTATCACATGCAAAAAAAAAACCTGGGGAAGCAGCAGCAGAGGAGTGTCCAGCTGCTGGAGAGTTGTAGAGGCAGGCGGGGATCGGAGAGCAGGGTCAGGTCCGGGAGTTCGGCAGCGGCATCCGGCAGCAGCAGGCTAAGAGAGGGGACCAGTCCGGGGGAGCGGCAGGAGATGTAGCGGCAGGGGGGGACTGCAGACGCAGATCAGAGACCGGGGGAGTGCCGGGAGATGTAGCGGCGGGGGGGGGGGGGACGCAGAGCAGAGACTAGGAAGAAAGCCTATTCAAAAGACTGGGCGGCCGCTGATTGGCTGAGAGCTCAGTCAATCAGCGGCCGTCCGGTCTTTTGAATAGGATGGTTTCTATTCTCCCGCTCGCCGTGGGGACCACGGTAGCGGCGGGAGAATAGAAACCATCCTATTCAAAAGACTGGACGGCCGCTGATTGGCTGGGAGCTCAGCCAATCAGCGGCCGCCCAGTCTTTTGAATAGGATTTCTTCCTATTCTCCCGTCGCGCCCCCGGTCTCTGCTCTGCATCTGCAGTCCCCGCCTGCCACTACATCTCCTGCCACTCCCCACTCCCAGCCTGCTCCTGCCGCTCCTCCGGACTGGTCCCCGAGAGGGGGGTCAGGCTAGGGCCCGCGGCCACACAAGGTACCCATAGATATATCGGATCTGAAACACGATGACCCACGATGTGCCCATGATGGGTCAGATTCCGATATATCTTATGTTCAGCAGGCCCGACGCCCTGATCCGATGCGCGCGGGAACGTGCATCAGATCAGATGTCACAAACTTCAGATTTTGGGCCGATTTCACCAGATTTATCTGCCTAAAGTGCCGAAATCGGGTGAAATCGGCTCAAAATCGCATAGTGTATGGGCCCCTTTAGTCATTCAGTCTGCTGCGTACATTGAGAAAATTACGGTTGTTTGAAGCTTTTGACAAATGCTCACTCTGTCCACAGGTCACTGTGAGCCTGATTCAAATCCAGCCTGTAACATGACAATTAGGGGCTGATTATCATTCTCCACTTTATCACTTTGTGAAACTTGATACGTCTGGCCCTGTGAGAGACTGTGGGGTAGATGTATGAAGCAGTGATAAGGGAGGAGAAGTGATAAAGGGCCTGGTACTTCATCACCGGCCAATCAGTTCCTGACTGTTTACAGGATGGGTTTAAAAAGGGACAGTTAGTAGCTGATTGGCCGGTGATGAAGTACCAAGCACTTTATCACTTCTCCCTTATGACTGCTTCATACATCTACCCCTGAATCTCCTGCGATCGCTGACGCTGTCTAGCCAGTGTTCTTGGGGGTACACATCTATTTTCTGGCCTTTTTAAAAGTGTTTGCGAATAGTTGCCTACTCTCCTGCATCTTGCATGATGCTCTCATTTCAATCATAAATCTCCTGCTGCCTTGCATCGTACTCCAAATCTCCCGCAAGGACAGTTATTTACTGTAGTCACTGTGATTTGCTGTAGCTACTCCGGTGCTCCTGTTCTTTATCCCCTCTTGTGGGAATCCTTGACAGGAGAGAGTCAGACAAGCCGTCGTGCACTGACCCATTGCTTACTACTGGTTCTGTGAATAAATTAGGGTAAGAATTTTTGCTAGTAATCTCTCTTTAGGTAAATACTTTGGTTTACTTAGAGCAGGGGTTCCCAAACTCAGTCCCCAGGACCCCACACAGTTCATGTTTTCCAAGTCACCCGGCTGACTGACTCATTTTAAAAGATCCACAGGTGGAGCTAATTATTTCACTTGTGATTCTGGGCCTTATTCTGGTTCACTCTTTCTGACAAAATCCTTCTTAGATGGACAAAACCATGTGCGCTGCAGGGGGGGGGCAGATGTAAAATGTGCAGAGAGAATTAGATTTGGGTGAGTTATTTTGTTTCTGTGCAGGGTAAATACTGGCTGCTGTATTTTTACACTGCAATATAGATCTCACTTTGAAGTAAAACCCCACCCAAATCTAACTCTCTCTGCACAAGTAACATCTGCCCCACCTGCAGTGCACATGCTTTTGTCCATCTAAGAAGGATTTTGTCAGAAAGAGTGAACTAGAATAAGGCCCTCTGTGAGGAGACCTGCAAAACATGCACTGTGTGCTACGAGTTTGAGAACCTGTGATATAGATGATTTGTTTCCTAAAATAAATGCTTCGTTAACCTCATTTATAGCCTACTTACACATGTCATTACTGAACACTTGGGGCAACTCTGGTTGGAAACGTTTGAGCAGGGCAGTATCTGGAATATTGTGATTGTTCATCTTTCTATCTTTTGTTTGGTGATACAGGAGAATGCATCAGTGGAGCCCTCTGCTGGACAGATCTGTATCAGATTGCTGATGAGATTGGATTTAGCACCCCACGTCTAGTCACATCCAGTTACATCACAGTAAATAATAAAGAACTGGAAGACCTTGTTGGTATGTTTATAGTTTTGTTTTTTATGAAAGCTTAACCCTCTGTAGGAGATGTGCAAAATATCTGCTAAAAATGCCAGCGTCGCTCACATTTGTTATATAAATTCAAATAAAAAAATGTTGTGTAAAAAAGATTATGGGTGAAATGTAATAGGAAAGTAATTCAGAAAGTGAGAGAAATCTGCAGGTATTTTTTAAAGCGGCAATCATTTACACGTCAAAATCAAACTGGTTTAGTGCGACTCTATTTGTTCTTTTTTAAACCTTATAAATAGAACATAACAACCTATCAATCTGCTTCTAGCTAACATTTATCAAGTACATTTTATAAAACGATAGGTTGCCATGGGTAATTTCTCCGCCTCTCCTTTTTAGAAGGTTTGATGCATATCCCTCTTAGCCTAATTGTATACTTCTGCTGGTGTCCGAAGTGTTAAATTATCCTGATATGATTTAGCACTTGGAGCCAGATGTATCAAGCTTCAAAAAGTGATAAAGTGGAGAGAGATAAACAGCCAGCCAATCAGCTCCTACCTGTCATGTTACAGGCTGGGTTTGCAAAATGACAGGTAGGAGCTGATTGGCTGCTTGTTTATCACTCGCCACTTTATCACTTTTTGAAACTTGATACATCTGGCCCTTGATCTGCAGATTTTCCAGGTACTTATGGAGACTCTCATAGGACGCTGGTCTAGAGATGATACAGATGCAGTAAGCAATCATTGGGATTCAGCATCGGTAGGCTGCCATGTATGTGTACAGTAACCTTTAATTTCAGTAAGAACACTTTGGTATACTCTAAGGGCGTCTTTTGTGTTCTGTTCATAATCCATAGATGATAGAATGCTGTTGAGTTTTCATGGGTTAGTTTGGTTTTCACATAATTCTCATCTGGAATCTCTCAGCCCACACTCCAGACAGAGACCTTGGTGCGCTATCTGAATAATGTACGTAGGAGAATGCTGAAAGATTTATATGTCGGTGAGAGTAAGCATCCCTAGCCTTGAGACACCAAACACGCTACAGCACTGGGTGACCCCCTGCTTCATATAGGTGCAACATGTAAATGTACAAATAATTATATTTAGCAGAGTCTACATGATTTAATCTTTGGTTCCTTCATTTACTATACATGCAATATGGTTGTGCAGCTGCACATTGACTACATGTATTTATTGCAGCAGTAAAGCTGTGGTACATGAAGTAGTATAAGCGTAAGATGAATGCAGGTCAATTAGCAACAACTCAGGACAAGCGCTCTCAGAAATAAACTCAACGTTCTACAGTATCTAACTAATGCCGGGTACACACCAGGACGACTAGGGCCCGATCCCATCAATCTAGATCCAATTCCGACCGAATGGATGTAGATTGTGTGGGGATTGGGCCCTTTTCTGTCCTGTGTGGACCGATACCGATCCGATGCGCGGTCCCGCGGGTCGGTTGGTCGTTATTCAGATCCTACCTGCAGCAGGGTGCGGGTCGCCATCGGATCGGACCCGCTCACGGTGCACATCATGAGCGGGTTGTGCCCCCCGCGTCATCGTGAGCGGGTCAGAAGAAACACTGACGACCCGCTCACGATGTGCATCGTGAGTGGGTCGTCCTGGTGTGTACCCAACATAAGCCTTCACCCAGGTTGCATGCTGTTAATCTGGTGCCTGAATTGGTTACCCTTCTGATTTGTTTTTTAGCATAGAAAAAAAATAAATGTGGCGGTATTACGTGCACCTCTGGTTCAGGTGCTGTGTTTGGTTCCACCGTGCTGGGTCAGCCACTGCAATTAATTAGCCTGTAATGTTTATTTTCCAGGATTTCAGGCTCCTAGATCGACTGATTTAGGACCTTATTCAGATCCATTCCCTAGTGCTAGGGGGCAATATTTATCTTCTGCGCATGCGTAGATGCTGGGTGCGTGCGCCCACGGTGAACAAACTGTGGCCGGTGGGTAGGGGTAGTACCCACCCATGGGAACGCTCAGCGTTTCATGGGCGTTCCCATGAAAACTCAGGGCGTTCCCATGGTAATCACCTGGTGGCGTGGGCGGCCAGCTGACATCACCGAATGTCAGCTGCCCGCCCATTTCAGTGACAACGTGCACACATATAGAAGAGTCACTTTATATATGCGTGTGCGCACCACATCATTCGATGGTTGGCGACCATAAAAAGATGTGGGAGGTTCCCACTGGCATGTGAATGGATGTATATGTAAATCATCCATACGCACAGTGAAAATAGTGGGCCAGCGTACCACCATTCGCAGGGCGGGTTGTGGTTAACTCGCAAGGATGCAAATTCGCATCTGAACGAATCAACCAGAATAACCCCCTTAATTCATTTGTCACTCAAAATGAGACAAATCTTATATTCCAAACATTCCCTTTGTTTTATACACAAAATAAAGGGTAGTGACCAGTGGCGGAACTTGTGGGTGGTGAGCCCAGGTGCAAAAATATAACCCCCCCCCCCCCTCCTCCTCCACCCTAACCCAAGTTAACAGTATGCAACAAGGCAGTGGGTGACAGGGGGAGGGTGACAGGGGCAATACCCCTGCTGCACCAATGGTTGTTCCGCCCTGGGATTCAGTTATTATACAGGTACACCACTGTTTTTCCAAAACCTGATGGTCTGGAACCTCTTTTAAACTGGACACAACAGGTATTGGGGGAATTTAGGCTGTGGAAGGGGTTTAGAGGGGCAGCAGAGGGGGAGGGAGTCACATTGTGTGTGTTCGGGGGGGGGGGGGGGGGGTGGACTGAGAGAGAGAGGTCGCACTGCATTAAGGAGACAAGCGCTTGCCCTCCGGGGGATACCACCGATATCCGGCACAACAGATAATTCGGACACACTGCTAGAACCGAGGTTGCCGGATTATCGGTGGTGTACCTGTAATAACAATACTACTCTTTCCACTTGCCTGTTTTTATAGTAACCATGACCAAATTGGTTTGCCCCTTGGATATAGATGCATTTAAACACAATTCAATAAACTTGAGATGTTCATTTCCATTACTGTATGTGAGTGCGTGTGGCCTATCCTGTCCCATCTGTGTTCTAGGTGACTACAAGTTTGTCTCTGCCACGTTTCGCTTGTTTAAACTCCCTCAGAACTCTGGGAAGGAAAAGGGTCGGGTCATTTACAATGGAGGAGTGACGGGATGCGAGACTGAAATGCAGTTTGATGCAAACTACACATTCAAGGTATGACTGCCTCATTCATGGGCGCGTTGCCATGGATGCAGAGTTCGCAATCTCTGTATATGCTAATTTAGAGATTATAATTATTGCTATTTACTTATATAGCGCCAGAATATGCCATAGCGCTTTACAGCTGGGAACAAGACCGTAATAATAATATGTACTTTTAGTAATACAGGACTTTTCTTAGGTGGCTGTTATCAGTAGAACTTCACTAGTTCTGTTTTTATTTGTCTCTTTTAGGGTGAGATGGGTTATAAACCACTAACCAATCAGCTCCTTCTTTTTTATTTTTTAAAAACACACTTCCTGTGACATGGCAGTTAGAAGCTGATTGTCTGGTGGTTTATCACTCTCCAATTTATCACTTTTCAGGTTTAGGGCTTGATTCTGGTTCACTCGCAAAAGCAAATTCTCTCTCTAATGGACAAAACCATGTGCCCTGCAGGTGGGGCAGATGTAATAGGTGCAGAGCGAGTAACATTTGGGTGGGGCATTGCTGCCCTGTTTTGCCTCTGGATTCTGACACATGTTGAGATGCATACAACTCTACAAATGGGTGAATATACCAATTTCTTCCATCAAGATTCTTGGGAGCAATGGGCCTAATTCAGACCTTATTGCAAGGCAAATTTGTTCTCAAAGTGGGCAAAACCGTGTGCACTGCAGGTGGGGCAGATGTAACATGTGCTGAGAGAGTTAGATGTTGGTTAACTGTTTTGTTTCTGTGCAGAGTAAATACTGGCTGCTTTATTCTTATACTGCAATTTTGATTTCAGTTTGAACAAACCCCACCCAAATCTCCCATTTTGAGAACAATTTTTCCTGCGATCAGGCCTGAATTTGGCCCAATGTACGCATGACAGACTTGCAATTCTACTGTTCCTTCTAGGAACAGGGGCGGGCAGGGCGCCACTGCACGGGGCAGCATCAAGGCAGTGAACCGGGCCCGCCAACGTCACTGTTCTGGGTGGTCCCGGGCCGCCGACGTCACAAAAGGGGCGAGCCCGGGCCTCGCCGTGACAAAAAGGGATGGGCCCGGTCGCCGTCATCATAAAAAGGGGCAGGCCCGGCCACCTTCGTCACTGAAGGGGGCGGGCCCGGCCACACCGAAGGCTCTCCACTGCTGGGGAAGCGCTGGGCACCGCTATATACTGCAGCGCCGGGCTTCCCCGGTATCACAATAAGAGGAGGAGGCAGGCTGTTTTAGCGGGGCACTGCCAGAGGGAGCTAAAACAGCCTAGTGGGAACACTAAATTCTGCAACAGTCTCATGAATCCTAACCACCCTTCACCAGAGTTGACACCTTTGATGTTAAACATTACAAAATGATAATTTATATTGTTTAAATCAATTTTTTTTTTAATGGGGCCTGGAATTATATTTTTAACAGTAGGTATTTAAACTGCCTTTCTCTTATTTAGGATTGACATCATTGATATGAAGGGCCAGATGTTATAACATCCACATTTTTAAAGGGGCAATCATTTACAAACCAAACATGGGCCCTTATTCTGGTTCGGACGGTACGGCCCGCGTGCGGCCGTACCGCCGATGTTTTTATTCTGCACATGCGCAGAGGTCAATCTGCGCATGTGCAGCCCCCTTCGCCGCAGACGTATTTCGTCCGCCGCAAAGGGGGCGTATAGGGGCGTGAGGGGCTTCATACCCTCATTTCCCTATGTGTACGCCCCGCGTTTCATGGGCGTTCCCATGCAAACGCGGGGCGTATGCATGGTAATGAGGGTATGACGCAACTCATGGGGGCGGAAAGCTGACGTCGCCGGATGTCAGCTCTCAGCCCCCATACAAGCTAGCACACGGACGATTGTCCGTGTGGTCTCAGCTTGCGGGAGCTGCTGGGGCGTGCGGACCTGCCTTCGATGGTCGACGACCATCGAATGCAGGGGGCAGCTCCCACCATGGTGGAGGCGTACGCCTCCACCATTTTTATGCGGATCGCCAGCCGTCCGTGTACGGACGGCCGTGGCGATCCGTCTCGTGGGCGGGGATTGGTTTGTGCGGCCGGAGCACCGTGTGCGGCTCCGGCCGCACCAACCAGAATAAGGGCCAAGGTTTTGCATTGTAAATGATTGCCACTTTAAAAAAACATCCGAATACGGCCGCCGGCTACCGACACCACTGCCGAACTCAAACACTATTACATCTGGCTGAACTGAACTAGACACAATTGCAGCATAGAAATACTGTCCTTGTCGTTTGCAGGAAGGTGAAGATGTGGATGTCGATGAGGAATTGCTCAGCATCCTGAAGACGTCCAGGTTTTCGGGTGACTTTATATTTCAGCCCTCAGGAACGGCAACACAATGTTGCTTGAAAAAGGTGCATTCTAAGCTCTATGCAAAATTGGATTTATATATTGGTGATAATCTGGGGGAAATTTACCAAAATGGATTCGTAGAAAAAAGGTGTATTCGTAGGCAGAAATACACCTTTTTTTTACGAATTTGTATTTTCGGGATTTACAATCCCAAAAATACAACAATTCGTAGTCCTAAAGATGGAACATTCGTATTTGTATTTACAAATACGAATGTCTACACCATCGATAGGATACGACAGAAATCACCATTCAAAAGAATGGTGGTTTCTGATTTACTAAGCAGCCGTACTGACAATACGGCTGCTAAGTGGTGTGAAACACCCACGCAAATACGACAGGAAAATAGAACACCATTTTCATGTCGTATTTGCGTTTTAGCCTGCATGGATCAGTCAGATCCGTGCAGGCTGCAGTGTAAAAAAATAGAAAAATAAATAAATAAAAAAAAAAACGGCGTGGGGTCCCCCCCACAGCCATAACCAGCACCAGGCTGAAGGAGCCGGGGCCGGTAATTAAAAATCAGGGAGCCCGACAAATAGGGGCTCCCCGATTTTTAACAACCAGCCCCAGGCTCCAGGTCCGGGGCTGGTTCCCAAAATACGGGGGACAAAATGACTAGGGGTCCCCCGTATTTCAAGAACCAGCCCCAGGCACAACCAGCCGGCAGGCTAATGCCACAGCCGGGGGGGGACTTTTTATGCAAGTCCCCCCGGCCAAAGCATTAACCCTACCGACCAGTCAGCCTGGCCAGGGGCCCTGGGGGAGTGGGGACCCCCCCAATGAAGGGGTCCCCCCCCCTCCAGGACTTACCTGACCAGGCTGAAGCCTGGTGCTGTCCTCGATGCCCCTGGGCGGTGGGCATCGAGCTGATAAATGGTGTAAAAAAAAGATGAACCTATTGTTTTTTACTGTGGCACTACAAGTGCCAGCAAGCCTCCCCAGCAAGCTGGGACTTGGAGAACCACAAGTCCCAGCCTGCTGGGCATTAAAGGGCCCGCTGGCACTTGTAGTTCTACAGTTAAAAAAATAGTGCACAAAACACACTGATACACTTTTAAAATAAAACTTTATTACACACAAAGCCCACACATACTAATACTTACCTATCTTCTCTCCGTAGGTAGCCCTGATGTCCTGTGTCGGCGTCTTCTGGTCCTGTGTCGTCTTCTTCCTCCATGTCGACCGTCGCTGTCGCCGTCCGGATCCGACGAAATCCATTTGGGAAGCTGTGGAAGGAAACCATACTCACCTGTCCCAGCGCGACGTAGTCCAGGTAAGGGTCTTTGCAAAAAAACAAACCGACACCCCGAAACCAGACCGGACTGACGGAGACGCACGTGTGTTTGTTTACATCGTGCGGCTCCGCCTCCCGAATGCCGCTATTGGCCGCCTTGCGGCCTAGCGGCTCCTGATTGGCCGCTAGGCCGCAAGGCGGCCAATAGCGGCATTCGGGAGGCGGAGCCGCACGATGTAAACACAGTGCGTCTCCGTCAGTCCGGTCTGGTTTCGGGGTGTCGGTTTGTTTTTTTGCAAAGACCCTTACCTGGACTACGTCGCGCTGGGACAGGTGAGTATGGTTTCCTTCCACAGCTTCCCAAATGGATTTCGTCGGATCCGGACGGCGACAGCGACGGTCGACATGGAGGAAGAAGACGACACAGGACCAGAAGACGCCGACACAGGACATCAGGGCTACCTACGGAGAGAAGATAGGTAAGTATTAGTATGTGTGGGCTTTGTGTGTAATAAAGTTTTATTTTAAAAGTGTATCAGTGTGTTTTGTGCACTATTTTTTTAACTGTAGAACTACAAGTGCCAGCGGGCCCTTTAATGCCCAGCAGGCTGGGACTTGTGGTTCTCCAAGTCCCAGCTTGCTGGGGAGGCTTGCTGGCACTTGTAGTGCCACAGTAAAAAACAATAGGTTCATCTTTTTTTTACACCATTTATCAGCTCGATGCCCACCGCCCAGGGCATCGAGGACAGCACCAGGCTTCAGCCTGGTCAGGTAAGTCCTGGAGGGGGGGGACCCCTTCATTGGGGGGGTCCCCACTCCCCCAGGGCCCCTGGCCAGGCTGACTGGTCGGTAGGGAGAATGTTTTGGCCGCGGGACCTTATATTATAAGTGTCCCCTGGCTGTGACATTACCCTGCCGGCTGGTTGTGCCTGGGGCTGGTTCTTAAAATACGGGGGACCCCTAGTCATTTTGTCCCCCGTATTTTGGGAACCAGCCCCGGACCTGGAGCCTGGGGCTGGTTGTTAAAAATCGGGGAACCCCTATTTGTCGGGTTCCCTGATTTTTAATTACCGGCCCCGGCTCCTTCAGCCTGGTGCTGGTTTCGGCTGTGGGGGGGACCCCACGCCGGTTTTTTTTTTATTTATTTATTTTTTCTATTTTTTTTTACACCTTGCAGCCTGCACGGATCTGACTGATCCGTGCAGACTGCCAGAAACATTCGTATTAGCGGCCGTATATACGGCCGCTAATACGAATCATTACACCATCGGAGGCTTACAAAGCAGTCGTATCTGACTGCTTTGTAACTGATCCTCCGGAACACGACTTTGCATACGACTTAAACAGTCGTATGCAGTCGTAGGGAAACTACCAATACGAAAAACTAGGTTTTTCATATTGGTAAATTTCCCCCTCTGTTTCTTGGCGATTGGCCAGTGGGAAATATTATTTTCCATAGTTGTTTTTGCAGAAATGATGCTGGGTACACACTAGAAGGAGCATGATGGTGAGCAGATCGTGAGACAACAATATGACGGTCGCACGATCTGCTCACGATCTGCATCAGATCCGATCATGACCTGTACCCAGTTGAAGGGATCATTTTCAAATCCTACCTGCAGCAGGTAGGATCTGCAAAACGACCAGTGGGGATGCGCATCGGAATCGGATCTGAAACATGCCAAAACATGCCCATTTACATACAATTGGTCGAATTGGTCGAATTGAGGCCAAATCGTTCTGGTGTGTACCCAGCATTAGTTTAGAGGCCTACAAGACAATTGGGGTTACTGCACAAGGTCTAGAAACTTTGCAGTCTGTATATTTGTTGTCATACAGTTTCTGTATACTAATGCTATGTACACACTGGAGGTTATTCTGGTTCATTCTCACCGAATTGTGCACATTTGCACACGCCGGGTGCTAGCGGCCACAGCGAACAGAAGGGGGGCATGGGCAGCAGCGGGTAGTCACGTGCATGGGAACGTCCAACTTTTTCATGGGCGTTCCCAGGAAAACGCTGGGCGTTCCCATGGTGATCACCCAGTGACATGGGTGCTGGGGGCAGGCAGCTGACATCACCGGGTGTCAGCTGCCCAGAATACATGCAAAGCTAAGGCGACCATTGAATGATGTGGGTGTCTCCCCATAGGCTGCGGATGGATTTTTTTGCTATACACCCATTTGCAGCTGTGTGGGGAAATTTGCCCTGCGAAGGGGGATGGCAGCAAAAAAATGAAACGCAGCGCTGCGTGTCAACCAGAAACACCCCCACTAGGCAATATACCAATCACGAAAGGTAACTTACAGGTGGCACCTGCAAAGAAATAAAAAGTTGCTCCTAATGATAAAAGTAACTTGATCTAGCTTGATGGAGGTTGCAGGGCTGCCATCAGAAGTTGTGGGGAATGCATCAGAATGTACAATGTTTTACCCACATGCATGTACAGTATGCTGATGTTTACCACTGGGATTCGCAGCCTGAAATCGCCGTTTGTATGGGCGTTTCTGGGTGGTCATGCTTAACTACGCTCACCTCTGAATTGAGAGTGTTGACCATAGGCAAAGGTGAGAAGGAGTGTGCAGGGAGATGTGGATGGAGCAGCACATTATGTTACCATTACAGTTATACAGAATAAGTGGGGATAATAGGCAGATGTTCACCACACTGTCCAAGCTCCGGGTTTATCAGGGACTACAGAACCTTGTGTACGGACAGCACAAGAAAAGAATGTTCCTTGTAAAAATGCTGAATCGTTTTTCTTCTAATCTGGCCTTGTAGTGTGCGCTGGGTAATGGAGGACGAACTTCCAAAGGACAAACTCTGTTACATTTTCCTAATAATATCATCGAGGGGCGTATGTACTAAGCCTCAGAGAGTGATAAAGTACAAGCCAATCAGCTCCAGTCATTTTATAAACACTGCCTGTAAATTGACCATCAATAGGTTAACCAATATTGGTCAAAAACATGAAAAAAGGTTGACATGCACTATATCGACACAAGCAATAGGTCGACATGGAAAATGGTCGACATGAGTGCCCCCCCCCCCCCCCCCCCAAAAAAAGGTGTGCTTTTTCATTCTGCGCTATTCTTGTGGACAGAGAGAGAATATAATAGTGTGGCCAGCGTAGGAAGGTGCAGAGCGCAGCGCGACGCCGTACCCGAAGCATGTCGAGCAAAGCGGTACACTTATGTCGTTAAAAAAAACATGAAAAACCAATGACCTTTTTCATGTTGACCTACAGTATTTCTTTCCACGAAAACGCTGGGCATTCACTAGGGAACGCAGACGGGTCGAGGCCTGCACAGGGCAGGCAGACGTCAGTGCCCGCCCCCTTTTTTGCCGATCTGCGGTGCTAAGTTCAGGCTGACTGAAGGGGAGAGAAATCATTAGATGAATTGGCTTCCCCTCTGCAGCAGGCGAGACGATGTGTTTTCATAGACATCCCCTTGCATGGTAGTCCCCCAGCACGGTGCTGACCTGTTTGCGAGCGTACGCAGCCTAGCAAACCGGTTCGAATCAGGCCCATAGTACCTTCACAACTTTTACTAAGCACTTTTAAAATGAAGTAAAGAAACATTGAATACCGTTCGCAGGGAATACGAGGGGTACGTTGCCGTGTTACAGACCAGTAATGAAGTATTAACAATATAAAAAAAAAAAATCATGATTTAGTGTAGTGATTGTTTAGGGCACATGTTCTCAAACTCGGTCCTCAGGACCCCACACAGTGCATGTTTTGGAGGACTCCTCACAGAATCACAGTGAAATAATTATCTCCACCTGTGGATCTTTTAAAATGTGTCAATGACGAATGAATGCACCTGTGCACCTGCCGGGTGACCCTGAAAATGTAAACTGTGTTTAAGAACTGAGGACCGAGTTTAAGAACCCCTGGTTTAGGGGCTAGCCCAGAGCAGTGCACTGTGACTGGGGTCTGCTGGGAGATTATCCCCTGGTTGGTATATCTGACACCCCACGTCAGATATAACCATATACGGGGACGCCCAGTTAGTGTGGTCACCTCTGATGTGACTTGATGTGAACATTCATTTTCCCACGTTGCTTAGAGGATCACCGTAAAAGATTCAATTATTTTGTTCCAAAATGTGTATACTTCCAATTTAAATCCTTTTTTTCTTTTTAGGAAATCCCCAGAGATCCATTTCTATTGGCGGAAAACCAGAACAAAAATCCTCTACCTCCCAGTTCCGGCAACTGCTGTGGACCAAAAGGCTGTTGCTAGGAATGTTTCCTATGGGACAGATACAGTATACCATTCCTAAGAATGGGACAGATTACAGTATACCATTTACAGTAGTCAGCATTATGAAGACACTAATACGTTTTGATGACAACAAATGACAATACATCACAATATACCTCAACGTGAAATATTACAGAATAATGTTACTTACAAATAAAAGCCACAAAAATCAGCAACAATATGCCGATCAGTTTTCAATCACTGGCATTTTTGCCCACTTTTTGCGAGTACATTTTCACCGATGCCATTTCCCCTTTTGTGTGTGTGTGTGTGTGTGGGGGGGGGGGGGGGGGGGCATCCAAGTCAGCTATATGTACAAGCATCCATATAGCTGACTATCAGGGGAGCCGAGAGAGGGGGGGAGCAGGTACTAATTACCCGGGCCCAGGCTTGCTGAAGGGGCCCCGCAGGGGCCCTGGTTCGACCCCGACCCCTCCCCCTCCATCCCTCCTGGGTAGCAACAGTAGCAAACACTTCTACAGCATGTGCTGTGCTGACAACAGGCTCAGTATGAGTGTCTCACTGACAGCGTGAGAGGTCATGCTGAGCCTGCTGTCAGCACAGCACATGCTGTAGGTGTGTGTTGCGTCTGAGATTACAGTTTTCTTTCACCCTCATCTAAACATTTTGGGGGCGTGGCCTAAGTGTGGGAGGTGCCCGCACCACACACACTTAGGCCACACCCCCAAAATTTTACCAGGGCCCGGCATTCCTCTCGGCTGCCCTGCTGACTATAAGTGTATGTTGACACCTCCGAGTGTTGTAGTCATTGCGGAGTTAAAGATCCTATGTAACGGATTTCCGACACCGCCGAGTGTTGTAGCTTTTATTTACATGGTCGACATACCATGAGTGTTGACACAATATGGCTCATATGAGTGATCAGGAGACTTTAAGGCTCAGAGTGCCCTGGAGCTACATGCATATATTATTCGATTGAGTGAACACGCAGATATTATTAGGCTGAGAGTATATAGTCGGCATGCATCCATGTTGACGGCTCATCTATGCAAAACATGTTGCTCATATGCCCTTGTTATGTCTCCAAATACGAGATGCCTCAGAGTCTACAAATACCATGTATTATTATGGTGGTCAACATGCTAACCTGTCTACACACCCACGCAATGTTTATTTCTGAACACACTGTCAATGTTTAATGGACAACCAATCCTGCACGCTCCCCAGGACCAGACCTAGGTGGTCCTGTACAGCGGTGTTATAGCCCAACACCACGGCTGACACCCACTGTCCCCACCAGCCCTGTCAACACCTCTCTTGGCGTGTCAAGCGGCATTGTCTGTACGCACACAGGCAGCTGCCGTCCGCCACACACTGGCAGATATGGGACTCCCGGAACTAGCCTAGTGCTTACACTCTGGGAAATCCCAATGATGCTGCCTGAGCCGCGCCCCCCACTCCAGCTGTCACTGACTGTAATTGAAGTCAGCCGCACGTCAGTGGAGGCCTGGTTGGCCCAATTTACATATGCATTTTGGCGCAATTTTCAGCTATTTAAGCAGGCTCTTTTACTGTGTACCTCACCTCTGATGAAAACCGTTTATTTCGGTTGAAACAGCTGTCAGGTGTACAGCTGTCGTTGTGTGCAATCATGTTTGTACAATAAATCAACTTTTCTTCACCATCCACCCGTGTGACGGTTCCTATCCTTCTACAACCAAGGGGGGTAAGTGCTTTTCATATATATCAGGTCCCGGAATAGAAGAAGAGGCGGCACTCAAACGGACTTTTCAAATCAAGTGAATCTTTGTATTAAGTCATAAATGTAAAAGCAATTCGACGACGTTTCAAGACCAAAACAACGGTCTTTTCATCAGGTCCATACAATCATTACATCGTGCAAAATGTGGTTACATTTTGCACGATGTAATGATTGTATGGACCTGATGAAAAGACCGTTGTTTTGGTCTTGAAACGTCGTCGAATTGCTTTTACATTTATGACTTAATACAAAGATTCACTTGATTTGAAAAGTCCGTTTGAGTGCCGCCTCTTCTTCTATTCCAGGACCTGAAAGGGAACCTTTATAGATACCAGTACGGTATATATATATATATATATATCTATATATATATATATCTATATATATCTATATATCTATATATATAGAGAGAGAGAGAGAGATACTGTATATGTACTAAGTCCAGCATACAACTCCAGTACTTGTCCAGGTGCTCACTTGGACACATCCAGCAAAAAAAAAGTCTCTCTCTGGTGCAAAATGGCTGTGTTTTATTATGTCGAAGCCCGAAACGCCATGGACATAATAAAGCACTGCCGTTTTCCACCTTATGGAGTCACGGACTTATGTTTTTTAGCTTGAGATAGAGAGAGAGAGAGAGAGAGAGAGAGAGATAGATATAATCATCTTGCCAGCCCTCTAAGGGCCTTATTCTAGTTCACTCTTTCTGACAAAATCCTTCTTAGATGGACAAAACCATGTTCACTGCAGGGGGGCAGATGTAAAATGTGCGGAGAGAATTAGATTTGGGTGAGTTATTTTGTTTCTGTGCAGGGCAAATACTGACTGCTTTATTTTTACACTGCAATGTAGATCTCACTTTGAAGTAAAACCCCGCCCAAATCTAACTCTCTCTGCACAAGTAACATCTACCCCACCTGCAGTGTACCGCATACCTCCCAACATGACCCTCTCCAGGAGGGACACAATGCTCTGTTTCTGGACTTTCCTCTGAATGTATGATTGCCATTACCTGTGCCGAACAAGGTAATTGATAAGAAAAAGGTTTTTTTTCAACACAGGTGATGGCAGTTATTCATTCAGAGGGAAGTCCAGAAATAGAGCATTATGTCCCTCCTGGAGAGGGTCACGTTGGGAGGTATGTACATGGTTTTGTCCGTCTAAGAAGGATTTTGTCAGAAAGAGTGAACTAAAATAAGGCCCTAAGTGCCTATCTATCTATCTAATCGCAGCCGGTAGCTTCCCCGGCTGCCTGCTACAGTGCACTGCAGGAGAGGAAGGAGATGGGACTGCGGCTCTGGGCCTATAATTGAATCTCCAGCAGCGTCTCCACTGCAGCACGGGAGCCCGGCCACTTATACTCTCAGGTAGATCAGCCGGCAGCTTCCACCAGCGGCTTGCTGCAGTGCACCGCTCACAGCCTGGGGAGAGGAGAGGAAGGAGATGGGACTGCAGCGCACGGCAATGAATAGGTGCTGGGGGTGTTTCTGGCCACTGACAGGGCTGCCGTCCTCACGATCTACAGCTCCCGGCTCCCTCTCCCAGCCAGTGACTCCTGCACTGCTGGCGTGTTCCACTTCCCGCTGCTGCCGTCCTCCCTATCTTCAACTCTCGGCTCCCCCTCCCAGCTGGTGACTCGCTCCTGCGCTGCCTGCGTGTTCCACTTCCCACCGCCCCCTCTGCTGTTATGCTGGCCACACATCAGACCAACTTTCCTCCAACCATCCAACTAGTTTGTTGGTTAAACTGAAAATCTGGTACTGTATGGGGGCAAATGCCAATAACCAATTTGCTCACAAACTCAGGAGAATGGACAAAAACATTCAGTGAAATGGTTTAAATCAAATAGGTCCAACTACAGTACATTGTCTGAGTGACAGTTGTTGTCCATTTTCAGATTTGGGAAACAAATGACTTAATTACAAATTACATCTGCTCCCATCCAGTACCAGGTTTTTTTCCATCCAACCAACCATTTGGATGGTTGGAGGAAAGTTGGTCTGATGTGTGGCCAGCATTAAGCTGCTGCCGCCCAGGAGCCCTTGTCCATCCTGCACTGGTTGACCCATCCGGGCGGGGTGCGTCCCATGGGTCCCCCCTCTTTTTAAAAACTGAGTGCCTGGTCAGCATATACGGGTAAAATACGCGCTACAGCATGTATTTGCAAACCCTGTTGGTGACACCCCATATGTAACTATATGGCCATCCACAGTGGGCTCTGCCTCCTGCACATGTATAGTGATACAAGAGCCTTTTTTAAGTGTTGAAAACCTTTTACATACTGCTTTAAGGTATTGGTAGAACGATATGCCAGGACTTTTAGTTTTTTTACATGATGAGACAACATGAGGATTCTCCTCTGTGGAAGAAGGCAGAAAGGTAGATAGATATTTGGTACTCCAAACCCCAAGTGTCTAGTAAGTGTATTGGGACACCCTGATTGTGGTGAATGTCAATGAATGGATCATACCTATCACAATCCTGCCTGAATCCTGTGTATCTGGCCTGTCATGTCTGCTATTAACTTCTGTGTATTCCAGCCAGCTGCAATTAGACTGCAATCATGCTTCCTAGAGAGACTATGCTTGCTAGTAATTAACACCTGTGGTAGTCCTAGCTCTGCGTGAGATATTCTACTGCCAATCATGTGTAGTCTGGCTCCCTGTCATAATTGCCCAGCCAATCCCAGCTTCTCAGTGGGTATATCTATGCTGGGAAATCCAAGACCCATTGCTAGTGCTTCAATGGTCTCCTGTTGGTACAGTTGTGTCTCTCTGCTGTAGTGTGTTCTGTTCCAGGTATTCCAGCTCCTATGATCCGGTGTCCAGTCTAGGATACTCACCTCAGCAGTGCTTTGCCTAACTCCAAGTCCATTTTCTGACACATTCCAGTCGATGTTCCCAGTCGATGTTCCAACCATCGTTCCGGATTCCAAGTCGATGTTCTGGCCATCGTTCCACATTCCAGTGGATGTTCCAACCATTGTTCCGCATTCCTATTCGATGTTCTGACCATCGTTCCCAGTCAATGTTTTAACCATCGTTCAGCAATTCCAAGTCATCTGCAGTTCAAACAAAGTAACGTATTGCCCTCTGTTAGGTTGTTGGCTTATAGCCATTTATGGACTTCCATCAGTGCGCTTTACTGCAACCACAACTCCTGTCTTTCATAATTATTGCATACTAATTATTCTATTGCATACGTTACTGTTCATCAGTTGCCAAGTACAATCATCTGCTACAATAAATCTGGTTGTACTTTTTCCACTGCCTGCTTCCTGTCTCTGGGTGCACTACGGTGCTGTTAATGTAGAAGGGTCTACTCAAGCCTGACTGATTCATACATCGGTCCGAGCCTATGCCTGAGGCCTTTGTCACGTTGACTTAGACCCCAGGCGTGACAGTACCTGCTTTAGCTCTGGAATCTGCAGGAGGCTGTGTGTGCTGGATGGAAAGCGGGATCCCCTAGAACCCCGATACAGTCACTACACGTTTGGACAGTGACTTGGTCATTTACTTTGCAGGATTATTTCACAGAGTGTATAACAATTTACTTAATAATATTATTTCACATATGCTAGAACAGTTTCACAGCATCACATACATTAAAACGACACACTATAACTTCAGTGTGTATCCCAATCATTAGTTCCAAAAGGAGCACTTTTGCTAGGAGTGCTTAGAAAGGCACAGTGGGCCTTATTCTAGTTCACTCTTAGAGGCAAATTCCTTCTTAGTTGGACAAAACCATGTGCACTGCAGGTGGGGCAGATATAACATGTGCAGAGAGAGTTATATTTGGGTGGGGTTTTTCTTCAAAGTGAGATCTGTATTGCAGCGTAAAAATAAAGCAGTCAGTATTTTCCCTGCACAGAAACAAAATAACTCACCCAAATCTAATTCTCTCTGCACATGTTACATCTGCCCCCTGCAGTGCACATGGTTTTGTCCAGCTAAGAAGGAATTTGCCTCTAAGAGTGAGCTAGAATAAGGCCCAGTGGGGCAGATGTATCGCGCCGCTATGATACTTCCTGCTTCGCCTCAATAGCGAGGCGAAGCAGGAAGGGACATCGACAAGATGTATTAACATCTTGTCTGCCGAACCGGGGGAGCGTTAACTCCCCCCTTCGGCGATGTCCCTTTCTGGACATAGCGCATCAGTTAATACTGATGCGCTATCTCCTGTCCCCCGGCCGGCCGCACTGGGCATGCGCGGGATCTCGCTGTTCACGCGAGATCCCCAGCGCCCAGACCTAACAGCAGGGACAGCGCTGTCCCTGCTGTTTAGATAGGGCTTCGCCAGCCTGATGCTGGCGAAGCCAAACCCGGCTTCGTGCGGAACGGTCAGCGATGCTGACCATTCATACATTCGGCCTGCTATCATTTTGATAGCAGCGCCGATATGGACAGGGGCGCGTAACGTGCGCTGATACCCTTCTCCCCCATATCGACACATCATACATCTGCCCCAGTGTCCCTTATTCTGGTTCACTCGCAAAGGCAAATTCCTCTTCAAATGAACAAAACCATGTGCACTGCAGGGGGACAGATGTAATGTGCAGAGAGAATTAGATTTGGGTGAGTTATTTTGTTTCTGTGCAGGGAAAATACTGACTGCATTATTTCACACTGTAATATAGATCTCACTTTGAAGTAAAACCCCACCCAAATCGAATTCTCTCTGCCCCAGTTACATCTGCCCCACCTGCAGTGGACATGGTTTTGTACATTTGAGAAGGATTTTGCCTTTGCGAGTGAACCAGAATAAGGGCCAGTGTCTCTGTCTGGGCCAGTGTCTCTGAGTCCAGATCGCTACTTCTTTGATAGGTGGAGCAGGGTATTAATCCTTAGGACAGGGGTCTTCAACCTTTAAGAAAGTGTAAGCCACATTAAAAAATTCAACAAAGCCTAAGGGCGACTAAGCTACACTGTGGTATTTAGCACATCCCCATATACATCACAGCCCTTCACAGATAGACATCACAGCCCCCCATAATGCACAGCCCCCATAGACATCACCGCTTCCCCATAACGTCAGCACAACCCTTCATAGATAGACCGCACAGACCCCATAGACATCACAGCCCCCCATAATGCACAGCCCCCATAGACATCACCGCTTCCCCATAACGTCAGCACAACCCTTCATAGATAGACCTCACAGCCCCCCATAATGCACAGCCCTTCTTAGATAGACATTGCAGCCCCCATAGACATCGCAGTCCCCCATAATGCAAAGCCCTTCATAGATAGACAGCACAGCCCCCATAGACATCGCAGTCCCCCATAATGCACAGCCCTTCATAAATAGACAGCACAGCCCCCATAGACATTGCAGTCCCCCATAATGCAAAGCCCTTCATAGATAGACAGCACAGCCCCCATAGACATCACAGCCCCCATAATGCACAGCCCTTCATAAATAGACAGCACAGCCCCCATAGACATTGCAGTCCCCCATAATGCAAAGCCCTTCATAGATAGACAGCACGGCCCCCATAGACATCACAGGCCCCCATAAAGCACAGCCCTTCATAGATAGACAGCACAGCCCCATAGACCACACAGCCCCCATAATGCACAGCCCTTCATAGATAGTTTGCACAGCCGACCATAGTCAGCACAGCCCCCTCATAGGTTGCCAGCACAGCCCCCCCAATTCTCAGGACATAACCCCCCATAGATAGTCAGCACAGCCCCCCGTACAGAACCTGCCTGTATGCAGGACTGACCAGGCTCCCAGTGGCTGCAGCTCTCAGTGTCCCGCCATGACAGCAGTGAAAGGGTGGGGGCAGGCTGGGTGACACAGCATCAGGAAGCACAGAATGCGCATGTCCGCGCATGCCCCCCCAGCCACTTCACTTCCGTCCTCTGCCTCCCACAGCCAATCTAGATTAAGGAGGCGGCACCTGGGGACTACAGTATGCTGTCAGGGACTACATTACTGCAGCGTATATATAACCTGTGCATGGTGGGCGGGCGAGGGGCCACTGAGGCATGCTCAGCGGGCCACTCGTGTTGAAGACCCTTGCCCTAGGATCAACTGGACTCCTCCTGAGTACAATGCTTGGATGTAATGTCCCTTTGTAACACAAGTGGTCAGAAGTTATTATTATTATTATTATAATTTTATTTATAAGGCGCCACAAGTGTTTTGCAGAGCCGTACAAAGGAACAATACAGGGAGACAAAACTTGGCATAACATTGAATAAATAACAAAAATACAGTACAACTAAAGAGCACCACAGTTCAATACACATTACAGCTTAAATGTAAGTAGTGAGGACCCAATCAACATACAACTAGACAGGCATTCCCAACCACGGTCCTCAAGGCACACCAACAGTGCAGGTTTTAGTGATATCCAGGCTTCAGCACAGATGGTTTAATCAGAATACCTCAGGTACTTATTAAGTCACCTGTGCTTAAGCCTGGATATCCCTAAAACCAGCACTGTTGGTGTACCTTGAGGACCGTGGTTGGGAATGCCTGAACTAGAGGCTTGAGGCCAATGATGGAGATGAGTATAGAGACGAAGATGGTCACTGAGTGTTTGAGTATAGGAGAGCTGTGAGTGAAATGTGAAGAGAAGTGGGCTTTGACAACAGGAGGGAAGAGGGCCCTGCTCGGAGGAGCTTACAATCTAGTAGTTGAAGTACTTGAACTTATAAAGTATATTATCAGTGTTTTATGGGCGTGCACACGCATGTACTGTATGTCAATGTTGGCTTGGTGCGGGTGGCTAACGTCACATGACATCAGCGACCGCCATCTCCAGCCGCTATAAAAGTCAGATTAGACTTTTTATCTGCGAAGGGGAAAATAAATCATTCTACGTGAGCGACAAACTAATGATTTATCTCTAGTGCGGTCGCATGCTAGGGGATGTGTAAGCGCACGCTTCCACTGGCATGCTAATGCGGGGATTTGCACGGCTGGGCAGTGGGTGGCGTGTACCTGCTCACTGGGCTGAGAATACATGCAGCCTAGTAATCAGGTCTGAATCAGGCCCAGTGTCTGTAGATGAGGCAGGCTTTCTCCCTCTCTTATACACCCCCCTGACTCTCTTCTCACCATGCTGTTCCTTTCAGACCCCTCTCCCTGGGTTCAGGGGTCATCCAATAGCAGGACATGCCAGGGCTGGTGATGTCACAGAGGGGATTTTGTTAACCCATGCAGGGCCTGCAGCTCAGGAGAAGCTGGTCTGTAGAGTCTGGGATTCCACATATTATCTTCATCTATCCTGATTTTCTACAATGTATGGAGAAGGGGTGTGATACGGTATATGCCAGCAGCCAGAACACCGACACCAGCAGTGAGAAGTAAGGGAAAGGTAAGCCTAATACTTACCCTCTTTCTAAACTTCCCTCCTTGTTGCAGCCTATTCCTAACCTCCCCTGATACTCGGGATATCAGCTTTGGGATTCTGACCTCAGTATTCAGAGTGGTATTGGGATTCTAACACCAATCTTCTTCTGTCTGCCGGGATTCTGATAGCCGGGATGCTAACTACATTCCATGGGGACGCTTTGGTGAGAATCCCATTGTGGTGGGAAAACCATTTCACATGTGCCAGACCATGAGCCAGATTCAAAAGTGATAAACAACCAACCAATCAGCTCCTGTCTTACATTTTTCAAACACAGTCTGTGGCATGGTAGGCAGGAGCTGATTGGCTGGCTGTTTATCACTCTCCATTTTATCACTTTTGAAGCTTAGTGCATCTAGCCCCATGATTAGTTGCTTTGAGTATCTTCTTTGCTTTATCTCGGGAAGGTTTGATACCTCTGACACAACATAACCACTAGGTATACACTGGGTAGGTGTCCTGTACTTGCACTGGATCAGAGAAAATGAATAGTCTACGAAATCTCAGATTTATTCTTTTTAAGGGCTTGGGTTTATTAGGGTGTTGATCAAAGGGCAAAATTTAAAAAGAAAATGTGAAAACCATCGCCAAGTCGACATTTTGCTTGACATTTTGATGTTGACCTTTTGTCAATTTTGACCTAGTGCATTTTGACCGAATGGGGTTGACCTATTGACTGTCAAACTAGACACTGTTGACCTATCATCCGGATACTGGGCCTGAATCAAGATCAATCGGTCCCCGGCGTATTCACTCCAGGATCTGATTGTGAGGCTCTGCACATGCGCCTGTATGCACATGTGCAGGGCCGCTGTACGAATGCCTTTGGCGACTATCACAGTCACCGAGGTGTTTGTACAGGTAGGGGAGGGAGAGGCGCGTTCAGGGGCCAGATCAGGGGAAGGTTTTATGGTCATCCCCATGAAAATGCTGGGCTTTCCCCTGGGACCACAGGTGGGCCGATGCCTGCCGAGTCCGGGCTGCTGATGTCACAGAATGTCAACACCCGCCCCTCTTCAGCGGACAATGAGACTGATTTCTCTCCCCTACGGCCACATGTGATGGGATATGTTTGGGGGGGAGGGATGATCAGCCGGGCGGTAAGTTTTGCTAAGCAGTGATTGGGCTCTGCCACTGAGTAGCGAGCCTTACTGAATCCTCTACTCTGTTCATTGGGCCTAATTCAGTTGTAACTTTGGGAAGTTTAGAACAATTACAACACCCACGGGCAGGCTGCAGGGGGGGGGGGGGGACCAGCACTGGTCAAGGCCCTCGGTTATGCGCTCACCAAATGGGTGCATTGCTATTATGCGAAAGCTTCGCTATACAGTAAAGATGTTGCATTTCACTGGCTGTCCCATGGCTGTGAAAACCAGGCGCAGGCTGGCCATATTTGGAGTCGCTGCGGCTGTATGTAATGTCACACAACTGCCGCTTCCCTTCCCCAATGCCTTGTTACCGCCATCCACAATGGTCCATCGCTGCACCCCCCGGTATGTCATTGACTTAAAGTTAAGGCTTGTGCACGTGCACTGGCTCATGCGCAGATCTGCAAAAATTGCGCTCTGCGATATTTGCAGATCTGTATGGCATGCTGAATCATATGCTATATGCTTTTTCCTCTTGCATTTATGTTGTGTCATGCAGAGTTCATAGTCCAAAGATCATATATATGGTGCAAGTATTTACTTTCAGATTAGTGTGGAGGGTGGGTTAATGTTCAGGCCACGTGACTCTGTATGTAAAGGTTTAGTGTAATATCACATTTTCTCTGCTTTCCGTGAACCCACAGATTAGCATACCATTATGTTAGATGTCTGTGAGTGATGTGAGAAGACTTCTGTTCTCATTTCTTGCAGGGTGGCATTCTGTGCAGTGATATAAGTGTCCGTGCAGGTATTCCACCTTCTTAACAACTCAGAAATGCCGAATATCAGGTAAGAGGTCTGTTTGTGCTTTCAGTCTGCTAAATGTCCAGGCTCATGTATTGCTTAAGGTAAATTCATCTTGCATCAATGATTAATATCGTTTGTAATTACATAAACCTATGTGTGACATGACCTTAAGATTATTATAATGTATTTGTATAAAGCAGCATTTTCCCATCATTTAATTTCCATCATGTAACTTATATGCACATTATTCACACATGTTTTGGCAGAAGCCCACCAGAGATTAAACATACAGATTGAGCGCCTCTGAGTCAGCGCTGGGAATCGCCAGATTCCCTGCACTGGCGAGAGCTGGCGGAGAGGCGCTCCTTCTGATGGGGATGCGCGAGTGTCTCACATGCACGTCCATCCCCGGCAACAAGGCGGCGGGGATCGCTTTCCCTGCCCGTCTCCGTTTCAGGCGAGGAATCGACAGGAGGCGGCGGAGGGCTCAGACAGAATGGTGCGCGCTTCCATCTGATGGCGGGTCCTGGCGGTTAGCGATAGAATTGCCAGGACCCACATCAAAGAGAGGAGCTCCATCAGTAGATAGAAGGGATTAGGGAGAGAGCACTTCTAACCACTATACAACTGTGCTGTGAAATAGGTATAACTTAACCCTTTATTTTCAAATACGATTACACAGTATATAATATAATAGTATAAAGTGCCAGGCATGTCCAAACTATGACTCTCCAGCTGTTGTGAAACTACAAGTCCCATCCAGCCTTGCCACAGTTTTACTATTAGAGAATGCTAAAACTAAGGCAAGGCATGCTGGGAAGTGTAGTTTCGCAATAACTGGAGGACCACAGTTTGGACATGCAGGGTATAGACATACATAGGCCCTTATTCAGATCGGAACGGTACGGCCCGCGTGCGGCCGTACCGCCGATGTTTTTGGTCTGCACATGCGCAGAGGTGAATCTGCGCATGTGCAGCCCCCTTCGCCGCAGACGGATTTCGTCCGCCGCAAAGGGGGCGGATAGGGGCGTGAGAGGCATCATGCCCTCATTTCCCTATGTGTACGCCCCGCGTTTCATGGGCGTTCCCATGCAAACGCGGGGCGTATGCATGGTAATGAGGGCATGACGCCACTCATGGGGGCGGAAAGCTGACGTCGCCGGATGTCAGCTTTCAGCCCCCATACAAGCTACCACACGGACGATTGTCCGTGTGGTCTTAGCTTGCGGGAGCTGCCGCGGCGTGCGGACCTGCCTTCGATGGTCGACGACCATCGAATGCAGGGGGCAGCTCCCACCATGGTGGAGGCGTAGCCTCCACCATTTTAATGCGGATCGCCAGCCGTCCGTGTACGGACGGCCGTGGCGATCCGTAGGGTGGGCGGGGATTGGTTTGTGCGGCCGGAGCCCCGTGTGCGGCTCTGGCCGCACCAACCAGAATAAGGGCCATAGTTATGAGCTCTCAGATATAACTTTCAGCTGAGTCTGCATTAGGTGATATCTGTCATAGTATCTGTTTCTGTGGGCCTAATTCAGACCTGATCGCAGGACAAATGTTTGCATGATTCAGATCTGCTCACTAGACAGCATATATTTGGTAAATGCTGCCTATTGCACCACCCCAACGAATTCCCGCACTAGCATGCGAGCCGCCTGGAGATTCGATGGTCGTTCATCACCAAATGATTTCTCCAGCCTTCACTCTGAAAAGTCTATACTTACCTTTCCGGATGCCTGCGATCCACCGAATTGGTCTGAATCACCTCATTTGTTCTCAAAATGGCCAAAACCATGCTGCTCTACAGGTGGGGCAGATGTGACATATGCAGAGAGGGTAGATTTTGGTGTGACTGATTTATCTACAATTGTCTGTGTAGTGACTCTAAAATTATTTACTAAGAATTACTAAAAAATTAAAAAGCGCAACATCTGAACCCAGAACTGGAGAGTCGCTGTGTGTGTGTATACTCTCCCCCAGCTTCTAAGGCAGGGGTGGGGAACCTTTTTTCTACCGAGGGCCATTTGGAAAATTTTAAAACCCTTCGGGGGCCATATCAAAATTATCAATTATCGGCATATACGCGTGGGCATTATACACAGGGCAGCGGCATATACATGTGGGCATTATACACAGGGCAGCGGCATATACATGTGGGCATTATACACAGGGCAGCGGCATATACATGTGGGCATTATAAACACTGGCAGCGGCATATACATGTGGGCATTATACACACTGGCAGCGGCATATACATGTGGGCATTATACACACTGGCAGCGGCATATACATGTGGGCATTATACACAGGGCACCGGCATATACATGTGGGCATAATACACAAGGGCAGCGGCATATACATGTGGGCATAATACACAAGGGCAGCGGCATATACATGTGGGCATTATACACACTGGCAGCGGAATATACATGTGGGCATTATACACAGGGCACCGGCATATACATGTGGGCATTATACACACTGGCAGCGGCATATACATGTGGGCATTATACACACTGGCAGCGGCATATACATGTAGGCATTATACACAGGGCACCGGCATATACATGTGGGCATAATACACAAGGGCAGCGGCATATACATGTGGGCATTATACACACGGGCAGCGGCATATACATGTGGGCATTATACACACTGGCAGCGGCATATACATGTGGGCATTATACACAGGGCACCGGCATATACATGTGGGCATAATACACAAGGGCAGCGGCATATACATGTGGGCATTATACACAGGGCACCGGCATATACATGTGGGCATAATACACAAGGGCAGCGGCATATACATGTGGGCATTATACACACTGGCAGCGGAATATACATGTGGGCATTATACACAGGGCACCGGCATATACATGTGGGCATTATACACACTGGCAGCGGCATATACATGTGGGCATTATACACAGGGCACCGGCATATACATGTGGGCATAATACACAAGGGCAGCGGCATATACATGTGGGCATTATACACACGGGCAGCGACATAAAAAGTGACAGTGTGGAGGAAGGGGGGCTGTCACCCCCAAACTGGTTAATGTGATTATGTCTGATTATGAGAATCAGACATAATCACATTAACCTGTTTGGGGGTGAATCCAGGGGTAAATGACAACCCCTGGATGTGTCAGTCACTGCCTGGGAAGGGAGGGTGATTATCGCCCTATATTACAGCCGCCCGCCCGCCAATACTACAGAAGTATCATCCGCCCGCCGGCTGCCTACATTTCATACCAGCCGCCCGCCCGCTGTATCAGCCGCCCGCCCGCCTATATTAACAGCCGCCCGCCCTCCTATATTACATACCAGGCGCCGAGGATGGCTGCTGCTGCTGCTGCCGCCGGGGAGATGTGTAGAAGACGCGCCCTCCAATCACAGTGGCTGTGGAGGGGATGCGCCGGCAGTGATTGGCGGGCGCGTCTTCTGCACATCTCCTCGGCGGCAGCAGCAGCAGCCATCCCCGGCGGCTGGTATGAAATGTAGGCAGCCGGCGGGCGGATGATACTTCTGTAGTATTGGCGGGCGGGCGGCTGTAATATAGGCAGGCGGGCGGGCCGGACAAACTGGGTGCGGGGGCCGTATCCGGCCCGCGGGCCGGAGGTTCCCCACCCCTGTTCTAAGGGATTCCACTGCCCATTCCTCATACCCAATCAGGGCTGTGCTCAACCCTGATTGGATGTAGCTGTCTCCATTGAGGTGGCTACATCCAAATAGGTAGGGAACTCCCCTGGAGCTGTGGCATGACAATGCTGGCTATTGGAGCCTGGTGCTGGTTCCAAAATACAGGGGGGACCCCAGTCATTTTGTCCCCTGTATTTTTGGAACCAGGACCAGTCCAAGAGCCCAGTGCCATTTTTTTTACATACGTAAGGAACCCATCACTTTTTACCACCTTTTTGTGAAACCAGGACCGGCTCAATGAGCCCAGGGATTGTTCTGCTTGAGGGGTAGGGTGGAAAAAATTTACAAAAAACTGCACACTCTCATTACTAAAAAAATTGCACATTTCTGTTGTTATAAATCACACATTCCCGAAACTAAAAAATTACCAAAAATCACAAGTGATTTCTGACTTGTCTAAAAATGTGCACCCTATTGCATCTCGCCCCTGGAATCCATTGAGAATTTATTAAATTAAGGTGACCAACTCTTTTACAATGAAAAGGAGGACACAAATAAATTGTAGAAAAAAATATCATAAATACAAGAAACAAGGAGCAAACCTAAATAGACCAGCAGGGTGGGCAGTGGTGGAACTAGAGACTCATAGGCCCTGGTGCAAGCTATGCTTTTGGCCTCCAACAACCCATACCTCCCAACTTCCAATCCACGGCAGGCGGAACATCAATGCGCACCGTAGGTGCTAGCAGGAGTAAGAGAAAATGTAAAGGAGGGAGTGAGAAAGGGGGGAGCTAGAGATAGGGAGAGAGTGTCAAGGAGCGAAAGAGGAAGCGAGAAAGGGTGTAAGGGAATAAGACAGTGGGGGTATCAGAAAGAAAGGGAGAAAGTCATGGAGAATCAGGGAGAAAGAGAGTGTCAGTGAGAGAGGTGGGGAGAGACGGTGTCAGGGGGAAGGAATGAGTGACCATTTCAGATGGTAAGGAGAGTGTCAGAGAGAGACTCAGGCAAAGGAAGGAAGAGAGAGAGAGAGACCATATCAGGGGAACAGATAGGGAGGTAGAGAGTGTGTCATCGAGGGAAAGAAGGAGATAGTGTCAGGAAGAGAGTGAGGGAGACAGAAAGTGTGGGCCAGATTCTCTAAGTTTCAAAGGTGATAAAATTGAGAGTGATAAACAGCCAGCCAATCAGCTCCTATCTGACATTTTTCAAACACAGTCTGTGATATGACAGGTAGGAGCTGATTGGCTGTCTGTTTATCACTCTCCATTTTATCACTTTTGAAGCTGAGAGAATCTGGCCCAGTGAGAGAGAGAGCGAGAGAGAGAGAGAGAGAGAGAGAGAGAGAGAGAGAGAGAGAGAGAGAGAGAGAGAGTGGACAAACAGACGGATGTACAGTGCACCATATGGGAGCATAGCCTTGGAGATGGCCAGATGGACAGACAAACAAACAATATCATGTGGGGCATAGACAGACAGACGGACATGGGTGCAAAGATGGACAGATGGGCGGACAGAATATAGGAGCATAGATGGAAAAACAAAGACATAAGGGGACAGACACCATATGCAAGCACAGATTGACAGACTGACCGGGGCAGCGTAGATGGACGGAAGGGTGGAGGTCATAGATGGACGGATGGACAAAGCACCACATGGAGCACAGACTGATATACAAACAGGAAGGGGCCAGAAAAGACAGACAGAAGGGTGGAGGGTAGGGCGGGCAATCCCGGGATTGGTGGGGTTTTTCTTTTAGGGATGCCAGTCATAGGACATATGTACAGAGCACCACTTGGGGCACAGACAGATGGGGAGGGGGCAGCATAGAAGGATGGAAGAGTGGGGGTCATAGATGTATGGACAGAGCACCACATGGGGCACAGACTGATATACGGGACTGGGGCAGTATAGATGGATGGAAGGGTATAGACGGACAGACAGTGCACCATATGGGGGAACAGATCGGGGGAGCTGACATCACAAGGTCTGTAGCTTCCAACAGTCGTCTAAATCTTCCTCTTGGGTGTGGATCCTGATAGTGGCAGCAGCAACGGCTCCTTCTCCAACCACACAGCAGCTCCTTCCCTCTGCCCACACCGGAACAGGTCTGTGTAGCAACAGCGGTTCTCCCTCCCGAACGGAGCGGGTCCCTCTACTCTCCCCCACAATGCAGCGGCTCAGGCAAGGTGCAGGCAAGATCCCGGCCTATACCCTCGTCTCTACCCTAAACCCCGGACAGTGGCTCCTCCTTCCTCACTTCACTTTATTGGCAGTCAGCAGCCGGACACTGCCTCCCTTCCTTGTACGCTGTAAGTAAAAACAGGGGCCCTGAACCTGCCGCGATGCGGCACCACTTATTTTAAAGTAAATGAAAAAATTCTAAAGGCTGCAGACCTTGGAGCCCCCCAAGCTCTCAGGCCCCATAGCAGTTGCATCCCCTGCTCCCTCTATTTCCACCAGTGACCGAATCCAGGCTTGTGCAAAAACAACTACCCTTTATTCAGGTTGCTCAAATACAAAGAGACACATAAACAAAGATCACTATCTTTCATATAAACAACCAGGGAGGTTAGGCCCTGCCTCACTCCGTTTCACTTAATAAGGAAACCTTCAGGTCCCGGCATCCTGACACTAGTGACCCAGTCTTCTGGATCCCGAGCAGACCTATCACCTGGACACTAACTGCCATCAGGAGCCCTGACTAATGGGAGAGACTCTGCTTTAAACCCAGCAGCCAGGTGCTCGCTGATTGAAGCAGCTGCTTGGGCTAAAATCCATACGACCCAGTCTGGGCCCAATGGATGGGAACCTGGTCCATCCACCCTTCCCATCTACCCCCGGGACCCTGTGAGTAGCTTCCACCAGGCACTCTATCGGTGGCACAAGCCACTAATAATTCCTTAGGAATTACAGGAATTACAGGTGGCAAAGTACCTCTCCTGTCACGTGAATTTATGAAGCTTGGAAAAGTGTTATCTATCCCCATAAAGAACGTTATGAGCAAGGTGATAATGGTTCAGCCAATCAGCTACAATATGTAAATTGACAGGTAAGAGCTGATTGGCTGAACCATTATCACCTTGCTCATAACGTTCTTTATGGGGATAGATACCACTTCTCCAAGCTTCATAAATTCACCCCTATATATCTTCTTATATAGGGCACACATATTCCGCAGCGCTTTACAGAGAATATTTGAACATTCACATCAGTCCCTGCCCCAATGGAGCTTACACTCTATATTCCGTACCACATGTACACTCACACACACACACACACATTCTAGGGTTAATTTTGTTGGGAGCCAATTAACCTACCCGTATACTTTGGGAATGTGGGAGAAAACCGGAGTACCCGGAGGAAACCCATGCAAGTATGGGGAGAATATACAAACTCCGCACAGTTAGGGCCATGGTTGGAATAGAACCCATGACCTCATTGCTGTGAGGCAGTAATGCTAACCATTACACCATCCGTACTACTGTGTATGTATATCGCACATGTCTGATGCCTGTCATTTGAAACATCTTCCATGTCATCCTCCTCAGTGCAATTTATTATTAAAGGTTCCAGTTATGCACAGGGTATGGACTTAATCCAATTTTTGCTGCCTGTATGTTGCCTGTATACGTCTATCTATATAAAACAAAAGGATATTACCATATACAGTATTTATTTAAAACATGTCTTGGGGGGGGGGGGTCGAATTATTATGATGACGGAAGCTGTGTAATATTGCAATAAGCCTCATCACACTACTCTCACTTGATAGCCATCATTTTCATATCAATACCGATCATTTTTAGACACATAATTTGTTTTCAATGTCTTTGATTTCGTGTGTGACATCTTCTCAATAACCTTATACAAGACCTTTACTGCATTGTCAATGCTGAAAAATCCTAATGGTCTTTTCATTTGTCCAGCTCACCAGATGCCAGCTGCAGTTCAAATGGAACCTACGATGCTGTTAAGGTACAGAGCATTCAGCTAATTCCAACATCACGCAGTTTCCACCTTCCCCTTTCTGGATGTATGTATTAGTACACTGTGGCAAATGCAGGATCTTCATGTGGGGGGTTTCTCTCTCTCTCTCTCTCTCTCTCTCTGGGGGAGATTCTCTAAGAATCTCCGCCCCCTTCGCCGCCTATCGCATATTTAATTATCGCATATGTTGTAACATATGCGATAATTAAGGCAAAGGACAGCTCTTGCGTTAAGAGCTGTCCTTTGCGGTGAGAGTCACCAGGTCCCAGCAGGTCCCGGCGGCTCCCCCCTCCCTCTCCTACCCAGTGCTGCTGCTGCTGCACCGGGCTCTCCTCCTCCCTGCACCCGGAAGAGGATCAGTGCAGGGAGGAGGTCCGGGCAGCACAGCTCTGTGCTGCCCGGACACAGGTGAGGGGGGAGGGGGCGATTCGGGGCAGCGGGGGGTCGGCGCGGCGGCGGAGGGTTGCGGTAGAAGCCCATTGGCTTCTATGGGGCATCGCCACATTTTTCTGGCAATGCTCCCCGCCGCGGTAACCTGGCAGGGGATGCTTACAGCATCCCAAAATGCGGTAAAAACCCCGATAACAGGGTTTTTACCGCATTTTTCGCTTAGAGAATCTCCCCCAATCTCTCGAAAATGTTTGATTACCTGAGCTGCGTGCTTGTGTGTTTATTGCCTCTGGGTGTTGCCGTCAATTGAACGTATACTGTATATATCTGCTAAATTCATATACGCCACCCGGTCAGAGGGAAATCCCACCCTGCAAATTGCTTAGTATGGATTATGAAAAGTAGCTGAATCGGAGATTCGCTGGAAATCCATTCGCAAGCTGCTTACCATGAAATGACTTTCCCAGTGTGCGCAGTCTGTGCGTACTTACTCGGCAGCTGCGAGAGAAACAGGCTGATGGGGACAAGAGCTGACATCACACACCCTCCCCCCATAAGCCTGGGCACGCCTGCATTTTCCCCTGACACTCCCAGAAAATGGGCAGTTACCACCCCCAAATGCCGTCTTTTTGTCAACCACCTTGCGTATGGCCAGCAGGAAAAAAGTAGCAGGATTTTATCTCAGGAAGGTCTTCGCATGTGTACTGCCAGCTGTACGCATTCACAGTCTACCGTCACCCAGCCTACGAATTCACAGCTGTGCGATCAGGACTGAATAGCCCCCAGATTGTATTGCTTGAAGGGATCAGTAATCAGTAACCGCTGACTCTGTATTTGCTGTGCTTGTACAATTAGGACTATTATGGGAAACAACTGAGCAATACCAAGGATCTTAAAACATCGGCCTGTGCTGCCCCCGCAAAACCACTTCCGAAACACATAAAGGATGCGCTGAGCCAAATACATGAGGATATATCTTCAAGGTATGGAATCCCGGAATAAATCCTGTTATATGGCCATAGGAAATACAGTGTCACATATTATTGCTCTTCTTTCTGTTACGAGGATGTAATCCATTCCTACAGCCATTTAAACCAGTAACAAAGTAGTTTGCATTTTGCAAGTATGTAAACCAAGTCTCGGATATTGATATTGTTTGGAGAAGCAGGCAGAGGGATATATTGGGTGTGTACCAAGCTTTTATATCATGGTATGGCAGTTAGGATGCCGGTGGTCAGAATACCGACACAACATCCCAACTGCCCTAATGCCGACAGGGATGAGCAAGTAAACTAACCATAGTACGTAAGTTTTATTTATTTCAATAGTGTACTTTCTCCAACAGAACTCAAGGCACTTAGCCCTTCCTTCCTGCAGCCTAACCCCAACCTTTTCTCCTGTAACCTAACTCCCCCACCACAACCTAACCATCCCTTCCTGTAGTCTAACCCTAACCTTCCCTTCGCACAGCTTAACCCTAGCCCCTCGCAGCCTAACCCTAACCCCCCACCTTGCACCTTAACCCTCCCTAGCATACCTACATTTGGGATTCTGGCTGTTAGGATTCCAGCGTAACCATTCTGATAATCAATAGTATTATAATTATAAATAAATCCATAAAAACTTTGGAGAGAAGGGTGGGTGTTACAGCCACACATAAAAATGAAATACTTGCACACGGCCACAAGGTGGCAGTGCAGATATTCCATTCTCTTATATGGTAATGCTTTATTAATAGTAATATATATGCAGTGCAAAAAGAGGGAATTAACAAGTGCGGGGTTTGTAAAATGTAATAGGACACCAGCCCCCAAAACACACATTAATTCTAGATAGCCCTCTTACTGCTTACATGTTCTCTTCTAAGAGGTGTCTCATCACCTCCCTCTCTCCTTTACTTACCCACTTGCAGCTCTCGCTCCCTGCTATCCTTTTAGCCATTTCTTCCCTCTACATACCTCCCAACTTGTAGGTGAACCCAAGAGGGACAGTTGCGCGCCTAAGACGCGCACACAAAATTAGGGGCGTGGCTTGTCATGGGAGGGGCGTGGTCTATAATCAGCAAGGTCACGCCCCCGTTTTACGCTGTGGGGGCATGGCCACCAAGGCCCGAAGCGTGGCGAGCGCAGAGAGCCCCACGAGGGGACGCGGAATACATGTAAGGTAATCCGCGTCCTTTCGCGGGGCTCGCTGCGCTCGCCACACTTCGGGCTCGGTGGCTCGCTGCGTTCGCCACACTATCTAAAATCAACTCCACGCCGACGTGGAAAGTGGGGGTATGAAAAGGTTGGAGGATGCATACCTCGCGGTCTCGCTGCGCTCGCCACGCTTCGGGTTGGCGTTGATAGTGGGGGGTCGCGTTGACAATGGGGGTGCATTTAACATTGCAAGCACCCATCAGGGTGCTTGTACATGGCACCGCATGCCATTTAACGTGAATATTGCATCGCATCGTATACCATCGCATACCATCGCATACCACTAAATAAGGTATGCGATGTGATGCGATGTAATGGGCGCCGTGATAATACACAAGTACCTTATCGTATACTACTCCCTCTCCTATGCTTCACCCCACTTTCATCTGAAATTTATTCTCCCTGACCAGGTACTATGGGTGTGGACTTGTGGTACCAGAATGTCTGGAGGGCTGCAGGATGCTGGACCTGGGCAGTGGAAGTGGGAGGGATTGTTTCATGCTCAGCAAGGTGGTTGGAGCTGGAGGACGAGTCATTGGAATAGACATGACTGATGAGCAGGTACTATGTCCATAAAGCATGTGGCTATAATGGTCACATCCAGCTAGACCAGAGATCTCAAACTGACTGATGTACTAATTACACACAACTGGGCAAAACCATGCTGCACTGTAACTTGTGTGAAGAGAATTAGATTTGGGTGGGTTATTTTTTTTATGTGCAAGGTAAACACTAGCTGCTTTTGCATGTAGCTCACAAATGTTAGACAGCTTTATTTTTACACTGAACTTAGATTTCCGTTTGAGCACACCCCACCCAAATCTAACTCTCTGCACGTTATATCGACTTCCATACCTGCAGTGCCGCATGGTTTTGCTTTGCTTGCAACCAGTGTTGGCTGGTTTAAACCAAATGTTTTTTTGTTTGTTTGTTTGTTTTTTTATCAGGGAATCTCTGGTATTATTCCTTATTCTTGTTGCTTGTGGTATTTATCTTAGTAAGCTACACACACAACAAAGACATTTGATAAGAAAAAAGGTGCTAAATCTGCATAGCATCAAGATTCTCCCCCAACATTCCCATAGGACAGGAAAAAAACACAGTTAGCACTCACAATATTAAAAAGTAAACAACACAAACATATTAAACAGACAATACACATAGAAACACCTTATGGTTTAATCTTCATGTTTACTTCAAAACCTTGTGACATATCCAGTGCTAATGCTTAATTCTTTGGGTGTGTGTGTGTGTTTCTCTGAAAAGTATTTTTGCGTGTTTACATTATGTTAACTCTAAAATTGGTTTCATTGGAAGATTTCAAAAAAATCATATCAAAGCCTAATCATTTTGGATTGTTAATTTTAGAATGCTTGTGTCCAGAACACTGATGAAATCAGAATGTGCAGTTGTGATTGAAAGTCACACATCTGGTGATTTTCTATTTAATATCATCATCTCCATCACACTCTAGCCCTGTACACACACCGATTTGCATTTGAATGATGTTAGATTCGATTTTCTATTAGATCTGGCATCACATTTTTCCATTCGATTTGGCATTAGATCTATACTTTTGCATTAGATATCGAATTCAATATACATTCATGGTACATTGTACACATTTGATTTACTAGATCGAATTCGATATTTCCTTGGCTGCACAGTCTATTTTTCTGTTCGATTTTGTGAAAATGGGAGCACGCATCGAATCGAAAGTAGATCGAAAGTGACACAAAAACCATTTGATTTCGTTTAGGATTCGATTTTGCTTCTATAAGCAAAATCGAATCGAAAATCGGGAAAAATCAATGCATGTGTGCAGGGCTTTCATTGCATTTCCCCCTGTCGATTCCTAAAAGCAGTTACTAAAGTTTACTGCAATTAATATTAAATAACTGCACTATTAAATTATTATTATTATTATTACTATTTGAATTGCTGTTACTAAACGAATGACTCCAGCTGTTTTTCTGTATCCCAGTTAGAGCTGTCCAGAAAATACATTGATTATCATACGGAGAAGTTTGGATTGCAACAGCCCAATGTGGACTTTATCAAAGGCTACATTGAAAACCTGAAAGACGCCAAATTAGAGGATAACAGTTTTGATGTTATAATGTAGGTGATATTTTACTGTACTATAGATTACTTCACACAATGTTTGTATTGTATTATATCTAAGATATGATTATATGATGATGATGATGATGATATGAACATCTGCATTCAGCTCTCTCCTGCCATATAGGGGGGTATATATATAAAATACCACATGAAAAGCCTGTGTTTGTCCCTCTGTACCTCACTCTGTAGGAGCCCTGACAGGCTCAGCACTGCCTCTGATTATAAACCCTACCATGATGAGGCTACTGCTGCTGCTGTCCTCCATGGGCCTGAGAAGCATATAATGAGCTCCACCGTTCAGAGCTCAGCACAAGCCTCTCAGGATCTGACCTCTTGTGCAAAGTCTCATGGAAGTCAACTCCCAGTAATGCACTGCACACTTGTGCAGTCAGTGTTCCTTGGCTCCCGATGCTCAGCACCATTAATCATTGTCACATTGGCAGATAGGTGAAGCTAAAGCACTACCCCACTCCCATGCACAAAACCTTTAGCTAAAAAGTTTTAAAAAATTACTGAGCCCCCACCTTATCCGGTTTTGCCCATTTGCAAAAATTGTAGCCTTGATAAAAGGTGTGAATTAGGCCCTGTGATTCTTATGATCAGTACAGATAGTTGAGTTGCATTAAAGCCTTCGGGTTTGTTATTTTATATTGTTACTACAGTATATCATTGTTGCATCTGTTATGTTATATTGTTTATTTCGTTTCATGCAGTAAGAACAACATTGATGAATTCTACTGTACATTTCAGTTTTACACAATGTAGCTTTATTCATCCTACAGTATATAATAAAAGCTAACAATGCTCCTCACCTCTATGGGGTGAATTCAAGTATTTTGTGCTCTTGCGACCACTAGATGGTCCCCAACGGAGCAAGACAAGGGTTGCTCGTTGCCAGTGCGAACAGCTGCCAGTGCTGACATTACTGTTATTGTTGTTCCATCATTTTGACGGTCTGGTAACTGTGATAAACAGCCAACCAATCAGCTCCTAACTGCCATGTTACAGGCTAGGTTTGAAAAAGGACAGATAGGAGCTTTTGTCCGGCTGTTTATCACCCTCCATTTTATCACGTTTGAAGCTAAATACATCTGGCCTCTAGTGTTTTATATACCCCATAAGGTTGCTGAGTAATTTTGGCTTAATTTCTCTCAGCAATATACAGTATTGCTCAGTGTTCCGTTTTCATCAACGACCAGCCATTTTTGGCCATAATCGGAGGAGCATGCTCCAGCGACCATGAAGGGCTGGCAATGGGAGCGCTCTCCTGGCGATTTATCTCCCATAGCACATAAAATCACTGGCAATATGGTCGCTCAGCGACCATAATGCCAACGATATGTGCTGAAATCACCCCCCCGTGTGTACACAGCCTAAGCGACCATTTAGCCAATGATAATGGCTTTAATCGCTCCGTGTGTACAGGGCTTTAGGCATACTTGCCTACTCTCCCAGAATGGCCAGGAGGCTCCAGAAAATAGGTGTGCAAGTCCTCTGCATCTCTCTCAGCCGCCCACTTACAGAGCACAAGTCGGTGAGCTGAGGGGGAATCGCATCATCATATCCATACAGAGGGGGAATTGCATCATCATATCCATACAGAGGGGGAGTCACATCATCATATCCATACAGAGGGGGAGTCACATCATCATATCCATACAGAGGGGGAATCGCATCATCATATCCATACAGTGCTTGTTTTTACGGCACTGTATAGGGAGGGGTAGAGAGTCACAATGATGGAATCATGCAGCAGTGCCCCCTGACTGGCCCATCTCCGTGCTGGCTCCCAGAGGAAGGTCTGTAAGTATGACAAAGGTCTGTAAGTATGCTCGCAGTGTAACATAATTTTGTCAAAATATACATGAAGTGATTCTGCTTTGTGACATGCAGGATGCAGGGTGCAGGAAGTTGCAGTGGCAGGTTCATGGAGAGGGGCACCAAGGCACAGTAGTCGCAATAGCGCATTGTACAGTGCCCAGATATTAATGACTGTAGTTTACTGATGTTGATTTTCTGTTTTCTGCAGATCTAACTGTGTGATAAATCTATCTCCTGATAAAAAGGCTGTGCTCGCTGAGGCTTACAGAGTCTTACAGGTAACGCTTTCCAGTCAGCCCCCCCCCCCCCCCCTCTAACTTCACTTACTGCCCCCCAGCTCCTGCTCCTCCATCCCCTCTTCCGCTGTGCTGTCCGCACTGCGCTCAACAAAGCAGGTCCCAGAGTGCAGGCTTAAACTCAGGACGCCGGTGGTCAATTTAAATGCTGCACCGGCTTTTGAGCCAATCAGAGCAACTGCTCTGATTGGCTAATGGTATGCAAGCTCTGATTGGCCTAAAAGCCGGTGCAGCATTTTAATTGGCCGCTGGCATCCTGAGATGAAGAAGCCTGTGCTCTGGGACCTGCTTCGTTCAGTGCACTAAGCGCAGCACAGCAGAGGCAGTCCGAGGGTGTGGGGAGTGCAGTGGGCAAAATGAGCTACCCAGGCCCATCCGTCTCTTTAGGAAATGCCAGGCCCGGGACAGCTGTACACACAGCACCCCCCTAATGGCGGCCCTGTGCATGCGCATGCCCCTAGCTTCTATGAGCTGCATCAACAGTAGCCCGTAGAAGCTAGAATATGGTACAATGCAGATGATATTTATATAATAAGCCTACCAGTAGCTACCAACAAGACCACTAGGTGGCAGTATAGGATCATTCAAGGAGAGCTGTCATCATCTGTTGTAGTACTTGTAACTGGTTACACCAGTAATATTTCTACACAATGTAAACTCTTGCTTTGCTGAAAGGCTCTTCAAATATTTCAAGTTGAAGAAGCAAGATCACTGCTGCAGAGAGAAGCTTCCCCACATGTAATCATCACATGTGGGGAAGCCATTGGGAATGCAGTCACATGCCAGCAATCGGAATGCTGGCTGTCAAAATATTGATGCTAGAATCCTAACCAAACAACCAAGGGCCAAATACCTTTATCGGTAGAGATCGGCGTCAGAAGGTAGAATCGTAAGTTTGCCGAGACAGGTTAAGGTTGGGCTGCGGGGGTGGGGGTCTGTTAGGTTTATGCATGGGGGGGGGTTTGGAGTTAGGGTTAGGGGGGATGGTTAGGGTTAAGCTGTGGGGTAGGGGGAAAGAAAAGTATACTTTCCCAGACGCTGTAGTCCTTCTGACAGACAGCATCTGATTGAAGGTTACGTATATGCAGGGCTGTAACTAGGTGTGTACCAGCTGTACCTTGCCCACCGGGGGCAAACCACTGGCACTCACCTAGTCTGTAGAGCGGGGAGACGCACTGTATCCAACACACCCAATATCTAGCACTGTATCCAACCTGCTGTATATATGCGCCCCGCACTGTATCCCACACCCAATCTTCATCCAGCCCACACTCTATCCATCCTCCACTATGTCCTGCATTGTATCCATTCCACATTGTATTCAGCCTGCACTGTATACCACATTGTATCCAACCCATACTGTATCCAACCCACACTGTATCCAACCCACACTGTATCCAACCTGCTTTATATATGCGCCCCGCACTGTATCCCACACCCAATCTTCATCCAGCCCACACTCTATCCATCCTCCACTATGTCCTGCATTGTATCCATTCCACATTGTATTCAGCCTGCACTGTATACCACATTGTATCCGACCCATACTGTATCCAACCCACACTGTATCCAACCCACACTGTATCCAACCCACACTGTATCCAACCCACACTATATCCAACCCACTCTGTATCTCTCATTGTATCCAACCTGCACTGTATCCCACTATGGGGGAAATTTACTAAGATCGAATGGAATTGAATGCACGTATTTGTTCCTATTTGATGTAAAATATGGCTGGTAAATTAGCATCAGATAATATATAATTAATATATGGAAAGCTCAGCCGTGTTCTGGTGTACGAATGAGTGCACTATCAATAGAACTCGGCAATATATGACCATGATTCATTTCATATTGCTAAATTCAGACAGTAATTCAGCAGAAAATATGACTGGAAACTACTCATCTTCCAGGTGTATTTGGCTGAAGCCTGCATGTATCAGTCAGATCCATACGATGCTTCTCTGTATGAAATATAGATAAATAAATAATAATAATAAAAAAAAAAACCTGGAATGGGCTCCCCCCTCCTGAGTATAACCAATCCCAAGCTCATTCCTGGTTGCAGAAATACAGGGAGGAAAAAATCAAATGGGGTCCCCTGTATTTCTATAACCAGCACCAGGCTCTTGTCCCCAGTCCTGGTTTGCCAAAATACGGGGTACAAAAGGAGTAGGGGTCTCCAGTATCTTGGAAAGCAGCATGGGGCTCCAACAGGCAGTAGTGAAATGCCATAGCCGGGGGAAACTTTATATTAGTTCCCCCAGCCAAAACATGACACCCTGGCCGGTCAGCCGGGCCCGGGCTGAAGCCTGGAGCTGTCCCAGGGGGGTGGATGCTTGGATGATGGCAAATAAAGAGTTAATTGCTAATTGTTAAACATTTGCAGATACCTTAGAGAAAAGTGATTTTTTTTTCTGCCATTGCATGCACTCTAAAGGTGGCCATACATTAGAAAGACCTGCTTAGAATCAGTATTGTGCCGAACTTTCGAACTCTGAATTCACAACCTTGCAAGTCCACCAAACCCCACCTGGCAAACTCCGGGCCGCCTGCCCCCCCTTGCAGCGCGGGTTCGCCCCCACTGGCTGTGAATTCAATGTTTAACATAAACATCCATTTGCAGGTTCTGGGAACCCACCCCCATCATTCGATGGTCACCAACCATCGAATGATGGCGAAGGCACATGCATATATATAAGGTTGCTCTCAGCAACCTTACATATGTGTGTCCACTCGGGGGGAAGTAGGCAGGCAGCTGACATCCAGTGATGTCAGTTGCCTGCCCCCCGCCTGTCTGTCATGCCCTCATTACCATGAGAAAGCCCAGCGTTCTCATGGGAACGCCCATGGAACACTGGGCGTTCCCATATGATGCTGGAGCCAGGAGTGGACAGGGGAGCCGGGACCGCAGTATGATGCTGGAGCCAGGAGCGGACAGGGGAGCCGGGACCGCAGACAAGGTGCGGGAAATGAACCTGCTACATCGGCTTTTGGATGGGGTAAGGTGGGGGGGAAGGGGGTTTAACTTTACTGTGCGGGGGGGTTAACTGTGGGGGCGCTGCCAAAATTTTGGCGGGGGGGCTCAAAACTTTTAGTTACGCCACTGAGCACATCGACTGTCCCAACACCTCTAAAATACTCTAGGGGTATTCTTCTAGACTTTTCCAACACCTCTAAAATACTCTAGGGGTATTCAATTAATTAAAAATTTTCGCGTAAGCGGAAAAACAGAACAATTCAATTGTGGCGTTTTCAATGTTACTGAAGACATTTACGCCAATCCCTTTTCACTTAGTTTTCCAGCAGAATGACATTGGCTAAATATGCTTCAAAAAGTGGTGACATACACAAATTCACTGGCAAAATAGCGAAAACACATGGATTGGCGGGCAGCTAATTCACCAATCCGGGTGTTTTTCGCCACTTCAGAATTTTTCACCTAGGTGAAAATTCGGCCCTCCAATTGAATAGGGCAAATCCCTATTTTGCCCTATAAAAAAAAAAAAAAAACAGAAAAAAGTAATTTTTCATCGACCGGAGGTGAAAAATCTATATGAATAAATAGCCCTGTATGTTGTATCATCATCTCACATCACTAAGTCAGTTTATAGATAAGTGCTGTAACATTATTGCATTTATAGGTAACCATTAAAGCAGTGTATCTTCTGTTCCTCAGGATGGGGGTGAAATGTTCTTCAGTGACATGTATATTAACAAAAAACTTTCTGAAGAATTGAAGAAAGACAAAATGCTGTGGGGTAAGTATAAGGGCGAGTCAACAGCATTGTAGGTCGTGGGCAAAGCAGTACATTAAGGCCCCTGCTCACCCATTCATGGGTCCTGCACCATCTCTACACATGTTTTCATACATTGAATGTCTGTTGGCACTTCTGATTGGTGGATAGCTTCACCTTGAGGAACAGGAGATGTGTGAGCGGAACCTTCGTCATGAATTCATTATAGGTTACAAAATATATAGCCATGCAGAGCATATAATTTTGTGCAATGTTGTCTGTCTGTATTTGGAATGCTCCCCATTGCCTGGCTTGTGGATTTCGGTGTAAGTGTTCATGTGGATAGTGGATATCATCTCCCTGTTGTACATTTGAATAGGTTATTAGGGGATTTTCCCATACATAGTTTCCCTGGAGAGTGCTAGTGATTTGATAGGCTGCCGCTTCCTTTCTTCCACCTCCGAGATGAAGTAACGAAAACGGGTTCTATTCTGCTGGCGACAGGAAGCCAGGGAAAGCACGTATAATGCTTCTTTTCCAATATTTCAATCTGTTTTAGCATCTACCGTTGAGTGACTGATGATTTTCTGTGCCGCAGGGGAAGGCATCGGAGGAGCGCTGCTGTGGGAGGACCTATCACAGATTGCTACGGAGATTGGGTTCTGTTGCCCACGATTGGTCACTTCTAGGTATATCATCTATAACAAGGAACTGGAAGATATTTTAAGTAAGTTGTAATGAAGATGATTTTATTATATAAGATATAATACTCCATATTAGTTCATGTTATGCTAATGACAAAAACATAAGTTATGTTTACTCAGGGGCAAACGCAGGATTTTCAGAAGGGGGTTTCCAGAGGGGCGGAGCAAAGCACGGAGATGGACACTTAGGTGACCCAGTATATGCCGGGTCAGTTAAAGTATTATAGATAGACCAAATGTATATAAATAATAATAATAATAATAATAATAAAAAAAAATATATATATATATACATACATACATACACACACACACATATATATACACATACATACATACAAAGGTGTCAACAGCAGTGTAGACCCCTGGGCATGGCAATATATTGGGGCACCTACCGATCCTCCACCGGTAAAGGTGTGGGGGGAGCTTTGATATCCTGCAGGTGGTAGGGGGTATTATATCAACCTCAGCATGTAGGGCCTGGATCAGTAATTTCCACTAATTATCCCTTTACTGCACAGATGGTGGGAGATGGGGTGGTAGATGCGGTGGGAGAAGGGGGCATTGGGCTGAATGAAGGGGCCCTGATACATAACTTCCAGGGTGGTAGAGGATGTTTAATATGCAGAGGAGGGGTGTATAGTAGAGTGGGCTTATTATTCATAATTTTCTGGTGGGAGGACAGCTTGCTTGACTGCAGATATCTCCAGTTCCCAGAAATAGATTTCTTAGATATTAATGGAATTAAAAACTAGAGAATCCCACCTACCAAATGATATTAGGGACTAGGGGATCAGAGTTCAGGAGGCAGAGCAATCTGCCAACGAGAATATAAAACTACATACCAGGTGTGTGGAGCTGGAGCAGTAACCAGCTGCTGGAAGGCTGATATCTCTGGTTTTGGGAACAGTAGAGACAAGCTGCTAGTGTCCATCAAAGTGGGAGAGTCCCAGCTTTTGGAATATACCCTCAGAAAAACTCTAAGTCAGACAGAACCTGAAACATCTGACTGGGAAGAGCAATTAACAGGCTTGGATGGGGACCACTGCTTTGAAGTCAGATATCTCCGGTTCCCAAGGGCCGATTTTTAAAATTCTTGTACCCAAGGAAAGAGGGGACCATCAGCTTTCAGTCCAGGGCCATTAGACTCCTGGGAGGTTTCTGGGTACTCAGAACCCCCCCTGCGTGTGCTACTGTTACTGAGCTGGACATCTTTCTCCTTGAACATACATAGGTTAAGACATGTGCCACGCGTAAGCCTAGTCAGAGGCATCTCAAGCTTTATCCATGTGCACAGCTTTAGACTTAGCGTCAGGTGCGGTTATAAAAGTTCCTTATGGTTTACATTGTTACCAAAATGATACATACTACGTCTAATCTAAAACAATCTTCCACACCGTTATGGGGTCTACACACGTAGCAATATACAGGTATTTTCTGGGCAGTTTTACTTCATTTAACTACATCGCTCCGAAAATGGCACTACATTGCTGTGTGTGTGTAGGGGCCATAATGATAGCAATGTGCGGCCCGCGTGTCACTATCTCCCGGTGTTTAAGAACCAGCATGCTGGATAAATCCAGTTAATCGCCGATCAGGCCCTGGCCCTGACAGATATCTCAGCACACAGCGCTGACACATCGCTGACATATCGCTGTGTGCTGAGCGATCTTGCTGAGTGTTCTGAGCGGTCTAGCATTGCGTAGAATGCTCAGCAGAGTCGCTACATGTGTAGGGCCCATAGTCTTGCTGTAATATATTGCTTGCTGGTTTTCAGAACATTTCATTAAAATAAGCTAATACTGTAAGGTTGCATTAGATTTGCAATAACAGCATGTTATACAGTAAGCTTTATACATGAATGTATTGCACGCGGAATATCAGTAAGCCTTATGCTGGAAATGATTCGCAGGAGCTAATTTATTTGCCTCTTAAGTGACTTCCCGCAAGTAGTAGCATATGATTCACTAAACACTGGGCAGACAGTAGCAATCACTGCCAAGGATTGTGGTATTACCATTACATCCGCATAGCAGATATTATCCGAAGGCAATACCATAACAGATCGCAACTCCTCACATAATGTAACCTGTTCCGTTCATAGGTACTCTGTTGTCACCATTACGTACCTCCCAACTGTCTACATTTTTGCGTGACAGTCCCTAATAGCCGCCACTGTGCGAGCCACCGAGCCCGAAGCGTGGCGAGCGGACGCGGATACCTTCACAGGTAAACACGTCCCTTCGCGGGCTTCACAGGTATCCGCTGCGCTCGCCACGCTTCGGGCTCGGTGGCTTGCTGCGCTCGCCACACTATTCTATTCTCAACTCCACGCCGACGTGGATAGTGGGGGTATGAAAAGGTCGTAGGACGCGTACCGCGCCCCTCGTGGGCTCGCTGCGCTCGCCACGCTTCGGGTTCACGTTGATCGTGGGGTGGCGTTAACAATTGTGGGGGCCATTTCACACTTTAGGGTGCCTATTTGGCCTCTGTGGGCCATTTAACATTGTTTCCTATGGAAAAATCGGGTCAATTGAGGCATTGAACAGAAAAATCGGGTCAATTGAGAAATTTAACATTGTTCCCTATGGGAAATCGCGGGCATCGCGTCGGTCGCGTCGCACCCGATTTTTTAAGTGCATTTAATGCCCGCGATGGCCGCGATGGGCGCCGTGCTAGGTAAAGAGTACCAAAGTAACATTTAATACACAATAAAAATATATATATAATAAAATGGCAAGAGTAGTATATGGACCAAGAATGGTATATCCACCAATATAAAATAGTAGACAAAGAAGATATGGTCTTTGGCGCTAGGAACCAGGTGCTGTATCTTGTTCCCCTGCAGCCACCGCAAGAGAGGATTGCCACCCTCTAAAAGGCAAGATACACAAAAAAGATTGCAGGGCGCTCAAGGGTGAACAAGAAATGAACAATTTATTAAAAAACAAACAAAACACAATATTAAAATAGCAACAAAACAACCATACAATTCATTTAGAACCACACAAATGGTGCACCATTAGATTAAACTCTGGAGAGTATTCATGGCCAGAGATTATGAATTGGTTCCTCAAAATTGAGGTATTTGAGTCCCAGTATGATTACTGCATAAAGTAGCACATGTCCAGATTTGTTTTAAAGTTCCCAGATCAGAACCATGAGGTAGATAAAGGACCAGTGTCAATTGGCGCTGTTCTGTTGGTGCCCGTGCACGTGGAGGGCAAGGACTTCTGCCAGGTGACTGAGTGACAGTGTCCGTCCTGCCTCCACTGGATGCTGGTTGCACGGCACAATACAATAAGCACAGTCAATGTTGGAAATGTGTGCGCCTCAGCGCTAGCTCACCCCTCTGATGTCGCTGGACTGTCTCCGCTGAAATCACACGGACAGTGTTAGGGGATTACCCCGGCAGCAGCTGCTTCCTTTTATTTGCAAACGTCAGGCTGGATACCTTCCACGGCGCTCTGTAGCTGCGTCCGTGCGGGCAATGTGTGTCTGCAGCTTTTGATTAGGGAAGGATCAGCTCTGCAGGAAGACGTCAGTCGACAGCCGGGGAGTACTTTTTTGGAGTCCTTTAGGGGAACGCGTTTCTCCGCACACAGGGCGGCTTTCTCAACCAGGGTATGGAGACATCCTCCCTGACCTTCCTTAAATGCTGGTCTCATTAGTACAACCAGGTGTTCCTCATTAATTAGGCACCTGTATAGCCTTATGGGTCTCACTTGTAGTTTCTCATTTAATAGAAATGTGAGCTACTCTTATAATTCAGTTTCAATTTCTTTAAACATTATATGTTTTGAAATAAAGTGTGGTATATATAATAATAATAAAAAGCCTAATGGCTACATATATTCAATTTTTATAAAAACATAAATAATATAAAGAAAAAGAATAAAAAAGAATATAAATAAATATAAATAATATTAATAATATTGTTATAGCGGATAGACTTCACACTAGCTGGTTTCTATACACAATAGGGTCAACATGTAAGTGAGTGGACAGGTTACAAGCTTGTTTTCAGATGATGCGCTAAATAAGGGAATTTCTCAAATGAACTCAACTATAGTATAGTCGACCTGCGAGTGGGTAGACAGGTTACAGGCAAAATTTCAGACTAAGCGCTAAGTAGGCATGTTTGTCATAATTAGTCAACACAACTACAACATCTATCAAACATTTATATAGGGAGTGTGTGTCGCTAATTCTATTTTCATAGTCATAGCGTTTTTAGTATTTTTGGTATAATTATACACTTTATCTTCACATCCATAACGAAATCATTGGGTTCCTAAACATGAAAATTTATAGTGATTTAACCAAGTGGCGGGTAGCAGGGGACAAGTAAACAATTACCATCGCCACAAGACACTTGGAAAAAGACCCCGCAGTGCAAATAATAACAGTGGTACTTGATCAGGAGATTTAAAGGGGAAGCGGTTCAGTAAACATCCATTGAAAAGTGATAGATACACAGTTATCTATCAGTTCAATGATAATTAATAAACATCCAAAAGAATAATAAATAAATAAATAATCAAAATCAATAAATAAACATGCATAACAAAGCAAACCAGATGCTTAGTTAATTGGCTACAGGGCCATTTAGACTTCTAGAAATTAGTATTTACAGCAATATCATTAGTTTCCAATACAACGATTATTTCACACAAATGTGTGTATAATTAGTCATTGGTCTATAGTGGATACTGAATGATATCTATACATAGTATCCGGATCCTCAATTATATTGCTGTTCATCACATAGAACATTAGGGGGTAAGTGGAATCCTCAGGAAAGGAAATTTTCAATTTAAATAAAATTGTTTGTGCATATCTGCACAGGAGAAGCTGTACTTCTATTCTCATATATAGAGATCTTTGTGTCACACTGGGAATAGGGGTATGATAGGGTTTCCCATGGGAACACATCACATATACTAAAGACTCTATTAGGTCTATTTGAGCTTATTAGTCGCATGAAAAGTTTCCCCATTAAAATAATACAATGAAATGAAAAATAAAAGAAAAAATTAGAAAAGAAAAAATGAAAAAATGAAGAGGGAAAAAGAGAAAGAAAAGGGAGGATGCATCTAGATTGGACAGATCCAACTCCAGGTGCACTCTGCGATGCGGGGTGTGTAACTAAGGGATAAGTTGAAAGATGTAATAGTACCAATTGCCTATCCTAGATAAATTCTAAATCTATATTATCGTTCAGGCCCTGAGGTTTAAGTGACTGCAGTTTTAGGATCCATGCTGCCTCTTGTCTGCACAGAATCCTAAAACGGTCCCCACCCCGATTTGTTACTTTGACCTGCTCAAGTCCGATCACCTGCATTCCCTTTGGGTTACTATTATGCATTTCTAAATAGTGTCTAGGCACGCTATGATTCATTTGTTTATTAAGGATATTTCTCCTATGCTCTGTTACTCTAGTTTTTAGTTGGCGTGTAGTCCTTCCAACATAATACTTTTGGCATGGGCATATTAAGAGGTACACCACATAGCTTGTAGCACAGTTGATAAACGATTCTATAGCAAAGGATTTTCTTGTAACTGAGGCCTCAACGGTCTGTCTCTTATTACAAACAAATTCACACGTGAGGCATCTGGCATGATTGCATCTAAAGGTACCCACCACTTCTGGTCCCACTAAAGTTCTTTGTTTAGATATACCTTTATCCTGATCCCTATTTTTAAGCATACTCGGGGCAAGGATGTTTTTGAGGCTCCGGGCTTTTTTAAAAATGATAGGGGGTTGTGCTTCAAGATTAGTTCTTAATATGGGATCAGTGCTGAGTAATTTGTAGTTCCTTTTAAGGATTGATGCAATTTTACCCGCTGCTATATTGTGTGTAGACACAAAAAAGGGGGTTTTATTTTCAAAGCTTGTTGGTACCTTCTTATTTTTATTTTTAGTCTTATTTTTGTCCTTTTTAAGCAATTCTTCCCTTTTAAGATTTCTAGAATAAACGGAGGCTTCTTCTAAAATTTCTTGTGGATATCCACGGTTTTTAAATTCGCCCAATAGAGATGTAGCTTGTTCTATAAACTGAGCATCTGAGGTACAGTTCCTACGGATTCTGTGCAGTTGGCTCTTTGGCACATTATTGAGCCAGCTTTTTTTGTGGTTGCTGGAATAAGGAATAAAGCTGCACACGTCTACCGGTTTTTTATAACTAGCAACCGTAACTTTACCTTCCACCACCTCCACCAAAATATCAAGAAAATTAATTTGTGTTGGATGGTGTGTACATGTGAAGGATAAACCAAAATCATTAGTGTTCAAGTAAGAAACAAAATCTAAAATAGTTAAAGGATCACCGTGCCAAATAAAGAACAGGTCGTCGATATAGCGACCATAGAGGACCAGGTTCGCCGCATAGTCCCCCTCCCACACAAATTTTTCTTCGAATGCCCCCATGTATAAATTTGCAAAACTAGGGGCGAACCTGGTCCCCATCGCTGTACCGAGGACCTGTAGGTAGTGACAGTGCTCAAACAAGAAATAATTGTGAGTAAGAATAAAACTTATGGAATCTAGTATAAATTTACGCCTCTCCCCTGAGATATCCCCATCTGTAGCAAGGAATTTAGAAACTACCTCTACACCTTTTTGGTGTGGGATATTGGTATAAAGTGCCTGGACATCACAGGTCACAAAATGATATCCAGGATCCCATTGGAGGCCTTCAACCAACTGGATAAATCCAGTGGTATCCCGTATGTGGGATCTCAGGGAAGAGGCGTGTGACTGAAGAAAACTATCCACAAACTGTGACAAATTAGAAGTTAACCCCCCAATCCCCGAAATAATAGGTCTCCCTGGTGGATCGTGCAGTGTTTTATGAATCTTGGGGAGGTGATAAAAGATAGGGGTGACTGGGTAAGGTGTGTGCAGAAAATCAAACTCATATTTATTTATAGCCTTTTCCTCTAGTGCTCCCTGTAAGAGCTCTAATAGTTCCCCTTTAAACGTGGGTGTGGGATCCTTTAGAAGGGTCTTATAGAAGGCCTCATCAGCCAGCTGCCGCTTGGCCTCTTTAACATAATCCTCAAAATCCTGAACTACAACTCCCCCACCCTTGTCAGCCGGCTTAATGACAAGGGTGGGGTCACTGGATAATCTTTTGAGGGCTTGTCTCTCTTCTATACCCAGGTTAAATTGCCGTGGGTGTGTTTTAGTATCACATAAGTTTTTGAATTCATCCAGGGTAGTTTGATAAAAAGTGTCTATAGCACTGGATTTGTGTTGGATCGGGAAGAATTGGGATTTCTTCTTAAATATTTGTCTGTTTGGATTATAAATTTGAGTCTCAGACATAGCGTCTGCAGGGATGTTGCTCAGACTTTCAGATAATAGGTCATTTAACATCTGAACCCCTATTTCGTCATTGGTATCTAGCTCAATATCCCCCTCGGTACTTTGATTGTTTGTATTTATATTTTTGTTGATAGCAAAATATCGAGTTCGGCAAAGTGCCCTTACAAAGCGATTGAGCTCAATAAAGAGCTCAAAATAATTGGGTGCTGATGTTGGGGCAAATTTCATGCCTTTAGACAGAATCCCCAATTCTACATCAGAAAGATCTTTTGACGAGAGATTGAATACTCCTATGGGTTCTAACGGAATCTTTGATTTTTGCTGAGATTTCCTTTTTCCTCCCCGTTTGCCTCTTGGTCTAAATCTCTTGCCCTTTTTGGTGTTCTTGTGAGGGTTTCGTACCTGTTGGGATGATGGTACTGATTGTACTGGGCATCTGGGGGTCTCTCTGTCATCCTCCCTCGTTTTTTTGAATATAAAATAGTAACCTGCACTGATCCAATAGTGGTAGTCCCAATAGGATAAAGTCCAAAGGCAAGCAAATTTCCGGGTGTCGCTTGAGGGATAGGTCCTGGAAGATGTTGGTCAGGACCAATCTTAAACCTCAACAATTTCTGCGAGCAGTTCTCCCGATAAATATAGCCAGGGAATCCAATAAGTGGGGTCAGATTATCAGACGAATAAGCAGGTGGTGGTCCAATGTAGCAAACACAGGTCCAGGGTGCCACCTTATAAATAAGCAACAATAGCTACAATGAGTTAATTTGATGGGTTTCAAAAGCATTTTTGGTACTTATGAGTTATCCGGGCGCCCGATTTCTAAATCGGGTCGGATCGGGCACATCGCATCGCATGCGACCATCGGATGCGATGCGATGCGATGCGATGCGATGACCCGATTTTTTCATAGGAATCAATGTTAAAATGGACAGAGTCCATTTTAACATGGAATTCAATGGGAAAAAGGGGTCCTTTTCATACCCCTACTATCCAAGTGGGCATGGAGTTGGATATAAACCTGTGGCGAGCGTAGCGAGCCACCGAGCCCGAAGCGTGGCGAGCGTAGCGAGCCCCGCGAGGGGACATAGAATACCGTCCCCTCGCGGGGCTCGCTTCGCTCGCCACGCTTCGGGCTCGGTGGCTCGCTACGCTCGCCACAGGTTTATATCCAACTCCATGCCCACTTGGATAGTAGGGGTATGAAGAGGACCCCTTTTTCCCATTGAATTCCATGTTAAAATGGACTCTGTCCATTTTAACATTGATTCCTATGAAAAAATCGGGTCATCGCATCCGATGGTCGCATGCGATGCGATGCGATATCGCATCGCATCGCATCTGATTGTATGCCTTAACTTAAGGCATACAATCAAAAAATCGGGCGCCCAGATAACTCATAAGTACCGCATTTTTACCCTAAGGAATATTGTTAACACTATCGTTTTATTACCACTTTAATACTGTATATTGTAGTGTGCATTGGGAATTGTATTGCCAAAAGATACATTTATCAACAATTGTTAAAAAATGTCTACATTTAACAGGGGGATTGGAAGTTTCCTAAGATTGCAGATTTTGATGATGCTATAGGCAACCAATAAGATACTATCTATAATCTTCTAGAATAATCATAATAATCATCAATAAATCACAAGTAGATTCTGATTCATTTCTATGTGCAACATCCTATCTTCAATAGAACTCCTACTGTATCTTAGTAAATAAACCCCTTACAATTTAGTGGTTGAGTTAAAACATGCATTAACTGGTATGTATTTGTCTATAGAAGGTGACTACAAGCTTGTCTCTGCTACCTTCCGCCTGTTCAAACTCCCACGGGATGCTGTAAAGGAGAAGTGCCGGGTTATTTACAAGGGTGGAGTTACAGGCTGCGAAACGGAGATACAGTTTGACGCAAACTTCACTTTCAAGGTACAACCATCCACTCATGTAAAACATAAAGGCTGCCATCCAAAACATGGCTGCTGTCCACATAAGCCACTCCTACTTATGGGCATAAAATAACATTTCACACCTTTACTTGCTCCATTAACTTGGTGTTTACTCTTTGTTTGCAACCATGGTTTAGCAGCGATACATTTGATCCAGGCCATAAGAAGGTTTGTGGGAGCCTAAAGAAAGCTAATTCAAAATTCAATAATGCCACACCAGTGGCGCACGCAGGGGGGGGATTCTGAGTACCCAGAAACCCCACCTGGAATCTAAGGGCCTTAGACTGAAAGCTGAGGGTCCCCTCTTTCCATGGGTACAATCATTTTAAAAATTGGCCCTGGGGAACCGGAGATATCGGACTTCAAAGCAGTGGCCCCCATCCAAGCCTGTTAATTGCTATTCCCAGTCAGATATTTTAGGTTCTCTCTGACTTAGAGTTTTTTTGAGAGTATATTCCAAAAGCTGGGACTCTCCCCCTTTGATGGACACTAGCAGCTTGTCTCTACTGTGCCCAGAACCGGAGATATCAGCCTTCCAGCAGCTGGTTACTGCTCCAGCTCCACACACCTGGTATGTAGTTTTATATTCTCGTTGGTGGATTGCTCTGCCTCCTGAACTCTGATCACCTAGTCCAGGACAGGCCAACCTGTGGCTCTCCAGATGTTGTGAAACTACAAATCCCAGCATGCCTTGCCACAGTTTTAACACTCCCTTATAGCAAAACTGTGGCAAGGCATGATGGGATTTGTAGTTTCACAACATCTGGAGAGCCACAGGTTGGCCAGCCCTGATCCTAGTCCATACCTAGTTCCGGAAACTTGAGATATCTGCAGTGAAGCAAGCTCTCCTCCCACCAGAAAATTATGAATAATAAGCCCATTCCACTATACACCCCTCCTCTGCGTATTAAACATCCTCTACCATCCTGGAAAATATGTATCAGGGCCCCTTCATTCAGTCCAATGCCCCCTTCTCCCACCCCATCTCCCACCATCTGTGCAGTAAAGGGGTAATTAGTGGAAATTACTGATACAGGCCCTACATGCTGAGCGGTTGATATAATACCCCCTACCACTACCACTGGAGGATAGGTAGGGGCTCCAATACACTGCTATGCCCAGGGGTCTACACTGCTGTTATGTGTGTGTGTGTGTATATATATATATATATATATATATATATATATATATATATATATATATATGTGTGTATATTATTATTATTATTATTATTATTTATATACATTTGGTCTATCTATAACACTTTAGCTTCCCCGGCATATACTGAGTCACCTAAGTTTTCATCTCCATGCTTTCCTCCGCCCCTCTCTGGAAACCCCCTTCTGAAAATCCTGCGTTTGCCCCTGCACACAGTGCCCCCAGTATAGGCATTATGCCATACATTACATATAGATTATATAGTACTCCCAGCATTAATAGTATGCCCCACAGTCTCCCCAGTATACATATATTAATATTGTATCCCAGTGCCCCCCAGTATGCCACACAGTGCCCCCAGATTAACATTATGCCACACTGCCCCACAGTATATCACACAGTGCCCTCAGTATGCCACATAGAGACCCCAAATACTTATCTTTTGTAGCATGCATCTGCCGATTTTCAATTGATTTAAGTACATACAGAGTAGTTCATGAGTCCATTAAGCCAAGCGGATGAGACTTAATGCTCCCCCTAGTCCCACTCACCAATCAGCACTGCACCCCACTCTGCTCCCTCCAGTCCCACTCACCAATCTGCACTGCATCCCACTCTGCTCCCTCCAGTCCCACTCACCCTGCATTACTGCATCCCACTCTGCTCCCTCCAGTCCCACTCACCCTGCATTACTGCATCCCACTCTGTCCCCTCCAGTTCCACTCACCAATTTAGCCCTGTACTCTGCTCCCTCCAGTCCCACTCACCCTGCATCACTGCACCCCACTCTGCCCCCTCCAGTCCCACTCACCAATCAGCACTGCACCCCACTCTGTTGCCTCCAGTCCCACTCACCCTGCAGCACGGACGGTGTAATGGTTAGCATTACTGCCTCACAGCGCTGAGGTCATGGGTTCAATACCCACCATGGCCCTAACTGTGCAGAGTTTGTATATTCTCCCTGTGCTTGCTAGGTTTACTCCGGGTAATCCGTTTTCCTCCCACATTCCAAAAATATACTGGTAGGTCAATTAGCTTCCAACAAAAAATAACCCTAGAATGGCTGTGTGTTTGTTTGGTCCTGCGTGCATTCGAACGCAGGACCGATGTTGCGCATCTGGACATGCGCAGGCGAGTTTCTGCGAATGTGCAGACTTTCCGTTCGCCGGGTGTACGCACCATCGAAAGATGTGGGAGGTTACCCGCAGGCATACGAATTGATGTTTATGGTAAACATCCATTCGCAGCCTGTGCAGGCGAAACTGCTTTGAGGGGGGGGGGGGTTATCTGCGAAAATCATTCAATGGTGAGTGAATTGCATATGGATTTGAAGATACCAGTGAATAGCGATCCATTCACAATTCTCTCGCAGATTTGCACGGCCCGGTTTTCTTTCTGTCTGGGCAGAGGCTATGTACTCGCAGTCATCAGCAACTGTGCAGATGAGTGATCAGGTCTGAATTAGGCCCAATGTGTGATTTTAAATAACTTTATTGCATTGTTATTTTTTTTTTAAAGGTGGGTGAAGCTGTGGAAGTGGATGGAGAACTAGGTGGGATTTTAAAGAATTCCAGATTTAAGGATCATTTTTCATGTTCCTCACTTGGAACTGGTTCTGAAAAGGTTGGTGTAAGTATCTTCTCTATGGCAGCATATTATGTTCTCCTTCCCTTACCCTGGGTGCACCACAAAGCCACCCAGACACTGCATTTTGTACGTTCACATTTCTGTACAGTGTATTTACAGTGTATGGCGCAAAACACAATTTATTTCTAGATCGTCATAAGCATCTTCCCTGCTCTCTCGGAATTCGGAGACTGTCATGAATCTCATGCGGATTATCCTGAACATCCAGCAGAATAGCCCTTCCCCTCAGATGCCACCCTCTCCTCGGGGGTTTGAAATGGCAGCTAGCGCCGTTCAATTAAAATTGGTGCCTGGCACTAAGAACACATTTGATGTTAAAATCTGAAACTGAGGCCTATCGCCAATTTATTCTTTAAAAAATGGCACCTCAGCACTTTAGTTAACCCCGTCACTGCCACAGCGGCCATTTTAGCTATGTGGGTCCTATGTTGGCAGGGCCGGCGCCACCACTGGAGGCCGGTAGTGAGCTGCATGCGGCCTTCAACATGCGAGCAGCAGCACCTCCCGGAAGGAAAGTACCAGGCCAAGAGCGAGCGCGTGAGCGTACCCCGCCCCCCTGGAATTAATCTACTCAGATGCCCCCCACCCTGCTTGGTTGCTGCTGCCCCCCCTTCCCCTGGTCAGCGGCAGCTCCTGTTCGGCGGGTTACCCCTGGAGTTAATCTGTGGGTGGCACCCGCCGCTGCCCCCACCCTGCTTGGTTGCCGCGGCTGCTGCACACACACACACCCCCCCCAACGGACAGCGGCAATCTGCGCCCGCACCCCCCATGGAGCACGGCGCTCACAGCTTGCCACCCCCATCCAGCGGTAAAAGGCGGCTGGCGCACGCTAGCCCCCCCGCTGGTCAACCACAGCAGCAATTTGCGGTTAGCACCCGCACCACCACCCCCTGGAGCGCGGTGCCTGCTGCCTGCCCACCCCCCACCCCCTTCCTGGGCGCCAAGGGGGGGGGGCGCATTTGGGTTTATATGCCTAGGGTGCCCAACATTCTTGCACCGGCCGCCCTGTATGTTGGTAGACAGCACTTGAAGATACAAGATATTTTTCAAATCACAACAAGATAGGCCATCTTGATTGTGATGATGGCTGGCTATTTAGTGTATATTGAACATTTCCCTAAGGAACAGTTAGGCAGATGTATTAATCCTGGTGAAGTGATAAAGTCGAAGGTGATAACGCACCAACCAATCAGCTGTGTTTGAAAAATGACAGCTAGGTATTGATTGGCTGGTGTGTGATCACCTTTCACTTTATCACTGCTTTATCACCACTTTATTACTTTACCAGGCTTAATACATATACCCCGGACACTGCAGAAATGCAGCATTCCCCCTCCTCCCATGCTGATAGTACTAAATGGGCTAATCCCATTATTTTTAGGTGGTGTTGGGGTAATTATACAGATATTATTGTTAGTCCACTGTACATTGGGATTCAGTATTGAATCCCGGCGGTCGGGATCCCGGCGTTCAGAATCCCGACGCCGGAATCCCGACAGCCGAAATGCCGACAAGGGGGGGACGTGGATCGCCCCCCCTTGCGGGCTCGCTGCGCTCGCCACGCAGCGGGCACACTAATTTATTCTCTCTCCAGGGGTGTCGTGGACACCCCAGGAGGGAGAATGTGTCGGCATTTCGGCGGTGGGGATTCCGGCGTCGGGATTCTGAACGCCGGGATCCCGACCGCCGGGATTTTAACTGCATCCCGTACATTGTTTTAGTTCATGAAGCTGCTGCTACAGATGGTCATCTATCTATCTATCTATCTATCTATCTATCTATCTATCTATCTATCTATCTATCTATCTATCTAATGTTCCATGTTTATGGACTGTAATGAAACATATTCATGGGGATTAGCGATATATTTGTGGCTGTTGGAAAACAAGGGTCATCAAGATCATAAAAGCATTATGGTGATACACAAGGCATACAGCCTCCGCACTGCTAAAAAAGTTAGAGGTAGTAAAACGCCCCCGATGAAGTCAAAATATGGACGTAACGCAATTTTAAGCAGAAAGCCAAATTACTATTGATGTCATTTAAATCGTTTACTTTTAAATAATTTTATTGATTCCACCAAACTTAAATATTAGCGCTGAATATTATCTGTTGGATGATCTTGGTGCGAGCGTTCTATTTCACAAGAGGAAAACCTAATTCCATGCTTATTCGGAAACCTGCATATTTTGAATGAGTGGGGAGCACCGCTGGACATTATAATAAGCTCTCCCAGGGACTTTTTTCTGTAACTTTGTTTTTGGGATATTTGGGAACCCTTGACTGATGAAAGAAGGGTAGTTTCTAATCTTTATATTGTGTATTATATTTTATTTTGTGTATATATGTATGTAAGTACAGTATGTAAAGATGGAGCCATTGTCATCAGAGCAGCTACCATCGAGCTATCCGCCGTGCGACACCCTGCACCAGAATGGGGTCCGTGCATGTCGAGGCCTTTGCGTGCCCCATTCTCGGCAATGGACGTGCGAACGTTTGAGACACTCCGTGTACTGTCCCCTGCCGCCAGATCGCCATCCACCAGAAACCTGAGGATGGCGGACTGGCTGCAATGCTTAGGCTCGCCCCATCTGTTTAAATACATTTATATATAAATACCTCTATGAGGTGAAGTACCACCAGGGGCCACTAGAGGCCACTCGACGAGCCAAATGACTCCTTTGTATGCTTAAAGATGTCATGATAGAAAGTGATTTTTGTTGTTGCAGGGACACTGATCTGTTTCAAACTTGCTGGATATGTAGAGATCAGAGGTAGGAGCAGATAGGTACTGGGAGTGGGGTGGATAGTTTGTGGACTAAAAATTGTCACAGCTCAAAGTGAAAGTAAAAACTGTCACAGCTCAAAGTGGAAGTACATTGCAGAAGCCTTGTTTTTGATGGGCTTTTAACTAGTATATACATATCTATCTATCTATATACTAAAAATAAATTGCTACTGAGTTTGTTTTCTGTCCACTTATTTTAATATCACCATTAAATGAGTTTTCATTTTATAATTAATGGGTGGTATTTAAACAGAAATACTGTAAAGGGCCAGGAAATGCCGATACTTCTTGTACGAAAGGTGCAAATCTTACAACCCACTTTCTGAATTTGAATAAATTAATTTTTTTTTTAGTTTACGCTTTCTTTCCTTTAATGTTCCAAGATGTGTGCAACCTAGTGTTACGCAGAGCTATAGAATGTCAAATGTTATCCCTCTAACAATTCCGATAGATTAAAGTGACTTAAATACTGGCCCGTGTCAAAAGTTCACTAGTTTACCTCCAACCCCCAGCTATACTCTAGTAAAAGTACTAGTTTTATCCAGAGACTGAGTCAGGTTTCGTTAAACATTTCTAGTAATTAATAACAAAATATATTAGTTCCTTGCACCTGCAGTGCAGGAAAATTTCATCGTACACATTTACATTACAGCCATTCTGACAATTGCATCTCCTGACTATGGTTGAGGTGTGAATTCCAATTTGTAGCAGGTTAATAAATACTGGTCCTTCTAAGGTCACAAGATGTGATTGATTTAGCTGCTACTCCATCCAACATACGGTACTACGGCATGAAATAATTAAACTGGTAAATTATACAGCAAAGCCCTTGCACAATATGTATAGCCAACTGCTTGTGTGCACGCTACTCGCGCTGGCTCCATCCGCAGGCTGCTCGCGCTGACTCCGTCCACAGGCTACTCGCACTGGCTCCGTCCGCAGGCTACTCGCACTGGCTCCGTCCGCAGGCTGCTCACACTGGCTCTGTCCGCAGACTGCTCGCGCTGGCTCCGTCCACAGACTGCTCGCGCTGGCTCCGTCCGCAGGCTGCTCGTGCTGGCTCTGTCCGCAGACTGCTCGCGCTGGCTCCGTCCGCAGGCTGCTCGCGCTGACTCCGTGCGCAGGCTACTCGCGCTGGCTCCGTCTGCAGGCTGCTCGCTCTGACTCCGTTCGCAGGCTGTTCGCACTAGCTCCGTCCGCAGGCTGCTCGCGCTGGCTCCGTCCGCAGGGTGCTTGCGCTGACTCCGCCCGCAGGCTGCTCACACTGACTCCGCCCGCAGGCTACTCACGCTGGCTTACACACCCACAACACTCCCATACCCCTTTCACATTCCAAATGCCAAATTTGCACCCGAGATTTGGACACAGGTCCATCCCGAAGCATCACCCGGCATTTGGGAGATGAGCACCCCACAGCGATCCGGGTTGCTGACATCAGAAAGGGGGCAGGGCGGAGCGAGGGCACGTCATTGGGGGATGAGGGAGGAAGCAGCACTTGAAGCTAACTCTGCTTCCTTCCTATTATGTGAATGCGACCCAGCTTGACCCGGTTTACCCATTCACACTGCACAGCAACCCGGGTCCAACCCGGTATTAACCCTTCTTTTAACTCAGGTCAGAATGCCGGGTTGCTGGACCTGGGTAATTTCAGAAGGGGTACCAGTGGATTGAACAGTTCTATGCATCCATATGGTCACCACCCTGAAACTTCCATTTCACAGACAGTGATCCAATCATTCCGCCCAGTCTGAGTGCACGTGTCCAATGTGCAGTCCTCCATGTTCTTCTATGGCACATGCGCAGTATGCTGAACACCGCAAGATGAGTCCCCAAACCTGTGCCCTAGGGGAATATGCAGAGCACTGGTGTGTGCTCACCAAATCCTCCCATAAGAATAGGACTCAGAGCAGCAGGGATTATATTTGACTATTCACTTGGAATGCAAAGTGGGGACCGGGGCCTCGATAACATGATCGCGTCTCCACAAATTCAGACCGTCCCATATTCCAGAACCACATCCCCTATTTTGCCACCTGTCTGATCCCTCCAAGAAGGAGTAGCCATAAGGGTTTATTTACTAAGATGGGAGTTTTATTGCTGAAGAGATGTTGCTATGGGCAACCAATCAGATTCCACCAAGAAGGTTCTAAGTAAATAAGAAATACATTCTAATTGGTTGCTATGGGTGACACCACATCTTCAGAAGAACTCACATCTTAGTAAAAAAAAACATGAAGTCCGAAGGTATGGTTGGGAAGTATGCAGGAAATATGGATTCAATGTAGAAACTCAGGGGTAGATTTATTATAGCGGCGCTAAAAGCTCCTCAGTAGCGAGGCGAAGCAGGAGGGGAGAGCGACAAGATTGACTAAGATCTTGCCGGCCGAAGCGGGGGAGCGCTAACTCCCCCCTCCGGCGATGCCTCCTCCAGCTGACAGCGCATCAGTTAACACTGACGCGCTGTCTGCTTCTCCCCGGCCGGCTCGACTGCGCATGCTCGGGATCTCGCTACTCATGCGAGATCCCCAGCACAGCTCAGAGCCAGCAGCAGGGACAGCGCTGTCCCTGCTGTGGGCATAGGGCATCGCCGCCTGCAGCTGTCGATAGCTGCAGGCGGTGGAACGGTCAGCGATGCTGACCGTTCATAAATTAGGTATGACAGTTAAGCGCTGTACTTCAAATAGTACATGCGCTACGTCGCCGCCCACACATCGCCGCCGTTAATGTACCCGCACAGTGGGGTTGATAGATGCAGTGAAGTGCTATCCCCTGCTTTAGCGCAGGTGGATAGCGCAGATGCCCCACAACGCCAGATATTAAATCTACCCCTCGGTGAGTACAGAGACTAGGAGGCTAATGCTGGTAATCAGGAAGCAGGAGCAGAGAGCTAGAGGTAACTCAGACACTCCTGGCAAGTTATAGCAGCGACACGCGGTGAGGTCAATGACTGGGGAGGCACTGGCTTGTATCAGAGCTGCACACACATATGAGCCTAAGGGATCATGTGGTCATTATATTAAAGGTGCACCAGTATATGCTTTCACGCCATTAAACTCCATCACCATCGCAGAAATATGCTATGACTTGTGGATAAGGGAGAGGGGTGGAGTTAAATGACAAGATACTTTACAGACCCACGATTCTTTGTATTATCTCCCCATCCTGCTCACTTCATTAGGAAGTGGGTGGCAGGAATGCAGTCAAAATCCCGGCAGTCATGATCCCAATAGTCAGAAAACTAACAGCGGGATTACGAAAGACAGAATCTTGCCAGGTTCCGCCCAGGGCTGTCTTTACGTATGGGCTTGAAGGGCAGTTGTCTGGGCTCGGGTATCTGGTGTCCCTGCCTGTGGAAGCAGTGAGCCATTGGAAGGGTCAGAGAACTGGAACACAGGAGGTTTGAGGTAAGGACAGTTCATAGAACACTGGGCACTGAGGACACAGCTAGGTGGGGGAGTTGACGTGACTCTGAACAGAGGCGCAGAGTCTAAAACCACCGACGGTTTTCACCGCAAGGAGGTTTGGACTTCAGTGCGTTTGGTGGACAGGTCGCGGCCCTCTGACAGAGTTCCCACACCTAACTGGCCAATCACTTAGGGATGGGTAGTGATGGCTGAGTGCTGGTGAATTTGAGACTGGTGTTTACTCTTGGCTTGGAAGCCATGGACTGAGTAGTCTTGGGAACTCAAAATATAGGGTAATCAACTGTGAAAGTCCTGCACAAAAAGGTTCTTTAGCAGCTAGTGGAAAGTTCAATCCAGAACATACAGCATCCCCATGCCGAAAGACAAATGAATGGAAAGGTAAGTATCAGAGATACCGATCAAATCAATCCCACCACCACCACCACTTTTAAAAATATCTACCATACGTCCCTTCTGTGTAATGGACGTCTCCTTTTCTCCTGAATGGAATTCTCTATGGATATTATCCCATCTGGAAACTTTCATATATGTTGCTACCTCAGTATGGATGATCAATTCCACATGGTGGGAGGAGCGGTATATGAAATGTGAGGAGAAATAGTGTAACACCGTTTTATTTACAAAAACACATCAATGGTGAATTAATAGACATAAAACAATTGATGTCCCACAAGAAAAGGGGTGGAGTTTACCACATAGGTGGAGAACCAGGTAAAACAGGCTCTCAATCAAGCATGGAGTGGAAATAGATGTTAAAGTCCCGGGATTGTTCCACTAGTAATGCTAGATGAGAGTCCACCCTTTATCCCGTGACTTCAGTCCAGCCCTCCAACGCGTTTCAGACACCTTCCAGTGTCTTTCTCAAGGATATATCCATTGAGCATTCCATTCAGGAGAAGAGGAGATGCCTATTACTCCTAAGGGACGTATGGTAGATATTTTGAACAGCGCTGGTGGTGGGATTGATTCAATTGGTATCTCTGATACTTACCTTTCCCTTCATTTGTCTTGGGAACTGTTGATAGTGTCGGCCTGGGAGCCGGGGACTGCATTGGCTTAGGAGCCGGAGAGAGATGTTGACTGCCTGGGAGCTGGAGAGAGATGTTGATGGCCTGTGGGAGCCGGAAAGGGATGTAGATGGCCTGGGAGCCAAGAGTGATGTTGATGGCCTGGGAGGCCGGATTTTCCTAATGGAACTGAGCAATTAAGCGAGGGGCATGTACATATTCATCATTGACCCAACTTCTCTTCTCAGGACCATATCCCTTCCAGTCTATGAGATACTGGATGCGGCTGTATCTTTGTCGAGTAGACTGGGATCAGAATCCCGACGGCTAAATGCCCAACAGTCGGGATCCGACTTACAGGCGCTATTCTCCTTCATTGGGGTCTGTGGCCCCCATAGAGGGAAAATAGAACCTGTGGCGAGCGACCGAGCCTGCAGCGTGGTGAGCGCAGTGAGCCCACATGGGGCTTCTTTGCGCTAGCCCTGCTGTTGGAATACCGGGATTCTGATGTCGGTCTATTGACTGTCGTAATCCCAATACCACACCTGTAGTCTATAAAAGGGTAGGATTCATCAACAGTGTCAATTTTATAGTGTTTTCTATGTAATTCTGTAATTGTGTTTATAATATTCAATCAATAGTCACCAATGACTGGTGCCCAGTGAAAAAATCATTAGATGGTGAGCGGCTTTTGAAGATATTTACACGGCTATGCATAAATTTGCAGCCATACACATCCATTCGGCACATTAATTTGCAAGGCAGGATTTGACTAATGTGGGACGGTGTCCAATTAAATGCTGGCCACTGTGAATTTGCAGCCTTGCTATCAGGTCTGAATTACCCCTAGTCCCAGACACCGTTGAGCAGTGCCTCTAAGTCTTGCATGATGAGATTCTGACATGGGGTTATTTGGAGCTGATCGCTGTTTTGTGTGATAATCGAATGCGCATGCGTACGGATCACAGTACACGTGTGCAAGGCCAAACCGTGACAAAAACCTACAAATAATCTAATAGCAATCCCCTCCCAATTTGACTGACAGGAAGCCAGCGATTGTGGGTGGCAACTTGCCATTTTATGGGAGTGTCAGGAAAAATGCAGGCGTTCCCAAGTGATTCAGGGAGGGTGTGTGCCGTCAGCTTCGGCCTCGATCAGCCTGTATCTGTCGCAGAGTTGTGGAGTATTCTTGCTCGTTGCAGGGGTTACATGGTCGTTGCTAGGGTAAAACTGCTCATTGATAGGGGTTTCTTGCTCTTTGCCAGGTGTTCCATGCTCATTACCAGGGGTTTCTTGCTCCTTGCCAGGGGGTTACATGCTCCTTGCCAGTGGTTTCTTGCTTTTTGCCAGAAGGTTTCTGGCTCATTGCTTGGGGGTTATATTCTCATTAAAGGGGTTACATGCCCGTTGGCAGGGGTTTGGTGGTCATACCTGCCCCAGTGCTCCCAGAATCTGGCACTTCCAGAAAATGCTGTATGCACTGCGCTCCCCTAACAGATGCTAGAAGTGCAGTAGAACCACTAGCATCTGTCTTCTCCAAGGCGGTGGCCATTTTTGGAGGGACAATTTAAGCAGCTTCCATGTGGACACCCAGCCCACATGGAATCTGTAGACAGAGGCCCCGCACCCCTCCTGCATCTACTCTTACCGGTAACGCTTGGGCTGTGGTGGCATAGTTAAACCACTGGTTGATGCCCCGCCTTTGTGAACATTCACGTGTGCAGTAGGTTCATGGAGGAGGGGCACTGACAACCTACTGTCGGTTTGAATTAAGGTTTGTTGAAGTTAGTAGTACATAGATGGAGTCTTGCAGAAATGAAGGCCAACTGGATCAGGAGGAACTTAAATAATCAGCATTATATTTTTAATTTAATAAATGTCTTTCAGAACTGAAGCTTTGGTGGAGTTCACCGTTAGTTGGCACAAGTTTCTAAAGTAAATTGTTGTTTGTCTCTTACAGGACATTATCGGGGACCCATTTCAGTTTGCAGACTCTAGTAAGGCCGGCATTTCTGGCAACTGCTGCGAACCATAAGCTCGTACCTAAAGGAGGGCGGAATACTCACGAGTGCAAGTGAATGCAGTTGTGGCACATTTAACTCAATGCTTATGATTGTGTGTGAATTGTATATTTGCAGATCATAAAACTTGGTTCTCTAAGCAGTGTAAATGAAGATTTTAGATCCCTATCTGTAACCAGTGGTGTGACTAAAGGCTTAAAGGCCCTTGGCAAACTCTCAAGATGGGACTTCTATTGGATTTCCCTTAGATCTACCCCTTGGGTTGCAGCGCATTTGGGGGTGGGGGGGTTAGACATATAATCATACTTATATTGTTACATGTAATATGTGTGATGACCGTCTGAGCCCTGGGATTACATGTAATATGTGGATCATAGCCGCCGATGCTCTCAGAATGCAGCACTCACATTCAGTTCTCCTTCTTGTATAAGCCCACCCCCAGTCTCCCATTGGCTAGTTACACAGGGGCTAGAAGCTGAGTGCAGTGGCAGTTATGAAAGATGCAGCACTGCTGATATATAAATCACAACTCTAATTGAACTGAATAGTAACTTAATACTACTGTGTGGGGTTGCAGCATGGTCCAAAATTCAACTAGGGGAGCCACCCCTATATCTTGTCTTCTATTTCTGCTATGTTCTTTTTGTGCTATTTCCTCGCATCACATTATGTCATACTTTCCAATAAAATAAATGTCAAGGACTGGCTGTCAGTTTTTTCAAGAGTTTTATAGACCTGCCGATTTTGCTTCTGACAGTACCAAGGTTTGTGGACAAACTTGCTGATTCTTGGCCTGCTTCACTATGTATGCCCTGATCCAGAGCAGTGATTTGGATTCTATTGAGTTCAATACTCTTGAAAGTATTAACTAGACCAGGCATGTCCAACGTTGGCCCTCCAGATGTTTTGAAACTACACATCCCAGCATGCTTTGCAATAGTTTTAGCATTCTCTAATAGCAAAACTGTGGCAAAGCATGCTGGGATGTGTAGTTTCACGACATCTGGAGGGCCAACGTTGGACATGCCTGAACTAGACATTATTTTCTATTATCTCGGCATATACTCAGAAGATTGGCACTTATTATGGTTCACTCACAAAGGCAAATTCCTTCTCAAATGGACAAAACCATGTGCACTGCAGATGGGGCAGATGCAACTTGTGCAGAGAGAGTTAGATTTGGGTGGGGTTTTACTTCAAAGTGAGATCTATATTGCAGTGCAAAAAATAAAGCAGCCATAATTTACCCTGCACAGAAACAAAATAACTCACCCACATCTAATTCTCTCTGCACAAGTTACATCAGCCCCACCTGCAGTGCACATGGTTTTGTCCTTTAGAGAAGGAATTTGCCTTTGCGACTGAACCAGAATAAGGGCCATTGCCCGTTACCTGGACCATATTTTCTAGATGTGGGCACTCCTCCAAAAACATTATATATAGCACCAGCATAGCACAGCCCCAAGAATTCCCAGAAATCCCTGGCCTAGTGATTTTCAACTTTTTCAACTTGCGGCACACCAAAAAAAAAGATTTTAAAATGGCCAAGGCACACCCTCAGAACCCCACAGGGAAAAACACATTGGCCCCCACAGAAAAAAACAAAAAAAACCCCATTGGTCTTAATATGAAAAAAAAAACCTGTCACAGTGGTTCCCACAGGAAAGAAAAATTGGTACTTGTTTCCTATCTGGGCGCCCACGATCAAAATCGCGGTCATCGGGGGTAAAAATCGCGGTGATCGCGGTCATCGCGGGCATCGCGGGTAAAATTGGTTGGTCGCGATGCCCGCGATGACCGCGATCACCGCGATTTTCCCATAGGGAACAATGTTAAAAAGGCTGATTGACCGCGATTTCACTGTTAAATGGCTCAATTGACCCGATTTCGCCATATTAACCCTGAATTAGGCCCAATTAACCCTTAAATGTCCCCAACAATTTTTAACGCCACCCCACGATCCACGCCAACCCGAAGCGTGGCGAGCGCAGCGAGCCCGCGAGGGGCGGCGGTACGCGTCCTCCGACCTTTTCATGCCCTACTATCCACGTCGGCGTGGTGTGGGAATATAATAGTGTGGCGAGCGCAGCGAGCCACCGAGCCCGAAGCGTGGCGAGCGCAGCGAGCCCCGCGAGGGGACGCGGATACCTTCACAGGTAGACGCGTCCCCTCGCGGGCTTCACAGGTGTCCGGGTCGCCACGGACACCTGTGAAGCCCGCGAGGGGACGCGCATAACTGTGAAGGTATCCGCGTCCCCTCGCGGGGCTCGCTGCGCTCGCCACGCTTCGGGCTCGGTGGCTCGCTGCGCTCGCCACACTATTATATTCTCACACCACGCCGACGTGGATAGTAGGGCATGAAAAGGTCGGAGGACGCGTACCGCCGCCCCTCGCGGGCTCGCTGCGCTCGCCACGCTTCGGGTTGGCGTCGATCGTGGGGTGGCGTCAAAAATTGGGGGGGACATTTAAGGGTTAATGGGCTCTGTGGCCCATTTAACATTGATTCCTATGGCAAAATCGGGTTGATTGAGCCATTTAACACTAAAATCGGGTCCATCGCGACTTTTAACATTGTTCCCTATGGGAAATCGTGAGCATCGCGTCGCGGGCATCGCGGGTACGTTTATGGCCGGCCGCGACGCGACCGACGCGATTTTTCAGGTTTAACATGGTTTTCAATGGGAAAATCGCGGGCATCGCGTCGGTCGCGTCGCGGGCAGGCATAAATGTACCCGCGATGCCCGCGACGGGCGCCCAGATAGGAAACAAGTACCGAAAAATTGAATAAATACAGAAAAACAAATATTACATTGGTCTCCTCAAAAAATAATAATAATTGAACTGTCCCCCATAGAACACAAAAGAAAAACACATTGACCCCCAGATGAGTACAGTACAGTCTGTGCCAAACTAATCTGCTTGAAGAACACAGGAGAGACCTTATGCCAATACCAGTTGTTCTCAGTGTGTAGTGCACTACCGGGTAGAGTTAAAAATGCCCTCATGTGAACACCATAGGAGTCACTGTCTAGCTGCCACTGTGTTCTGCTAGGGAGCTAGTGGTGACATTATAACAGCAGGACACCGGAGCAGCTCCTCACCTGGCTCCCTGAGATGCATCTTCTCGAAATCCTATTCATATCCTATGCAGTCTACAGGCAGCTTCATAGGCAAGAAGCCCATGAGGCGGGACACCGGAACTGACACTGACACCATCAATGTGAGAGAGGGAGCAGCAATGGTGATTAGCGGATGACAAGAGGAGGAGGGGCCACATTTGGACTCACTGACATCGGAAAGGGGGGTTCTCATATGCCCAGAGAGAGACCAGTGAATAACAGTTGAACTGGTGGTGGTGACTGTAAACTGGTGCAGACATCTCTAGCTCTGGGGCACACTTAAGAACAGCTCAAGACACACTAGTGTGTCACTGCACAATGACTTATTGTCTGGCTGAACCCCTATATATAATTTGAATTTGACGACAGATAAGAACCATTTGGCCCATCTAGTCTGCCCCTTTTTTTTACCCTTCAGGTAATCTCAACCCTTTTTAATCCTTATTTCTTTGTAAGGATATTCATATGCCTATCCCAAGCATGTTTAAATTGTTCTACTGTCTTAGCCTTTACCACCTCTGATGGGAGGCTATTCCACTTATCCACTACCCTTTCTGTGAAGTAATTCTTTCTAACATTTCCCCTGAACCTACCTCCCTCCAGTTTCAGTGCATGTCCTCGTGTTCTATTACTTATTTTCCTTTGAAGAAGATTTCCCTCCTGTACTATGTTAAAACCCTTGATATATTTGACGATTTCTATCATGTCCCCCCTTTCCCTTCTCTGCTCCAAATTATACATGTTAAGATCTTTTAGTCTATCCAGGTAAGTTTTGTGATGTAGGCCATGCACCATTTTAGTTGCCCTTCTTTGTACAGTCTCTAATGTATTTATATCCTTCTGAAGATATGGTCTCCAGAACTGGACACAGTATTCCAGATGAGGCCGTACCAATGACCTATAAAGTGGCATTATTACGTCTTTTTTTCTGCTGCTGATTCCTCTTCCTATGCAACCAAGCATCTGACTAGCCTTCCTCATTGCTTTGCTACATTGCTTTCCTGCCTTTAAGTCATTTTAAATAGTGACTCCTAGATCTCTTTCCTCCTCAGTAGTTTCCATTATAGTACCCTTGATACTATATTGAGCCTTTGGATTTTTGAGTCCCAAGTGCATAATTTTGCATTTTTTAGCATTAAACTGTAGTTGCCATGCTCTTAACCAATTCTCAAGTTTACCTAGATCATCAGTCATTTGATTTCCCCCTCCTGGTGTGGTGTGCATATCTTTGTGTCATCTGCAAAAAGGCATAATTTCCCTTCAATACCATTTGCAATGTCACTAACAAAGATATTAAAGAGCACTGGTCCAATTACAGATCCCTGGGGTACTCCACTGGTAACATGTCTCTCCATAGAATGCACTCCATTTACTACAACTGTCTGTTTCCTATCCTGCAACCAGGTTCTTATCCATTTAATTGTTTTATAATCCAATCCCACACTTTCAAGTTTATTTAGCAGCCTGCGATGTGGGACAGTGTCAAATGCTTTACTAAAGTCTAGATATGCCACATCTACAGCCCCCCCTTGAGCTAGTATTTTGCTCACGGAGTCAAAAAAGTCAATGAGACATGTTTGGCATGATCTCCCTGCAATAAAACCATGTTGTTTTGGATCCTGTAAATTGTTTAATTTAAGATATTCCACTATTCTTTCTTTTAATAGTGTTTTCATTAATTTCCCTACTACAGATGTAAGGCTCACTGGTCTGTAGTTACTTGCTTTTTCTTTGCTTCCGCTTTTGTGCAGTGGAACTACATTTGCTCTTCTCAAGTCCTCTGGAACTGCACCTGTATCTAGTGACTGGTTGAATAAATCTGTTAATGGCGCTATAAACACATCTTTTAGTTCTTTTAGTATCCTTGGATGCACTCCGTCTGGCCCCATTGATTTATCCACTTTCAGTCTTGAAAGTTCTGTTAGGACTTTCTCCCTAATAAATGTACTTCAATCTACCTTATTTTTATGGCTGTCCTTGCAACTTAACCTTCTATAGTGAATGCGGAGCAAAAGTAATTATTTAGATGATCTGCAATTACCTTGTCTCCCTCCACCAAATTCTCGGTGTCTATATGATGATGATGATGACATTGGTTGTATTCCTATGCAGTTGTCTTTGGGATCTCGTACATGAATAGTGAATATGACTGATAATGCATCAATGTCTTCAGAGGTTCCCGTTTGCAGAGAAACCAGTTTGTTGCTGCATGTACACCGTGTGAACGCCTATTTACAAACTGTACATGCCTACTTATAACAGGCAGATTGTAACTAAACAGTGTCTAGCTCTCTTGCAAATGCTAGTTCTCTTGCAAATTCTAGTGCTAGCAAATGCACAGTTCTCTTCATCCCATCATCTCTTTTCTTTATCTCTTTACTCCCATAGGCAAACGCAGGGGGGCTTCTGGTTGCCCGAAACCCTCCTCCTCTTGGCAAGTGCCTTAAATTATGACAACAATAGCACTGGTATATAATATGATCAATAGAGCTGCCACCACATCATGCAGTGTAAGGGACAGTGTTACGATTCTGGGAGATACCCAAGCAAGGTTACCGGTGAGGACAGGCCACAATCCCAACCCTGACTCTGTTAATCTCTCCAGAGATTATAGGCACCTGCAGGGCTAATACTTCCTCTATAATAGCCATGTTTGAAGGGGCAAATTAGGTCTGCCCCAACTCCGGTGCCACCAGGCCTTACAGCGAGACAAGGTGCCCAACATCTCCAGAACGGACAAGAGGAAGACTAACTAAAATCCATACTAAACAAAATGTGGTGCAGCTGTCCCCCACGGCAAAGGATCCTCCAGCAGTCCAACGTACAATATTACTGGACTGATGACCCCTAAGCAGGTCTACTAAGGAAGGTAGTAAAGTAAAAAACAGTGATACAATTTCCTACCAAACTATTGTAAATGCAACAATGCATGAAGGTGTTAAAAATATCAGTAATTCCTATAAACTAGGCACATGGATGCAACAATGCATGAAGATATTCATAATAAGAAAAAACAACCTACGCAGTGCTGATAGAAACACTATGCATGAAAGAGAGACAATATAACTCCACACAGATTATACTGCACATGTGACTGTGGAAGAATCAAGAAATAGCAGAAAGATAACTTATCTCCATGACTGGAATGAGGGGATCTACTAGGCCGGGACCAAGATACTGAACTCTGACAGGACTGGAAAGCATGATATCTCCGGGATACAAGGAACCCTCCAGTGGCTGAACAATAGACACCTGAGGCATAAAGTATAACAGTCAACTGACAGAAGACGCCTGGCTAACTTAAAGTTAGACCGCCCAATCAGGAGTCAGCCGGAGCTGTGACATCAGACGCACACGTCCTCTGGCATGCTGAGCGCCTAAGTGAAGCCGGGCGATGAAAATCGTTGCCAGGTGACCTGGGACTTTCGCCTGGCCAAAGGCACACCCCGACCACATGCACCCTGATGCCACAGAGGACGGGGCCCCCTGGACCCGGACAGGACCCTGGAGCATAACAGACAGAGCAAAGCTGCTGCACATGCCTAGTGTACCAGCTTCTTCTACCACATTTGCTGTATATGTGGATCTGAGCCCTCAAACATTGCAATTGACCAGAGAGCAGCTGCCAGGAGTAAGAGACAGGAGCCTTACCATGAAGTGGGAGACTGTGAGCTTAGAAAGTGCAGTACTGTATCTATTATGTTTGTGTATTTATTTATTAAGATAGTTTGGTACTTGTGTAATAGCACGGCACTCGTTACATAGTTAGCGTAGCGTCCCTGTCAGAATCAGCGTAGTGTTCGCGCAGCCAGCGTAGTTAGCGTAGTCAGTCAGAAGTAGCGTAGTGTTTTTGCGGCCAGCATAGTCTGCGTCCCTGTCAGATTCAGCATAGTGTTCCCGCGACCAGCGTAGTCAGTCAGCGTTACGCAGTTACCGTATTCAGCCAGAGGTGAACGTGAAGTGACTGCATTATTTCTGACTCTGTTAATTAGGAATGGCTGCAGAACCTCTCAGCATGTTTAACCTGCCGCAGACAGAGGAGGAGTCGATGGCTTTTTTCAGCAGCACCATTTACTGCCACTGACACAAACCTGTGTTAATGGACACCCCATGTGCTTGAGTATGAAGAAGTGCATGTGGCACAGCCACATTAAAACCTACCGTATGGTCAGTCTCCGTGAGGCCCATTGGTTCCCGGGGTGTCATATACCATTTCTTACCCTCATCCGTTTTATTTATTCATGGGCGGAGGCGCTCACAAGCATATGTTTTTGTGAGTGACAACTAAAGTTGTCGAATAAAACCACCGTGCTGTACAATAACCTTATGCAGTAGGCCTGTACTGTGGACTTAATGTCGCAGCCCCAATGCCGGATTGGTGGTCCGGGTAAACTAGTGGAGGTGGATGAGAGTCTGTTTGTACAGAGGAAAAGTCATGTCGGACGCGTGCTGCCTAACAGTGGGTGTTTGGGGGCATTTCCAGAGACACCGGTGACTGTTTCATAACGCCTGTGGAAAGACGTGGCGCCAGCACACTGATGTCGGCCAGCTGGAGCAGGCAGGGTACCACCATGCACGGGTGAACCACCGCTATAATTTAGTTGATCCGGACACTGGGTTCATACCCAAAACATTGAACGCCTTTGGGGATCGTGTAAGTGGCATATCAAAAGGCAAAGGGGCACTGCGCCCCAGAATTTGGACTCCTATCTCCAGGAATTTGGTGAAAAACTGTCGGGGCAGAAAACGCTTTCCAGCGTATTCTTTATGCCCTTACTCTGCTCCCAAAGGCTGACAAAGCAGACGATACAGATACAGACACAACTGCATCAACTTCAGCTGCAGTTTCTGTAAATGCAGAATGAGAAGAATAACTGTTTAATTATTTTCTTTGGTATTATTGTACTTTAAGTTGCTTTTTTCTTCTTTATTATTAACTAAAATCCAGTTACCAGTTAACACATGTTGTCATTACTGTCTCAGATGGATGACATGACAGGTGTGAATGTGTTCCTTAAACACGCGTGGCGAGCGCGCGCGTTACGCGCCCCCCACACCTGTTCATAATCCCACTATCCACGTCAGCGTGGATTTTATAAAGTGTTACACGCCCCCACGACCTGTTCATAATCCCACTATCCACATCGGTGTGGAGTTTTTAAAGTGTGGCAAGCGCAGCGAGCCACCAAGCCCGAAGCTTGGCGAGCGCGCTCCACGAGGGGACACAAATTACTGTACATGTATTCCACATCCCATCGCTCGCTGTACTTGTCACGCTTCGGGCTCGAATCAACTCCACGCCGATGTGGATAGTGGGGGTATGAACAGGTCGGGGGACACGTAATGCGTCCCCTCATGGGGCTCGCTGCACTTGCCAGGCTTCGGGCTGGCATGGATAGTGGGGTTTTTAAAAGGAGGTGTTTGTGCCAGTATGTAACATGGAGCACTGGCAAATGCCTCCTTTATTGTGCATAAGACGCACTTGCGCCCGCATACCCCCTTTGTGCACGAGACGCACATACTACCGAACCCCCTAACCCCGTCTCCCTGAAGCGGACATGGGCAGGGTTGCCGTACCCTGCCACAATAATTTTTGAGACGCAGGAGCTGTTTGAGACGCAGGAGTGTCTGAGACGTGCCTGCGTCACAGACAGCTGGAGCGCCTCTCCGCCAGCGCCTGCATGATCCCCTCTCCGCCGGCGTCCAGCAGCGCAGGTGATCTGACGGTTACCGGACATATGTGAGAGGCGCTCACTAGGCTTGCCATGGATGCTGGGGACAGAGCCATGGACGCCGGGGACAGAGCCATGAATGCCGGGGACAGAGCCATGAATGCCGGGGACAGAGCCATGGACGCCGGGGACAGAGCCGGGCTGCCGCGGAGTCACTACGCTAAGTACGCTAGGCAGCCGTTGGCCTGCCGCGGAGTCACTGCGCTAACTACGCTAGGCAGCTGTTGGGCTACGCTGATAGTGTAGCTTAGTCTACGCTGAAAACGTAGCATAGCGGGCGCTGTGCTATTGCACAAGAACCAATATTTTTAACCTTTTCCTGACCACTTATCTTATTTAAATATTAAAAACAGCCTATACTATAGACCATCTGTACTGTTAAATATTAAACTGTATTCCATGCAGTATGCAGTGTATAAAAAACAGACTCCTGTACTTACTCCGATGCCCTGCAGAGTGGGAGATTTTGGATTACATTTGGAAACTTCCATCTAAAAATCCTGCGTTTGCCAGTGACTCCATGTGATGCTTTCTCATCTATGACTTTAACATTGCAAAAATATTGGAACATGCAATATTTAATAAAACACTGATGTGCTTGCTGTTATATAGAGGTTACAGTACCGGAGGTCACTTGCCCCAGGGTTGCATGGCTGCCAGTTCCAACAGTCATATTGTCACATACTCTATCAGCAAGTTCAAAGGCAAACTGACTCCCACATTGGTATTCTGTGAAAGCTTAATGATTATAAAGCTGTAAATGAATCTGTCTGATATATATTTTAATAACCATTGTCAGAAAAATACCCAATTTAGTACATCTGTTCTGTCCTCACGGTGCTTCTTTCTTTCCTGAGATAGACTCATTCATTTATTCCACAGGCCAGCTTAGCATGATATTTAAACTCGCACATAGACAATGACACCCTGCAAAGCCACACACTTAAAATAGCCCATTAATAATACATTGGTACATCTGCTGAATGGGGAGGCAAAATGTCAAATTGCAACAGTTAATCTTGGCGCAGCAGGTCCAGCCTTAGCCCCAGATTATTACCTTAGCCTACAACCAGCTTTAATTAGCCCGTTTACCCAATTCTCAGTTTCCTGTAGGACCGCTGAGCTGACTGCTTCTTTGTGTGTGCGGATCACAATGTAATGTGCTTAAATGTCATCTCCCATCACCTGTTGCTTGTTCATTCCTTCTAATATCTAATTTATTTGCTCACTGTCCTTTTGCAGAGTCTGTGATGTACGTCAGCACTTGCGTTTTGCACCCTGAGAATATATATTTTATTCATTAACTGATATTTAAACACATGAAAGAAATCTGTGCAATATTACATTTAAATCGGAGGCTTGTCTTTGCATTGGCGCACTATGGGGTGGATGCCGATGTGAATGCAAATCGCCTCTAATTGCTCTCACATTGTGTGCACTGAACCAAGGCCCTTATTCTGGTTGACTCGCAAGGCTGTGAATTTCACAGTCTTGCAAGTCCTCCAGATGCCGCCCGCACGACTGCTCGGCCCCCTTGCACGCCGCGATCCACACAGCTTTGCATAATCATCCATTTGCAGCCTTGGGTGCGGAGAGCAATCATTCGATGGTCGGCGACCATCGATTGATTTCTCCAGCACTCGCAGATCTGAGACACCTCTGTGGTGTCTCAGATCTCCGAGCACCCTGTGCGGGAAGTGGGCAGGCATCCACTGATGTCAGTTGCCCGGCTCCTTTACCCGTGTCACCGGGTCATCATCATGGGAACGCCCAGTGTTTTCATGCGAATGCCCAGGAAAAGCTGGGCGTTCCCATGGGCTGTACCCCCCAACATGCAGTTCTCTTTGTCCGCTCGCACCAAGCGTTTGCACATGCGCAAAACTGCGCATGCGCAGATGCTAAAAATCGGTCCCCCATGCGAACTTGCAGGGGACCAATTAAATCCAATAGATATTTCATGCAAAGCTCTCTAGTTAGACATACAGTACATGGCCGGTTACAGGTCCTGGTTCGGAGAAAAAGTAGGGGTACCAGAGGAGAGCTGTAATAATGTCATCTGAAGATGACTTTAGTATCATAGAACTCCCTACAATTTTTTTTTTTTTACTAAATTTGAACAGATCTGGGAAATGTGATCTGACTACTTAAACAAAAATTGTGTGTAAATGATCAGTTCGGAGAATTTAGCAAATTTTTCTCCAACTGATCTTTCATTTCTCTAATTCTATAAGGGTAAAATGTATTAAAGGTTCTAAAAACGAAAAAAAGCAGCCAATCCGATTCTGTCTTTAATTTTTCTATTGCATTTTGTATAATGAAAGACATAATCTTATTGGTTGCTATGGGCAACATCACCTCTTTTCAATTTTAGAAGCTTCAGTAAATACAGTATACAGTACCCCTAATAAAGTGAAAAGAAAATGCTCATTTTCACATTATTATTATTTAAATAAATATGCCCCATAGAAATGTTATTATGTGTGAGAAGATATTTTCCAGGTTAGCAGAGACCTAGAACGTGGAGCCTGCAGTCTGCCACCTGACTTTGCCCGGTCAGTCTAACACTAGTTTCATAAAGGTCCCTGTTTTATTGGCTCATTCCAGATGGATTCTAGATAAAAATTGAGTTTTTCTTTGATAAGGTGGCTTTATCTTCACTATCAGCACGTTGTCCACTTAATGTTTAACATTATCAAGTAATTAAAGCCGCGTTTGGCAGGTGGTATCCAATGCTAGCAAGGTTTCCATAGATTTCACAGCAATTTACTTTAGGTTAACAAGTTATCATCTCTGTGCCGCGTGCTCATATTGGTACCGAACCCAAAGGAAAATTGTGGAATTAAAACCAATTTCATACTGTGGGCCAGATGCACTAAGCTTTAAAAGTGATAAAATAGAGAGTGATAAACAGCCAGCCAATCAGCTCCTTCCTGCCATGTCACAGACTGTGTTTGAAAAATGTCAGGCAGGAGCTGATTGGCTGGCTGTTTATCACTCTCCATTTTATCACTTTTGTTGCTTAGTGCATTTGGTCCTGTGCCTGAAACATGAACTACTTGTCCATCGGTTTCATCTCCTTGCTGGAAGCAGACAATACAATTGCCTAGAACCTTCTATAACTATTACAGGGACTCATGGAAATCTGTCATATGCAGGGCCGCCAAGAGAAATCCTGGGCCCTGGGCCTCCTCACACACTCTTTCGGCACTGCTTTCGCAAGCAGTCGCGGGGTCTGCGGACCTGTTGTTATGCTGCTGCTTCTAAGGCGTATACAAGGACAGTGCGTGCCAAAGGCGCGCACCAAAAATTTACATGCCTATTACACGTCACACACCCATTACATATTATACTACATGCCATAATGCCCATTACATGTTATGCCACACCCCGTAATACCTATGACATATTTTACCACATGCAATAATGCCCATTACATGTTATTCCATGCACCATAATGCTCATTACATATTATGCAACACACTTTAATGCCTATTACTGTACATATAATACCACACATTTTATGTCACATATGTTCCACTTACCTAAAAGCTCATTGCTATGGGTTTCATACTTGATGCCAGGGGTAGCATGCTCTGCCAGGGGTTAACATGCTTGTTGCTATGGGTTTACATGCTCTGCCCAGAGTTACATGCTCTGCCAGGAGTTAACATTCTCTGCCAGGGGTTACATGCTCTGCCAGGAGTTAACATTCTCTGCCAGGGGTTACATGCTCTGCCAGGGGTTAACATTCTCTGCCAGGGGTTAACATTCTCTGCCAGGGGTTAACATGCTCATTGCCATGGGGTTAAACTGCTCTGCCAGGGGATATATGCTCTGCCCGAGGTTAACATGCTTGTTGCCATGGAGTTACATGCTCTGCCATGGGTTACATGCTTTGGCAGGGGTTAACATGCTTGTTGCCATGGAGTTACATGCTCTGCCAGGGGATATGTGCTCTGCCAGGGGTTACATGCTCGTTGTCATGGAGTTACAGTACATGCTCTGCCAGGGGTTACATGCTGACTTCCAGAGTTGGATCTCAGCCCTGCAGCATGCAGGGAGGCAGCAGACACAGAGCACCCAGCCACCCACCTTCCACCTTGGAACACAGTGACCTGGACATGGGTGGAGAACCAGGTCTGGGACTGCTGTCCTGGAGACATGGCACTTGCACCAGCTGCAGCTGGCGGCGCTGGGATGGGAATGTGCGGAGCGGGGCGAGGCAGGCCGGATGCTATGGAGTGGGTGGTACTCCCATGGAAGGTGGCCTCTCTCTGTCCAAGCTCCTCCCAGCACCCAGGGAATACATATGCAAAGTATTTAAGTATCCTCCTGTTGCCGAGCCATGGTAAACTCCCGAGTCAAGACCAGGGTGGAGCACAGCTCTGAACCCATGTTAACAGAATGGAGGAGGCAGCGCTGTTGGCTCCAAGCGCTGCCTTCTCCCCAGCCCCCCAATGACGTGCCGCTGCTCAGCTAGGTCGGACGCAGAGCTTTCCGACCGCAAATTCCGGGTCGCTCCTGGGATGGACCTGGGTGCGACCCAGCATTTACGGTCTGAAAGGGGTATTATAGAGTGAATATGATGCCACAATGTGCATTGTGTAGTTACAGGTGTTGTTAGTGGGGCTCGGGTGCACATTCTCCTGTGAGACGTCAGTCAATGATTATGTGAAAAGCAAGAGACATATTTGCTTTGTGATTTAGGAGAAAGTATGTGTACAGCAGACTGAAATACCAAATCACATTGTAATTGTTATCTGACGTAACCGAGGGCCTGCGTCTGATCCTGGTTATATTACCCATGGAACACAGTACATATTATTACCACTTGTGTTACCGCGCACCCACTCCCAGGTGTGTGGAAAGAGCACCAGCGTTCTCAGCAAGGACCTGCTTTTTCCTAGGGGGAGGCAGATGCGTGCTAAGTGGCCACGGACCAGTTTGGCACTATGGTGGCGGGATATCACGTGACAATTTTCCTTGCTATAAGGCTCATATAGGTTAGGGCTGGTTGCCACTTTCTAGGTGGATACCTCATGCTCTTTGTGGCTTCGGTTTTGCTGACAGCATTTTGAAGAAGAGACAGGACCAGGGTCTGCATTGTCAGGTACAGTCTTTCTGGACCACGCTATCTGGATCCAGCCACCAGCCTGAGCTAGTTGCAACTTCAGCCTATGCAAGATGGCCTGTGGCCTGTAGTAGATAAGGCACACTTTTTCTTCAAACTAATTGGTTTTGACAGGTCCACGCCCCTTTTATACAGTTTGTCCACGCCCCCATTTATACCAATTTGATATCAAACTTGATAAGCCCGTATCACGTTTGATATCAAAGTGGTATAAATAATATTAACCCCCCTGTATTAAAATATAATTGGTTTGATACTGTAACTTCATACACTGATATTGGTTATGTGAAATAACACATATATAAAGTACGCTTAATGTTATCTTAATCAGCTGGTAGAATTTCTAAACATAATGCTAAAAAAGTTGTTAGAAAAATATGGTATACAACAGATATATAATTCGTAGAAATGTAGATCTTGTTTTATATCAAATTTGATTTGTGTAGGATGTCGCGCAACGCCGATCATCAAAACAGCCGGCTGAAAGCCAGGTATTATAACGTATTAAAGCCGGGGAGTTTTTGCGGTTTTGATAAATATTATAAAGCTTTGAAAAATAAATTTAAAAGATCCGATGTGAGAAAATGGTTACAAGAGCAAGACGCGTACACATTGCACAAACCGGCTAGAAAAAACTATAAAAGGAATATGATATGCGTATCGGATATAAACCAACAGTGGCAATGTGATTTGGTATCGCTCATAGATCTGGCAAAGCACAACGACGGCGTAAAATATATACTAACCGTCATCGATATATTCAGTAAGAGGGCCTGGGCTGAAAGTCTGACTGCTAAGAGCGCGACGACTGTCGCTAAGGCTTTTGAAAAATTATTCCAACAGGGGGACGTACCGAGGAAACTACAAACCGATAATGGTAAAGAGTTTCTAAACAAAGTCCTAAAAAAGTTGTTAGAAAAATACGGTATACAACATTTCACAACCAATAATGATGTGAAAGCCGCCGTTATAGAACGCTTCAATAGGACTTTAAAAACACGAATGTGGCGATATTTCACGGCGAATAATACATACCGATATATAGACGTTTTACAAGCGTTCATTACCAGTTATAATAACACATACCATAGAACGATTAAGCGAGCTCCGAATGAGGTTGATGGCTCTAATGCGCTGGATGTCTTCAAGACGATATATGGCGATTACTTTAGAAGTAAGAAAACAAAGGCTTGTTTAGCGGTCGGGGACCACGTTCGTATCTCAAAATATAAGGATATATTTCAGAAAGGTTACGAACAGAGTTTTTCTGAGGAAATATTTGTAATACGCGGCGTGAACACTAAAGGACTTAAGCCGCTTTACATGTTGGAGGATCTCTACGGGGAGGCTATAACGGGTAGTTTTTACCCCGAAGAACTTCAAAGTATACCGAAAAACTATAATAGGATTTACAAAGTGGAGAAGATTTTAAAAAATAAGACGGTTAGAGGGAGGAAACACGTATTAGTCAAGTGGCGTGGATACCCCACAAAATTTAACAGTTGGGTCGCTGCATCGGAGATAAAAGATATATAAACAAAGAGGAAGATGGATGACAAACCCTTCTACATAACATTGCCGAGTAACGCCTCAGCCGATACATTTCCACAAAATAAGATTTCTGACTATACCACAAAGTTAGCAAGGCCGATAGACTTAAGTGGAGATTGGGAAGTAGCTCTTACAGAAATACAATACCCACACACCTGGAATACAATCGATGTGCGTGATTGTGTGTTGAAAATAACAAAGTGGGATGGGACGAGCGGTACATCAACGAGGGTTTGCGTTAAACCGGGGTTTTATGAAACCATCGGGGCGTTACTGTTTTCTTTCAACGCTGAAATTGAACGACATAAACTGGATGGTTTAAAACTATTGTACGATCCGCTTGAACGAGAGATAATCATCGACAACAAGGCGATGTACAACATCACAGCCGGTCCTAAATTGTCGAGAATACTGGGGTTATACCCGAAAACTAAGTTTTTAAAACCGTGCGCCGACATCAGCGGAGGGCAATATACGCTCTTCGTGTACACAGATATTATCGAACATCAGAGGGTCGGTGATAGTTATGTCCCGTTGTTGCGCACCGTTGAAATAAAGGGGCGTAACAACGAGATGGTCACTATACGGTATGAGAAGCCCGATTATGTTCCGTTGTGCAAGACGCATTTTGACACTATAGCCATAGAGATAAAGAATGATCAGAACGAAAACATGTCATTCAAGTTTGGGAAAGCGAACGTGAAACTACATTTCAGACGCCGCAAATCCGAATTTTATTAAAGACAATGGTGGCCGTTAAAAATTATGGGGACCCGGGGCTCTACGCGCAATATTATAAAACACAGGCCGGTAATGGATTACCCGGTTTTCACGGCAGCGCGTATATGTACGGGTGCGGTTTAGGTGGAATTTTTCGAAGCCTGTTCAGAAAAGCGGTACCGCTTTTCCGAAGAGGACTGGCGATAGCAAAGCCCCACGTGAAGAATGCAGCACGCAACATCGCGAAAGACGTCATCGGACAAGCCACAGCGGCGGTTGTGAGCAAAATACACGACGCAAATCAAGCGAAGCAAGATGGATCAGGTTTAATCTATGCCAGGAAAGGGGCGGCTAAAAATAAACGGAAGCGGGCAATACGACTTCCGACATGGTGCAGACCCCTTTTAAACAAAAAACGGAGCAGACGCGGCTTAATTAAAAAAAGGAAACCGAAGCGAAGGGTCGGTGATATTTTTTAAGCATGTCTTTCATACACAATGAATCCATGGAATGCGCAAAATCTGAACTTGACCTTTTTGACGTACCACCGACGCAGACCAGCGTAGAGAAAAGCCTCTACGTCGAAGTTCAACCTTTGGCGGCATTATCCGAGACCGCGCCGCTTGAATTCTACATAGCGGCCAGCGGGGAACACTACTACGATCTGAACAACACGTTGCTGTACGTGACCTGCAAGATCGTACGGCCTGATAACACTGCTATAGCTCAAGACGCCAAGGTCGCTCTTATTAATTACCCCATAGCAACTTTATTTAGCCAGGTTGATGTCACTTTGGGCGATAGGCTCATATCGCAGTCCAATAATCTTTACGCTTATAGGGCCTACATAGAGACCATACTGAATTATAGCTCAGATGCGTTATCCACAAAACACACAACTGGATTATTCTACAAAGATGTGGCTGGAGAACACAACACAAGAACCCTGGATGGTGTAAACACAGGGTTTATAAAAAGGGCAAGAACAACGGCACAAAGTCGAACGGTTGAATTATTGGGGCCGCTACACTGTGACCTTTTTCATCAACATAAACTAATATTGAACGCCGTGGACTTGAAGATAAAACTCATCAGAAACAAAGATGCTTTCTGCTTAATGTCTGCTGAAGCGGAGGCCTTTAAAATTCAGATTGTTGCAGCGTCCCTGTTTGTGAAAAGAGTTCAGGTCTCACCCGCAGTCCGGATTGGACACGCCCAGGCCTTACTGGCCACCAACGCCAAATACGCGATCGATAGAGTGGGCATGAAGATCTATAGTATACCGACGGGGAGCCGCGTATTTAATTTAGAAAACCTGTTTTTAGGCCAGGTACCAAAAACCGTTATAGCCGCTTTTGTAGATAATGAAGCGTTTTCAGGAGCCTATGACAAAAACCCTCTACGGTTTGAACATAAAAATGTAAACTTCGCATCCCTATACCTGGATGGAACACCGCATCCTGCCAAACCATTTCAACCAGACTTTGAACACGGTAACGCGGTTCGCGAGTATATGTCGCTCATTCAGATCACAAATAAGCAGAAATCAGATTCGGGTATACTAATTGACCGTGAAGAGTACCTCAACGGCTACACACTATTTGCTTTTGATCTGTCGCCTGAACAGGAATGCGCGGAGCATCTGTCTCTAATCAGAACCGGTAATCTACGAGCTGAATTCCGGTTTGCAGGAGCACTAGACCGGACAGTCAACATAATAATATACGCATTATTTGATAATATCATCGAGATCAACCAGAGGCGCGATGTGCTGTATGATTATCTATAAATGAAATAAATAATTTTTATATTTATCGTATATTTACCAATATTCATCACCCCAAGCAGCGATATGAACACATTGCAGATAAATTGTATACTGTACGCTAATCCGGTGACGCGCCTGTTTTTTAAAGGGACCTACCCGTGTGATATGCTTCCGAGCGGTAAACTATCGCAATACCCCTGCGCGTTTGTAATCAACACACACACCAGCGCCCAACCGGGGGAGCATTGGTTGGCCGTTTATTTTAACAACCAGCGCGAGTGTTACTTTTTGGACTCTTACGGTTTAGAACCTGACAACCCCCTATTCCCAAAGGCCATAATAAATTTTTTAAACTCAAATTCAAAAAGAATTTATCACCAAAATAAGCAGTTGCAAGGTTTTAACAGTACCGTTTGTGGACAATATTGTATATACTTTATATTTTTCATGTGTAAAAATTACAAATATACAGATGTGTTGGGCCGTTTTAGTTTTGATACAAAACGTAATGATCGCTATGTATCAAACTTTGTAAGACGTCTCCCTAGAAGTCATTGTTTGAGTCGATATACGGGTAACTGTATACAGTCCTGTGTCACCAGTAACCAACAGGTGTTTGATAAAAATAATGTGTAATACAAAATTGTTTGTGTAACTTGTAACTAATGTTGTGATTGAAGCGCTGTATGTACATTGCTTATGGTTACTTTCTATTAAAAAATCTTGCTTATTGAACTTTATACCGTGTGATTGCATATTTTTGCAGACAAACTGGTTAGAATCAAAGAACAAAACATCATTTTATAAATCATAATCATATTTTATTGGTACAGAAAAAATGTATTTACAGCAAAATAATCACGAATAACACGATAAACTTTACAGTTAAAACAATACACTAAATACATGATACAATACAAATTAAACGTCATCGTACAAATTAAACAAACAAAAAAAAAAAATACATCGTATAAAAACATTATAAAATAGTTATATGTTAAAGGTTCAACCACTGCGAATCCTGAAACAGATTTACGGATCTTTTCCTCGGTAGTAAGTATCCGTGTGGCGTTGTTAACCCGGGGGAATTTAAAACATTTATACGACTTTTTTTAATGTTGTGTATTGGGGAGGCTATATTTACATTGCCAATTTCATCATCGTAGATTTCAGCTTTTAAGCGATCTAACTGTAATCTGTTTGATGCATTACCAACTACAGTGGACGGGATATTCAACTCAGCCATAGCGCGCATAAATTCAATCCATCCGTTAGGCATTTTATGACTCGTCACGCTGTGGTTTTGCGTGATACCCCTTATCAAGTCTAACACATTGGATCCTGGCACTGTGACACCTTTATACATAAACACACCCTTGCGGTCCCAATTCGCAATGTCTTTAGAGCGAACCATTTTACTCATTAGTATTTCACAGTTCTTTTTATACCGCGCATTAACACTGTTCAAGACATCGTGGTAAACAGCGTCGGTAGCATCGTCTTGTGTTGGGTTAGTTGTATCCTCAACAGCATTTGCACCGGGTGATAAAAGCGTTAAAGTTGACATTTCTCTATCAGTTTGTTTACTCAACACCAGGTATCTCTGTAACACAGCTGTGTAGCGTTTTGCCTTTTCATACTCTGATAAAGCATTATTATGTAGTATACTTATGATCTCAGCATCTAGGCTTTGCGTGGCTGTTTTGCGTATATCATCGCCGGTTGGTTTGTTGTTTAAACGGTCTATCTGTTGCTGGGGGACCAGATACATTTTCTCAGAGTATTCCATCACCGATTAGACAGTAGTCCGGTAATTAATGGAATGGCAAATCCTAGCAACGATCCGATGAACCCACCCGACTGTTTCACCAACCTCTTCTTTTTCCCAATGGCGCATTTCTTATTACAAAGCGATTTTATAAGGGACCTCTTCTTTTTAAGGTAGTTCAACTGGCGCTGTGACAGGGGTATTTTACCTTTAAGCGTATTGAGAGCAATCTCACATATGGCTGTCACCAAATCGTTTGAAGCGTTGGATAATATAGCGTTTCTTTGGGCCGGTTTGGCTTTAATGAGGGTTTTTAAAAGGGCCCAATTACGCCTTATCCTGGTCGACATGTTCACAGCTGTTAGAAGTGGTAATGAATGACTATAGGATGCGCGGTTATAGCTATTTAGAACCCCGCTTCTTAACAACATAAGCTACTGGTGTGTCGGGGGGAAATAAACCGCTTCGTAAACGATAATCATCAAGGGCATTGTTTCTTAAATCAACCAGTAAATAACCGTATGGAGGCTCCGTAGCGGACTCATAGGCTTCAAGAAAAAAACGATATTTTGATGGGTACATTTGTCTAGCCAGAATGCTAACCTGCATTTTATCCCTGGGGTTTTTAAACAGGACCATATATTTTGTGTTTAAATGTATAGTCCTGCTCTTTCTACCTTGACAAAATATGTTTTGCACAAGGTACATGACACTGAGATTACGATGGTGCACATACTTTGTGAACGCTTTCTCAACCTCAGAATTATTACTCGCAGCATCCATCAAGTCATCTATCACCGTTAAATTAATCTTATCAGGGGGAAAAAGCTGGTCGTCGCTAAATGACTCGGGCAACCCCTCTATAAAACGCATACCAGGGTGAGCACTCAGAAGTTGGTCATATATCGGTTGCCAACAGGTGTAAAACCAAACAATATTATCAGGTACATGCGTCATATGTGTGGATGCGTGTTGTATTAGCGTTTTCACAAAATAACTTTTCCCCGAATTGGAGGGTCCGGCTAAAATACAGGAGAAGGGGTGTTGAAAACGGATATCCATCTTAATAACCAAATGGTAGGGTTGTAAAATTATCCGTGAGGTTACGTTTAGTGTAAACGCACTTTTGCGTTTTCTGCAGCATACGGGTTTCAATCTGCCAGTACTTTTTCACACGTACTATACCGGGCTGCCTGGTCACAATTTTTTTCTGATCCTCGCCTTTGGGGTTTAAAGGATAATCTAAGACCAGTTCTTTCAGACTGTCAAAGTTAACGTGCTGCTCATTACAAACATTCAACGTTATACCTTTGACCTTGAGGCTCGTCTTGCCGTTGCTTAGTCTATAGCCGTATGACTTGGGGCCGGCTGAAACAAACTCTGTTATATGCGTACCAGATGGTAGTTCGCTGGTCAACTCCCCTAGATAATCGCCTAATGGCGGATTCCAGTCACCGGGCCTGCTGACAAAAATTACAGAATCTGTATCGTGATACAGACATCTATCTTGTAATCTATCCAATAGGTTGTACAACTCGACGCGGGCGTGCGCTGTGGTAAATGCTGCTATAAATATATTTGTTGTTGAAGACCTGGTATAATGGTCTTTGGCGTATTTCCAGTTGACCATAACAGTTTCTGAGTCTATGAAGTCTAAAGCAGACACCTCATAGTGTGGTTGAAAGGCATATTCAAAAAGCTTATCAGGATCTGTCACTAGACAAGTATTGGGCATGTTGCTACGTTGACCAAATTTACCCCATAATGAGTTTAAAAACAATTTAGAAATTTGTCTTTTGGCGGGGTTGACATTTATGTGTTCGTGTCTTAAAGCTATGCCCTCATTTTTTTGATACGCGTCTATGTACTCTTGTTGTTTCACAGAGTCTGTACACCAATCGGGGTAACCAGAAGCCTCCTGTTTATCTCTGAGGTGTGTTTTAATGTAACCTGAAAACAGATCATCAGATCTCTCATCAAAATGCCACACCTCATAGATTTTACACACTTTGTACCCCTTTTCTATAGCAAGATTTATCTCCACTGTGCACCATGTACCGGTTAGGGCGCGGTTTTCTGAGTCATGAACACACGGCTCACACTGTCCAGATTCGGCGCATGTGCGGCACAGCGGAAACATTAACTTACCATTCATTTTAACCGGTAAAACTGGAAAGAAAAGGCCTCGCGGAGGATTAATTTTTAATTTAACAAAACCGAAATACTTTGTGACATCATCAAAGTCCTTATAAATGATGCGTGGGTGACGTATAGGATATGTTTTGGTCTTGTTGACAAATGGGTATAGGCTAGTAAAGTCAAAATAGTGTATTTTTTCATCGCACTCTGTCTTGTGATAAAGTTTTATGGCGTTAGTGCGGCCGCCATAAAGACCATCACGAGGATCCAAGGGTTCAGGGATTTCCAAACCTTTCAGAAAAACCTGAAGCTCCTCATCAGTCTCCCTCATTTTCTTCCACTCACAACCCCACATCTCCCTTATCTGAAATCCACACCGTTTAAGGTATTGTATCCTTAACTGTGTCTTGTGCCGCAGTTGACCGTAGGTTGTTTTAGTCAGATTGTTTTCATCATCGGTTTTGTAACAGTTGTCACAACCGTGATAAAAACACCCCTGGAATTCAAAAGCTGTTGGCACGCCGTTAATCACGGCGTAACCATCCAGACTGTATCTACCGACTTTCTTCTCACCACCTTGTAAAGCGTGTCTTATACTCACACCTTCTTTGTGTTCTATGTACATTAACCACTGTATGGCTGGTGTTGAGTAACGCTTCTGGGTCTTGTGATAGTTATCACCCGGTACAAGAGCCAATGTGTTTGCCTGTAAATATTTACAACGATACATAGCCATACAAACCGACGCTAAAGTCGTCAGTTGGAATGGATCAACGTGACGTTTAACGACTACATCTTTTTTCTCTGCCGCTATTACAAACTCCTGTTCTGTCATGGCTATAACGGCTGATCTGAAAGCTGCGCACCCTTTTTGCAATATTCTGACATCCTCTTTACAATATCGTATTAATTCTTTTTGAAAATTAAACGCCTTGTGTTTGTTTTTTTCGTACCACTCTGTAACATCAGCGGCCTCCTCAGGCATCATGTGTTGTAGGCCAAAATATTCTATTGAGGGCATGACCCCTATGTAATTTTGGTTATCGGTTGTGTTAAAAAAATGCGGGAAATGACCTTTAACGCCATCAAATCCCATGGCCTTTGGAAATCTGCTCAATTTCATGGGGAGAAAATTGAGAGAGTCTATAAACCTAATCTTCAGATCTTTTATTGTGATACACATTATGTTTCCGCCATTAGAGATGAGGGATACTGTATACCGCTCTTTGATGATCTTGTTCAATACAAAATACGAATCATACCGCCCAGCGTTATGGGCTATGAATGTGTAATGCGCAAATTTTGGTTTCATGAACGTCTTTACAAAATCATCGATACAACCTTTGCCCTTAAACTCCCAGGATTTCTCACCCATTAATGTGAGAGCGTAACAGTAGTTTGGTATATGTATACCTGTCTCCTGCATGCATTCGAAATCAAAAAAGATGTATTTGGTGGTGGGTTCTTCCGCTTTGATGGGCTGTATGTAACACAAATGATCCGCAAACCCATCAACATATGCCTTGCAAGTAGAGCACTTTAGCCCCTGACACTCATGAGACCTGCGACGGTAGAGACAACACCTGTCGCAATAAACATGTTCAAGACAGGATATTTTGCGATCTAAAGCTAAGGATTTGTGCTCCTCTAAACATTCACGCGATCTGCAAAACACCCTACAAACCGAACATCTTAATGCGGAAGCCCCATCATCAGCGCACGCTTGTCTGTGACAAGCCTTACAAAAGAAAAGACAATCGTGGCTATTTTTGCGCTCATAAGTTCGATTACATAAGGAACAGAAAAATCTCGATCCGAGAAATGCGCAGATATTAATCAGTCCATAATAGTGTGAATCGTGATATAATACATACAGGGTATCACCGTAGCGCGTATCTGAAGAATAGTAATGCCAAGAACGATTATTATGATATAATATTGTAATTTTTGTTTTTAAGTGTTTTTCAAAAACAACAACGTCGGTAAAGCTGACTGCTTTATCGATCGGTAGGTTCAAATCCTTATGAATTTGAAGCGCCCGATCGTGTATTTCAGCGTCTGTGGCATTACCTTTATCCAGAAGTTTGCAGATCGATGCCGCAAAGCACAAATAATTGTGCGTATTGTTGAAATCGTACAGGTGTCTTCTGCGCCTTTCTATAATTAAGCTGTATGGAATGCGTCTAAGGCCGCGACCAGTTAGGGCCCCACCCGCTCTATTTCTAAAAACAGTGATCACAAACCTTAAACCCGTGCCTAATAAGAATTCAGCGTTACTTTGAAGAGTGTTTGTAATTTGATTCAAGAAACTGACAGCGTCTAATGATTCTTGCGGCTTTCGGTGTGAGTAGATGGCGTTGTGTAAACCACCCCCCTCCAATCTTAACTGTACACGATCATTAGGGTCAACACCAACCATGAATTCATCAATCATAACCTGTATAGCGTTGTGTACGGCTTCAACACCCTCTGCAAATGATGTAACTCTTTCCAAATTAACAAATTGAAAATGATTATGATACTCAATAGCTCTGAAATTAGGATGGTGTCGCTCATACCTGTTAACAGCTTCTAAGTACACATCTCGCCGACCTTCACCATTACCGGGTGGCGCACCCCCATCTATGTCATTATGCATGGGCGTTGCGGGGTGTTCAACATTGTCAGGTGACGCAGCGTCACCCGGTAATGGTTGGTCCGGTGATTTGTCAGCCTGTGCACCTGGGGTTGGGGTTGTGCATCGCCCCCTGTGTTGTTTACGCTTTCTCAGCCTGTATATGCATTTTAAAGCCTGTTTTATTTTTGAACGGCGAAATAAGTGTGAGATTTTGCACGGTACATTTGCTTTAATTCTTGGGACTTTTTTACACACATGTAAATTACGTTTCAATCCATAACCCACCATGCCTAGTCACGGATCCGTTTCAATTATCTCTGCAAAATGATACATGTTCGCTTTAATAAAATCCCTAGTCCTCACGGTCTCTGCTATATGGTTTGATGTTACATTCATGTACATTTCTACAAGTTCTTTAATGATCTCTGGCTTCTTTTTTGAACCATAAAGCTCATCTTTTATACGGTTCAACATGGTATTGACATTTCTACGCATGTACCCTATATGCTCACGCATCCTCCCCATGACCGCGTAGTATTGTATTTCCGCATCTTGTCCTAATTGTTCCACATTCTGACCCCCATCAACTATGTCTGTCGATACCACGGTCGGCGGGGCATCCACACCGCCCGATGCGGTTGCCTCGCCGACCGTGGTAAAAACACTGGGCAGTTTTGTGTAATCATCACCCATTACTTTATCAGGGATTCCGGCTACAGATGTTACAGCCTCATCATCATTCTGTGGTGTATCTGAGACTGACTCTTCACTAGGGGTGATAAAAAATGTTTGACCATTTAAGTCCTCATCATTAGCGGATAATGTATCTGCAGGCGTGTTACTGACCACGCTTTGCGTTTCTGTAGTATGATGTTCCTGCGTGTCTGAAATTACGATGACATCATCATCCGTCAGCGGCGTGTATCTCTCTCTTGACAGTCGTAAAGTTTTACGAGTCTTCACAGTCTTTGTATTACCGGCAATGTCAATGTCGGATTCAGTAGGTGTTGCAGGTGTTGTAAATGCGTGCGGGTAATCCACATTACTCACGGTTGGCACTGTTTGTAATGCAATTCTTTTTCTCACGGGTCTACCTTCCGAATATTTCAATCTTCTTTTAAGGTCTGATAAATCGGCCTTGTTTTCTTGACCGACTCGACTTTTTGTAATTCTCCGCTTGCTTGGCTTGAAATCATCGCGCTCGGCGGCCATGATCTCGGCCCTTGATACATCTTCTTGAAGTTGTGGGTCGATCACCGTTTTAGCTGATTCACCCCCATCCATTTCAGCATTGAGTGGTTGAGCAACCCCGGCCGCTGCTATCATTTTTGCGAATCGTCGCGGATCCGCTGTAAATAAAAAATAACAACGTTTTAGTTACACATTCGCGGACACTAAGACAACCGCTTTATAACACCTTCAGACCCACCTCCCAAAACACCCACCCCATCCATGTCGGTTTGCATCTACACAGTCTGTTTAACACCTGTGGTTTCCATTTGTAAAGAACAATGATGAACGCGGTCCTATATAAGAAACTAAATAAATAAACATTACATCACACACCTGAATATTTGCCAGATCTTTCCATCGGCGTGGTTCCTACTGTAATAAAAATCACACCGTTTTAGTTACACATACGCGGCCACAAAGACAGTCGCTTTATAACAACTTCAGACCTCCCAACCCCCACCTTCCTTGTCGGTTTTCATCTACACAGTCTGTTTAATACCTGTGGTTTCCATTTGTAAAGAACAGTGGTAAATGTTGTGCTATATAAGAAACCAAATAAATAAACATACACGGGTATTTGTCAAAGGTTTGCGCCGGCATGGTTCCTTTAAACAATGACCAGAAAGCTTGATCGCTGATCTGTGTTCTTTTTGCTTCTTTAGCCAATGTGCTGTTGGGTTGTTTGGCGTTTGATCCAACACTCGATGTCGGTTCTCTGTATCCGGATGGTCCCGCTTCACACGTATCGGCCCTAGGTACCGTAGGTTCATACCGGCTAGCTATGTCATCTGTAATACATATATTATCAATTAACGACATATTCGCCGACTTGAGAAAAAAAAAAAAAAAAAAAAAAAACGTCATTTAAGTCATGATAACAACAACTCCTGTGGACACTATTCATGATTTTGCGACGATATGTAACATTTAACACAAAAACACATTATAAAAACATCACCAGCCATTCGTCAAAATTCACCTTGTATAGCCGGGGTCTGGTATAGCTGTTTATAGTGTTTTGCCGATGGTAAATTCCAGAGATCATCCATTATGTGTTCTGCATCAGATTTCGACATAATCGGCGATACTAACAGAGAACAAATAACACATTAATATCACAGGCTGTATAAAAATGAATATAACAGGATATATATATATATATGAGTGAGAACGTGAGAGTTCGCGCGAGATAGCGTGAGAGAGAGAGAGAGAGAGAGAGAGAGAGAGAGAGTGCGACATATTTTTGGAAATAATAATATATCACATTTTTTTAACATACATCACATTTTTTTTTTTTTTTTTTTTGACGGCTTATGATCACCTACATTTTTGTGATTCGGACAAATCAGAGTATGCTGCGTATGGGTTTTCGAATGTCGTCAGATCCGGCCCGACTGTGAAATCCGAACCATATGATCCAACTTCAGATGCGTCATTTGTGACATCTGAAACTGATTTATGGGATTAACAATTTAATAAAAAATAATATATACATAAAAATAAAATAAAAATTAACACAACAATTTTGTAGAACGAAAAATACAATCAACACGTGTAACATTAATACCAATAGGGCGCTTGATAATTAACACCAACAGAGTAACATTTATAACCACCAACAACAATGTGTCTTTGATCTGTAAACTTACACGTATTTGTCTGCTCATTTGACGGCTGTTGAAAGCTGGGTAAATCTTGAAAGTCTCTGAGACTTATTTTATTTGCATTAATGGTTTTGTATTCCTTTCTCTGTAATAAATAATAATAATAAGTTGAAATAACAATACAATAAGCTATTGTTAAACTATTGTAAATATCATATACACACCTGCATGTTGGCGTTTTGTTGATAGCTTAAGTTCAAAGGTGTTTTCTGCAACAACCACTAGATGACACTGTTGATAATAAAAGATAACACGATAAGTTTCCATAACGAAATTTGCGTGCACAAAATCACATAAAACTATTAACGCTCTCACAAAGACCTGATCTATGAATACCTCCTGACATTGTATTCTATAGTTCAGCCAATAAAAATTAATTACAGGTGATCCGACAAAGCTACTGCCGCACCCCATCATATCCATGCGTGGTCAGCAGACCGCACATCACAAGCCGCCAGTATGCCAGCATGCACACACACAATACATTACAATACAATGAATGCCGCAGCAAACTATATTTTAAGGTTGTTTAAAAGCGTACTAAACACTCCCACCATGCCGCTAAATAATACATTTTAAATCGCTATATACAACACACTAATCACAGAACTACACATACAAATGGCCGGTTATCAACTACAAACACCCCGCATGCATTGCCATTGTATTAACAACTCCTAATAACAAAATTGAGGCCAGTCATGCCGGGTTTTGTAATTCCACAACATACTAAACCAGCGTAAGTCTCTATACAGCCTAGGCCGCCCTTAATAACTAGCATACAGCACCAAACTATATTTTAAGATTGTTTAAAAGCGTACTAAACACTCCCAACATGCCGCTAAATAATACATTTTAAATCGCTATATACAACACACTAATCACAGAACTACACATACAAATGGCCGGTTATCAACTACAAACACCCCCGCATGCATTGCCATTGTATTAACAACTCCTAATAACAAAATTGAGGCCAGCCATGCCGGGGTTTGTAATTCCACAACATACTAAACCAGCGTAAGTCTCTATACAGCCTAGGCCGCCCTTAATAACTAGCATACAGCACCAAACTATATTTTAAGATTGTTTAAAAGCGTACTAAACACTCCCAACATGCCGCTAAATAATACATTTTAAATCGCTATATACAACACACTAATCACAGAACTACACATACAAATGGCCGGTTATCAACTACAAACACCCCGCATGCATTGCCATTGTATTAACAACTCCTAATAACAAAATTGAGGCCAGCCATGCCGGGGTTTGTAATTCCACAATATACTAAACCAGCGTAAGTCTCTATACAGCCTAGGCCGCCCTTAATAACTAGCATACAGCACCAAACTATATTTTAAGATTGTTTAAAAGAGTACTAAACACTCCCACCATGTCGCTAAATAATAAATTTTTAAATCGTTATATACAACACACTAATCACAGAACTACACATACAAATGGCCGGTTATCAACTACAAACACCCGCATGCATTGCCTTTGTATTAACAACTCCTAATAACAAAATTGAGGCCAGCCATGCCGGGGTTTGTAATTCCACAACATACTAAACCAGCGTAAGTCTCTATACAGCCTAGGCACCCCTTAATAACTAGCATACAGCACCAAAGTATATTTTAAGATTGTTTAAAAGCGTACTAAACACTCCCACAATGCCGCTAAATAATACATTTTGCTATGTATATTATAAAATATTAAAACTATGCTATTTAGAAATATTGTGTATATATATATATATATATATATATATATTTATTTATTTAGAAAATTAAATTAGACTTACCCACTGTTCTGGAACAAAACTTCAAGTCAAAACTTCAAGTTCTCTGTCTTGAATAGTGTGTGTGTGTGAAGACCTTCAACCTCAATGTGTGGCAGATGCCTGGTAGTTGTCTGGTCTCATGGAGAACATATTTATATGTTTCAGTCAGTTAACACATCTGTGTTGCATTTGTCTCATTTGAATATTCATGAGTTGTGTCCCAAAGTTAAAGACTGGCATAACAAATATATAGCATATTACCCGAAACACAGCTGTTTTCAGGATATATTGCTTGATAAAATAAAACCAAAAATGTGATGTATAAAATACTTATCCTTATTATTAAATAGATGACAGATATGTTTCAACATCAACAGACTACATAAGATCTATATATACATGTGTATGCTTTTTAATTTAAAATATATACTACGTTGACGGCACAGCTGTGATTGTATATTGAATATTAGTGACGTGGTTGTGGTAGACATTATTATTTTTTTTTTTTTTTTTTTATTTCTAAAATATATTTTTGATTTAAATTAATATAGCATATTAACCATATTTTATTCATCACATAATATAATGATACCATCACATTACACACACACATATATATATATATATATATATATATATACTGTATATAGCTATATATATATATATAAGTTAATTCTGTATATAGCTATATATATATATATAAGTTAATTCTGTAGTCTCTAGCTCCGTCTGGAACTTGATTGCAACTGCAATACATGGCCACTAGATGCCACTCATGCTCTGTTGCAAAGATTTCATGGCCTTTCTTTGTTCTGTCTAACCTAATTAAACGGTTAGCCGTGTGAAAATGTTTTTTTCAGAGGTATGTGCTTTCTAATGAATATAATTGTTACCAGCCCTGCTGTGCTGTCTACGCTAATTGCGTCATACGTAAATGTCAACGTCTTCAAAGACTATGGAATCCGGTGTTTAAAATCACTTTTGAAAATTACAATCATCCGTCATATCTGATGTCTTTCTAAAAGTAACACTATACTTCTCACGCTGTGTGTCTTTAAATTTAAATGCCTACAACATGTCAGGCCCCAGACTGAATGGCTCTGTATCTTTAAATGCATAACATATGTATACCCAGACCTCTTTGTTATGTACGCGGATATTTCATTTATTTTAAAAGCAAGAAGGACCTTAGATGCTTTATCGTGTTGGGATATAACTTTTTATTTTTATTTTATTTATTTTTGATACACGTTTGGTCAGCCACATCGTTGTAGCGCTTTTGGCTCGTTCTAAGGTAAGTGTTATTATAGTTGGTAATGAACTGCCTGTATTATTCACTGTGAAAGATCTATGAGCTATACCAAATCACATTGCCCTTTTAAATTTATTTTTCAAAGCTTTATAATGTTTATCAAATCCGACTCCCCGGCTTTAATACGTTATAATACCTGGCTTTCAGCCGGCTGTTTTGATGATCGGCGTTGCGCGACATCCTACACAAATCAAATTTGATATAAAACAAGATCTACATTTCTACGAATTATATATCTGTTGTATACCATATTTTTCTAACAACTTTTTTTTTTTTTAGCATTATGTTTAGAAATTCTACCAGCTGATTAAGATAACATTAAGCGTACTTTATATATGTGTTATTTCACATAACCAATATCAGTGTATGAAGTTACAGTATCAAACCAATTATATTTTAATACAGGGGGTTAATATTATTTATACCACTTTGATATCAAACGTGATACGGGCTTATCAAGTTTGATATCAAATTGGTATAAATGGGGGCGTGGACAAACTGTATAAAAGGGGCGTGGACCTGTCAAAACCAATTAGTTTGAAGAAAAAGTGTGCCTTATCTACTGCCTGTAACCATCGCAAATCGTCTCCTCAGAGGCAGCACTTGGATCCTGGCCAAAGCAGTGTCATATTTATAATGGGTGCAAAGTGCGCACTGCACACAGGCCTCAGTCACACACTTTTTTAATACATACTTCTCCGGAGTCCTGTTATGAAGGCAGCAGCACTGCTGTAATCACCCAAAAATTGTACGTGGTGGACATTTTTTTGGGAAGTTCTACTTATGTGCAGTAGAGTCTGAGCCCTCTAGTGCTCAGACCCTATTACGCTGTGCACTAGAGCGGTGCTGGCAGGCAGAGAGGAGGGGGCCCAAACAGAGGAGGCTGTTAAAGCGCCACTGGGCTAAAGCTAACAGGAGGTGCTGTTAGCTTTAGCTATTCTCCCCATGCTTGCATGGGTTTTCTCTGGGTACTCTGGTTTCCTCCCACAATCCAAACATATACTGATAGGTCAATTTGCTCCCAACAAAATTGGATTCGGCATGAAAAGCCGGCTGTCGGGATCCCGGCGTTCAAAATCCCGACGCCGGAATCCCAAACGCCGAAATCCCGACAAGGGGGGGACGTGGATCACCCCCCCCCCCCCCCTTGCGGGTTCGCTGTGCTTGCCACGCCAGGATTTAAACTGCATCACACAAAATTAACCCTAGAATGTCTGTATGTGTACATGTGGTAGGGAATATCCACTGTGGCAGGGACTGATGTGAAAGTTCTATTATTCTCTGTAAAGCGCTGCGGAATATGTATGCGCTATATAAGAGACTGTTAATAAATAAATAAATAGTATTGTTCCATTGGAAAACTAGTCAAGACTTTACTACAGGGAGGTAACCCTGCACTGTGCTGCTGGCAAGCTATAAAATTCCTCAGTGCAAGCAAAGGTCAGAAGTGTGTGAAGCAGAACACATTCCCTGTACAATCTATATTCTCATCTCTTATGTACTAAAAAAAAAGCAGGGGTTACGAATCATTGTGAACTCTGCATTTCAGAACATCATTCACAAAACATGCTCGTTGCTTCTGGAGACAGAATTGAAAAAACACGTCCGCAAAAGAAATATTTGCAGCGGATGTAAAATCACCCGGGTTCCGTGGGTGGATGGGATACCAGCCGAACGCGGATTTTTTTAAAGGGGCAATTACCTACAAGGCAAAATCATGCCTTGTAAGGGATTAATTCTGAAAAAAAAAAGTTTGTCCGGCATCCTGTGCGGCCACTGAACTCGGACGGCTTTACATCCAACCATTGAGCTCCGTGAGCTTCATTCAGATGCAGAACTGCGCATGTGCAGATTTAATTTAGCGAAATCTAATGCAGTGACCTCAATCAGTAGCATGTAGTTTGGGAGCGGAGAAAGTGGCGTAACTAGAAATTTTCCTCCCCCTCGTCCAAAATTTTTTTTATTGTGCTGCCCCCCCCAAACATTATAACTTTTTTACTTAAATGCTAGGGATTTTATGCCCATTGACAGGAGTTACATGCTCCTTGTCAGGGGTTGAATGCTCCTTGCCAGGGATTTCATGCGCCTTGCCAGGGGTTACATGCTCTTTGTTAGGGGTTTCTTATTCACTGCCAGTGTTTTTTTGCTTGTTAACAGATGGTTACATGCTCCTTGCCCGTGAGTTACATGCCCATTGCCAGGGGTTTACATGCTGATTGCCCGGGGGGCTTAAATGAAGAAATGAATTTAAATGTTTTCCTGTAGTGGGACTATGTTAACTTTATGATCAATATATAAAATGGTGGAGCGCTCAGATAGAACAATATGACCAATTGGGTATTACAAATTATTTATTACTGATAAAAGACTGTGATGTTTCACATAAAAAAGCAATTGCATATAATAAACACATTAATATGGCTGATACTCAGCCCAATATAATAAACACGAATAATCAATAATGGTGTACAGCCTGATATATTGCGTAAAAATGGGAATATCAGTATAGCATTAGACAATTTTTCTCACTTGTTCCAGAAGTTGACTCCCAGAGGGAAAAAGGGGGGTATGCTCCCAGTTGTTGTGGGGAGAACTGGAATGGCGGGTGTCCATAAACCTGACCGGAGAAGAGTAGAGCCTGATCCTGATTTTTGGTAGGAACACTGGTCTCAGTCCTTGATTTGGAAGTTCCGGTGATTCTCAGGTGGTGGTGTCCCTTTGTGGTGTCCAGTTGTAAATGTCCCAAGGGGGATCACTTGGGAGGGGGATCAAGGGAGAATTGGTCCAAGTGAGGTAATCTCTGTCTGGAGTCCCAAATAAATCAGAGCTGTAGCACCTTGTCTGACGCGTTTCGTTACCCACAGGTAACTTTATCAAAGGTACATGCTGACTTCCAGAGTTGGAACTCAGCCCGAGCAGCATGCAGGGAGGCAGCAGACACAGAGCACCCAGCCACCCACCTTCCACCTTGGAACACAGTGACCTGGACATGGGTGGGGAACCAGGTCTGGGACTGCTGGGCTGGAAACATGGCACCTGCACCAGCTGCAGCTGGTGGCGGCTGGGATGAGAATGTGCGGAGCGGGGCGAGGCAGGCCGGATGCTATGGAGTGGGCGGTACTCCCATGAAAGGTTGCCTCTCTCTGTCCAAGCTCCTCCCGGCACCCAGGGAATACATATGCGAAGTATTCAAGTATCCTCCTGTTGCTGAGCCATGGTAAACTCCCGAGTCACGTGGCAGGATCTCATCAGGGAGCAGAATGGCGCTCAGAAGGACAATATGATGTTACCGTCCCCCCAGCCTGCCCAAGTTCGTGACCCTCTGCCGCCATTACTAAGCTCCGGCGCACTCAGATCCAGAGCACTCGCCACCAAATTTTTAAAAAACTGTGTGTGTCCGGACCCGGGCCCCCCTGACAGGCCTGGGCCCGGGTAAACTGTACCCGCTCCCCCCCTCTCGGTTGCCCTGAGCAGAGCAGGGGTGGTAACGCTCTGTGTTCCAGCAAATGGAGAATGTCACCCCTGTTTTTCTGTGCAGGCTTCACTACAAGCTTACTGAGATGGTTGATGTGTATGGATCTGATGTTGCATCCTCAGATGCAGCAGCGGATCAGATGCCGGAGGAGGCATCTGTTTACACAAAGTGCCATTAGCATGTTGACACAGTAGCAGAGGTCACAACTATCTTAAAGGCCGCCAATAGGGGGGTGCTGTGGGTACAGATGTCCCGACCCCGAGCCTCTGAAAGCTAATTCTGCCCACCGCAATCCCCTGACTGCCTCTGCTGCGCTGCACTCAATACGCTTATCAAAGCAGGTCCCAGAGCGCAGGCTTATTCAACCCAGGACGCCAGGGGCCACATAAAATGCTGCACCAGAGCAGCTGCTGGTACGTGAGCTCTGATTGGCTCACCAGCCGGTGCTGCATTTGAATTGGCCGCCGGCATCCTGAGTTAAAGAAGCCTACGCTCCGGAACCTCCGGGCTGCAGCTCAGCGGAAGAGGAGATGGGGGGCAGGGCCTAGACTGGAAATGAGTCCCGGGCCCCAAAATTGCTGATGGCAGCCCTGCCTATCTGCTATCTGCATAGTGTCTATCTCTGAATCCACTAATGCTGCTTTCATACCGCAAAACCTGCTTAGACCCCGTATTTAAAACTTTCTTAAAACGGGTCAGAGCAAGTTAAAACCCCTTTCACACTGCACGTAAATACCGGGTCTCAAGCAGGTTTGCGGTGTGAAAGCAGCTGGAGAACAGGACACACAGTAGCTATGCTGCTGGTGTCACCACAGTGACAGGCTGAGAGGAGCACGATAGAATACAGCAGACAGGAAGCAGCATCCCTGGCATGGCTACAGGCAGGTGGCATTACCCGTACACTACCCTGCTCACTACAGATCCCTGATGAACTTATCCTGTTCCGCGTCATGCATATGTAATGAGCGGGTCCCACTCATTACATATGCGCATATGTAATCAGTGGGTCCCGCTCATTAAATATGCACTGCGCTGGGCCCCGCTCATTAAATATGCACAGAGCCGGATGAATAGTGCTCACTGCTGCCTGGTTACTGTTTCAGACCGGCTCAGACTGCAAAAAAACGGGTCTGAAACAGGTAGGACCCTGCTTTTTTACCATTTAAAATACCGGTTATTTTAAAACGGTAAATTCATTCTGGACCTTTCAGACTGCACATATTACCATTTTGAAACGGTAAAAAAACAGCAAAATACTGGGCAATAAGTGTGGCCTGAAAGGGGCACAAATGTATTTTAAATGTATCCTTGTTAATATATCCTTGTTAATGTATCTTTGTTAAGCAAGTTACAAGCAGTTGTACAACCAGGCTTGTGCCTATACTGTAGCAACCTGCAACACCTGTATAAAAAAATGTTTTACCTATAAAATATTCATTATTCAGTGAAAAAAAAAAATAGAAAGAACATCAAGAGTATATATTGTATTGTCTCATTAATTTTTATAGTATGTATTGGAGAATATAGAAGACGTACAAGAATACCGAAAGGAAAGGGTAATAGGAGCAAGTGGCGGATAATCCACAGGGTGACAGGGGCGGTCACCCTGGGGCCCCCACACCCGCCATCCCACTGCTGCGGCGGTGGCGGGTGGGTGTCAGGCAGCGGGGTCGGTCAGGCGGGCAGGGGGTCCCTGTGGTGGATGTGAAGGGGATCAGTGCCAGATTAAACCTTCGGAGGGCCCGGGGTACTTTAGACAGGGGGGCCCCCTTGCACTTGTCATTACTGGCCGCAAACTGCATGGGAGAATATTACACTGTCAAAACACAGAATAAAGGCAGAATAAACTTGGTCAATGGTTAACTGCAGGGGATATATATATATATATATATATATATATATATATATATATACACACATACATACACACACATATACATACATACCATATGAAAAGCCTGTGTTTGTCCCTCTGCACCTTACTCTGTAGGAGACCTCACAGTCCTAGTGCTGCCTCTAATTAAAAACCCTCCCATGACCAAGCTGCTGCTGCTGTTCTCCATGGGCCTGAGAAGCATGTAATGAGCTCCACCAATCAGAGCTCAGCACAAACCTCTCAGCCTCTGCCCTCTGGTGCAAAATGTCATGGGACTTAGGGCGGGATGTATTAAAATACATCGCCGCCCATCGCGGCCCCCCCGCCGCGATGCCGCCGCATATGTACTAACATATGCGGCTGGCATCGCGATGCGGTGACGGAGGCCCCCCGCGATACCTGGAATGTGGTGTGCGGGGGGTCTCCGTCACCTCTCTGCCCCCTTCTGCATCCCTCACGCCGGGGACAGCTATGCAAGCTGTCCCCGGCGCCTCTTCCTCCCCCCTGCAGCCGGAAGGACGTCCGGCTGCGTCACTAGGGGGAGGAAGGTGTTACCTTCTGGGTCCAGGAGGACCTGGACCAGGTAAGAGAGGGAGGGGGAGAGCCATGCAAGGGGCGGGTTTTTCGGCGGAGGCGTCGGGCGGCGAAAAGAAGCCCATAGGCTTCTATAGGGTATCGCCACCCAAAGGTGGCGATACATTACACTGCGGTGACGGTGCGGTCGGGTAATAGTACATAGGAAAATGCGGTAAAACGGGGGTTTTACCGCATTTTCCCTTTAGTACATCTCGCCCTTAGTCAACTCCCAGTAATGTACTGCACACTTGTGCAATCAGTGTGCCTTGTCTCCCGATGCTCAGCACCATTAATCATTGTCACATTGGCAGATAGGTGAAGCTGCAGCACTACCCCACTCCCATGCACAAAACCTTTAGCTAAAAAAAAAAATATATTTTTTAAATACATGCCAACCACAGGGGGCCCCAAGCTAGAGGGGGGCCCAGGGGCACTGACCCCTTGTGCCTCCATTATAATCCGGCCCTGAAGGGGATACTGTCATTTGGTCGACAAGCATAAGGTCAACAGTCATTAGGTCGACACCACTAGGTCGACATGCTGAAAGGTCGACTTGGGTCAAGGTCAACAGGTCATTAGGCCGACACAAGCATTAGGTCGACATGGGCTAGGCCGACAAACAAAAGGTCGATATGGGGTTTTTCACTGTTTTGCTGACTCGACATGTGCCGACAGGCAGTATTTCATGCCCTACCATCCACTAGGGCGTGGTGGGAGAATAAAATAGTGTGCCGATCGCAGTGAGGAGCAAAAGCGAGCCATGCAAGGGGACGCGGTGCACTTTATCCAGTGTCCATGTTGACTGTGTCAACATTCGGGTAAGAGCACTACTAGTTCCCATCCGCCGCAGGGACCCCACCGCTGACTTTCCATCTGCCGCAGGGTCCCCACTGCCTCCTCAGAGCTGCATGGACCCCACTGCCCAGATCCTCGCGCTGCCCAGGTACCAGGGGGGACCACGACCTGCCTCCGTCCGGGGGGCCGCAGACCTTTTGTTGTCCAGCACCCCCACAGACCTTAATCCAGCCCTGATAGGAGCGGCTGCCTACATATAATAACTGGGATCTAGTTATCACTACCAAATGAGTTGGACTCCCCACTGTTCCCCCACCCCTCTGCCGACCCCTCCAAAAATGGGACCGGCATCTTCCAATGATGTTACCTGTAGGGGCCAAGCTGGGAATTCTTTGCATTCCAGGGCGTGGGTAGATCTCATAGCATCTCATCCCCATAGAATCCTAAGGGGGCTATGACGGGATGTGGTCAAAATCCCGGCGGTTGGAATCCCAACAGTCAAAAAACCGATGCCGGAATCCCGACCGCCGCAATGCCGGCACTTTGTCCTTCTATGGGTGTCCATGACACCCATAGAGGGAGTATTAAATAGTGTGCCAAGCGCAGCGAGGCACTGGGCCCGCTGCGTGGTGAGCACAGTGAGCCCACAATGGGGGGCGATCCACGGCCCCCCCATGTCGGCATTAGGGTGGTTGGGATTCCAGCGTCGGTATTTCGAACGCCGGGATTCCGACCGCCGGGATTTCATACTAATCCCGCTATGACTGCTAGTGTAAATGGAAGGATTGCCGCAGGAGATATTCAGACCTAATGGAGTAGGTAGAAAGAAACCTTCAGCGCACTGGGTGACACTTAAAAATATTTATTCCATAGACAAACGATATGAAAAACAATGTAAAAAACACCGGACATAAAATGATTAAAATGAATCCCTCCTTACCCAGCTGGAATGGTGGAGTCAGGGATGGTATGAACAGAGTGTTTCCAAAAATGGGCTCACCCTGTAGGCTCCACAAGTTTCTGGGCTGGGATAGGTACTTTGTGGTCACTTGCAATCTTGGGCCAATGCATTTTGACTCATGGGGACTCTCTGATTGCCGGGCTGATAATTAGCTGAGCCCTGCAATCAGGTAATAGCCGCCCAGCCGGAGTGAATTCCGCTCTGTGCAAGCCTGCAAATCGATGTGCCCTGTTTGTGCAAATGATGCTGATTAGCAGAAAATCCATACGTAAGACTCTCATCTTCACATGATTCTCCCAGTGTGTGCAGTCTGTGCAAAGGCCAGGACTTACCCGGCAGCTGCAACAGAAACAGGCTGTTCGGGGCCAGGGGTGTGGTATAGGGTTCCGACAGTCGGGATCCCGACAGTCATTAGCCCGGCTCCGGGATCCCGACTGGCCGGACTCAGACAGCATGGTGAGCGCAACAAAGCCCCTTGTGGGCTCGCTACGCTCTCCACCTATTCTATTCTCCCTCTATGGGGGTCGTGCACCCTCACGAAGGAGAATAGCCGGTTGGATCCCGACGTTGGGTAAATGACTGTCGGGACCCTGTCTGGCACCCGGGGCTGGAGCTGTCTTCACATGCCTTCCCTTCAATCACCTGGGCATACCTGCATTATCCCTGACACTCCCAGAAAACGGGAGGTTATAACCCACAAATGCCGGCTGTATGTCAATCAATTTTCGTTCGGCCAGCAATTAAAAAAGACACTGGCTTTCATCTCAGGAAGGTCTTGTGCATGCATATTACGAACCGTACACACGTGCAGTCTATCAGTAATTGCCCGGCATGTGTAACAAAAACTAATCCCCTAGCATGCCTACGCTGCAATGAGAAATCATTCGATGGTCATCCTTGGATGATCCCAGTCCCCGTCCGCCTCCGACCTGCCCGATGTTTGCGAAAGGCTCTGTGAATATGCAAGTCACAGAAGCAATGGGGCACAACAGACGATATGAATCCGTAGTCCTCTAAACATCGGAAGGGCATACGATGTCAGTGCTGGCCTAGCTCGGCCTGTATCTGTCGCAGAGTTGTGGAAGGGTCACACTTGCGCAGAATAGGAAATTCATTCGATAGTGGGGGAATTGGGTATGGATGTGCGACAGGATAGCGGATTGTGAAATTGCAGAGGGTTTTCACTTTTGGAGGCAGCTATGTACTCGCAACCATCTGCAAATTTGCAGATGAGCAATTACGTCTGAATGAGGCCCAAAAACAGTAATGCATAATAATGTATTTATTTTATTGGTTTCGTTTTTTAGGTCTACAGAGTCTTGTTCAACAGTCAATAGGTCGACCACTATTGGTCGACAGTTAAAAGGTTGATGCATTAGGCCAGCATTGACAAAAGGTCAACAAGCAAAAAGTCATGCCAATGGTCGACACATTAGAAGGTTGAAATTAGTTTTTCATGATTTTTTTCTTTCAAAGAACTTGTTAAGACATAAAATCCATGTCAACTGCTTTCGGGTAACAGTTATGTCAACATAGACACCTAATTGTCATGTCAACATATACACCTTTTCAGTGTCGACCTTTTCCATGTCAACCTAAAGTTTGTGTCAACCATTTGTCAATGTTGACCTACTGCACGTCCATATTTTTTTGTGTGTGAACCGTTTTACTGTCGACCATTCATGTTGACCTAATGATCCATACCCTTACATTAATCCATACCTTATAACAGCGCCGACTACTATAACGGTTACTAAATGACAGTAATGCACAACAATGTATGTATGTTGCATTATAAGTGATGAATAGTAACAATGGCTGAATGAGTGATGCATAATATATGTAATGTTGCATAACATACAGTTATATATATGAATGATAACGGTACTGAAAAATGCACTCAATAAAAGTAGGTATATCAGCAGTATGCAGTAGTACTCTGCATACCGTCAGCATGGCTTCGGCACAATGGCTGCACCCTCTGACATTACTGGGCGCCTCTGTCACAGCGCAGCCGCCGCTGGCAACAGATAACTGTACACAGACCCCACATGTCATTCAGATATCCGAGTCAATAACCCACCGTAGCCACGCCCACACAGCGACCACGCCCCCCAGCATGCACGAGCCCCCCCAGGGAAACCGCCCACCCTTGCTAACTGTCACTAAGCCCAACCCCCGGGCCGGATCGTCGCCCCGTGATTGGGCCGCTCGGGATGTCAGCGCAGACTGGTTCAGCTCGGGACGCGCTCGCCGCCTCCTGTCAGAAAAGAACCCGGACAGGGTGCCGGGCTAGGCAGGGGCTGCTGCTGCCGCCGCCGGTCCGGGAGTCAGGATGAAGGCAGTCCGTGATTGGGTGTGAGCCCCTGCGTTCTCACCCCCCCTCCTTTCCTCTCCCGGTCCCCTCCTCCCCTACCCCCCCTTTCCAGTCACCTACCCGGACCAAAGATGGCGGGCGGCTCCATCAGCATTACACTGCCCACTCTCAACATGCCGGCGCGCACTCCCCGCCGCCGGCTCCTGCCCGCAGTGATGCTGCTGCTGCTGTTGGCTCTCCGCGGCTGCTCGGCCGACTCGCCACCCCCTAGCCCCGGAGCCGAGGAGGAAGAGGAGGGGGGCGCGGAGACCGTGATCATCGGGCTGCGGCTGGAGGACACGGACGACGTCTCGTTCATGAAAGCCGGGGCGCTGCGGGTGAGCGAGCGGAGCCGTGTGGAGCTGCGGGTGTACGGGCAGAACATAGACAACGAGACCTGGTCCAAGATCGCCTTCACCGAGCACCCCCCTCCCTGGGGCCCCGAGCCCAGCGGGCAGGAGGGGGGCTTCCACCCGTGCGGGATCCGCACGTCGGACATCATCATCCTGCCCAGCATCCGCCTGAGCCGCCGCAGCTCCGGCACGGTACAGATCCAGATGAAGCCCCTGCGCAAGACGGAGAAGAGCAAGGCGTACTACCTGTGCACGTCCGTCTCCAGCCCCCCGCCGCCTTCCCCCGGGGGCCACCAGCCCTGGACCGAGACCACCTGGGTCTACCACGCCGGAGAGGACACCCGGGTGATCGTGGAAGAGGAGAAGAAGTTCCTGCTCCCCTTCTGGCTGCAGGTCATCTTCATCGCGCTGCTGCTCTGCCTGTCCGGAATGTTCAGCGGCCTGAACCTCGGCCTGATGGCCCTGGACCCCATGGAGCTGCGCATCGTGCAGAACTGCGGCACGGACAAGGAGAAGAACTACGCCAAGCGCATCGAACCGGTCCGCCGCCAGGGCAACTACCTGCTCTGCTCGCTGCTGCTGGGCAACGTGCTGGTCAACACCACCCTCACCATCCTGCTGGACGACATCGCCGGCTCTGGGCTGGTGGCCGTGGTGGTCTCCACCATCGGCATCGTTATCTTCGGCGAGATTGTGCCCCAGGCCATCTGCTCTCGGCACGGCCTGGCCGTGGGGGCCAACACTATCTTCCTCACCAAGTTCTTCATGATGATGACCTTCCCAGCCTCCTTCCCGGTCAGCAAGCTCCTGGACTGTGTCCTGGGCCAGGAGATAGGCACCGTCTACAACCGGGAGAAGCTCCTGGAGATGCTCAGGGTCACCGACCCTTACAATGACCTGGTCAAGGAGGAGCTCAACATCATCCAAGGGGCCCTAGAGCTCAGGACCAAGACGGTGGAGGACGTGATGACCCCGCTCAGGGACTGCTTCATGATGGCCGGGGATGCCACCCTGGACTTTAACACCATGTCCGAGATCATGGAGAGCGGCTACACCCGCATCCCAGTCTTCGAGGGGGAGAGGTCCAACATCGTGGACCTGCTATTCGTCAAGGACCTGGCCTTTGTGGACCCTGACGACTGCACGCCGCTGAAGACCATCACCAAGTTCTACAACCACCCCCTGCACTTTGTCTTCAATGACACCAAGCTGGATGCCATGCTGGAAGAGTTTAAGAAAGGTGGGAGCCATGCAATGTGTTGGGGAGAGAGGCGCTGCACAGGTGTCCATGCACCTGGTTGTAGAGGGTGGGCCACGTTTCCTAGGTTCTGTGGTAGTGTTTGGCTAGTATCTGTTATTATCTCTGGTGCATAATGCTTAGAACCTCCTGAGTTCTATGTTACAGATTATGTATTATTTAGTATGTGACGGAAGAGAATGCATAGCATCTCTGTAAGTTCTGTGGTAGGAAATACCCAAAGCCTCCTAGGTTCTGTGGTAATGTCTGCCCAGTATCAACTAGCTACTATGATAGAGAGTATCCAGGGTCTCCTAGCATCTGTGGTACCTAATGTGCTGCATCTCCTAGCATCTGTGGTACCTAATGTGCTGCATCTCCTAGCATCTGTGGTACCTAATGTGCTGCATCTCCTAGCATCTGTGGTACCTAATGTGCTGCATCTCCTAGCATCTGTGGTACCTACTGTGCTGCATCTCCTAGCATCTGTGGTACCTACTGTGCTGCATCTCCTAGCATCTGTGGTACCTACTGTGCTGCATCTCCTAGCATCTGTGGTACCTAATGCGCTGCATCTCCTAGCATCTGTGGTACCTAATGCGCTGCATCTCCTAGCATCTGTGGTACCTAATGAGCTGCATCTCCTAGCATCTGTGGTACCTAATGAGCTGCATCTCCTAGCATCTGTGGTACCTAAGGCGCTGCATCTCCTAGCATCTGTGGTACCTAATGCGCTGCATCTCCTAACATCTGTGGTACCTAATGCGCAGCATCTCCTAGCATCCGTGGTACCTAATGCGCTGCATCTTCTAGTATCAATGGTACCTAATGCACAGCATCTCCTAGTATCAGTGGTACCTAATGCGCAGCATTTCCTAGCATCTGATGTACCTTATGTGCAGCATGTAGCATCTGCGGTACCTAATGAGCAGCATCTTCTAGGTCAAGGGTAGGCAACCTGTAGCCCTCCTGCTGATGTGAAACAACTTATTCCAGTATGCCACAGTTTTGGTAGCTAACACTTTGGGCATATCGGGATGTGTAGTTCCACAGCAACTAGAGAAACACTACATTTCCTTAATTTTGAACTATAGAATGCCTGGCATCGCCTTAATTCTGAGGTACAGAATGACTGGCATCTCGTGGCACCTGGAGTACAGAATGTGGGTACAGAATGCCTGGCTTCTCCTAGGTTCTGTGATACAGGAACACACCATCTTCTAGGTCAGTGATGCTAACCTTGGCACTACAGCTGTTGTTGAACTACACATCCCAGCATGCCCTGCATCAGTTATAGCATGGCCAAATAGTAAAACTGTAGCAGGGCATGCTGGGATGTGTAGTTCAACAACAGCTGGAGTGTCAAGGTTAGCCATTACTGTTCTTGGTTCTGTGGCAGAGAATGTCTGGCATCTTGTAGGTTCTCTAATACAGTGTCCAGCATCTCCTAATTTCAAGTAGCTATTTCAATTTTAAACCAGTTTGGCATTTTAGCTGCTGTCTAACTACAAATGATAGGTCATGTTTGATAACAGGTTGAGTACCATACAGTAGCTTGCCTGTGTTCCTAGATGACGTGGGGAAGTTTTGCTACTGAACCAGAACAGGGAATAATAGCCAAGCTCTAATATACCTTGTACATCAGTTATTTTGGACTTACAGGACAAGCAAGGGAAGTACGTATGGTGTATTGGTTAGCATTCCTGCCTCATGGAGTACATTCTCCTGGTGCCTGCATGGTTTTCCCTTGGGTACTTCAGTTTGCTCCCGCAATCCAAAAATATATTGGTGTGCTTAGAGCAGAATAGATGGAAAAAGTAGATCTCGATGCGCGGTCGTATCACAATGCAGAAAGTCTTGGCTGCATTGACTATATAGTGCAGATCGCATGCATGCTGTGCGATGCAATCTGATCGCATTGCATGGTACTCGCATTGTGTGTACTCACCATTACCCGATCAGTGGTCTCCCGGGTTGTGACATTGTGGTTAACAACAAATGCAGAGTGACTTTATACATATTCTTGTGCCCTTCTGCTCCACGGGAGTCTTCTTGTCCACCAGTTAGTGCGGTAATAGCCTCCTTATACCTACAACAAATGAATAGTATTTGTGCCTGATATAACAATATTTCTGATCATTTGATCCCTTATGTTACAGTAGCTACTGAGCAATGCCCTAAACCATTACAATCACATTTAATAAGCCACCCATAGCAGTTTGCATTTACCATGTCATTTGTTTAAATTACATTATGATTTTTTATATATTGTAGCTTGTTCATCTAAGTTGAATCCGGAACAGAACAGGAACTCTTAGCGCTGTCCAGCACATTTGTAGTGTCAGCCTGGTAGAGCGTTCCTATAGTCCCAGTTCTCTCACACGTGTCTCATCTTTTATGTGTGTGTGGTTTTTTTTAACACCTTGATAGCCAGTTCTTTCATTGGGTGCAGTACAGTGTTTCTGGTTGTTCCAATTGCCTTTGTATCGTAAGCCTTCACGTTGGATTTTTGCCCTTTGCCCTTAAGAAACCCCCCTTCCTCCAATGTTAGCATAACACAGGGTCGTCTCCTCGTAAATTGTTTTAACCTGTGAGTTACGGTCACAATGAGAGTCGGTAAGATGTTGAAATTCAGCATTTTGTGTGTTTTGCTTCATGTGCTTCTGTTTCCAAAGCCCCATATACACAGTAGACAAACTGTAGTAAAGCATATCGGCAGTGCTGTGCATCTGGGCCCTGTTTAACATGGCCATAATCGACCTGCCTATGACGTGTGTGTGTTGGGGGAAGGTTAACCAATGTTTGTTTTGTTCCTTTTTTTTAAGAAAGATGTCGGTCAGAAGTGTATGGGGTAGTGTGTCAGAGGCCAAAAGCTGGGTACACATAAGACCAGGGATGAGGAACCTTTGCCCATCCAGCTGTTGTTGAACTACATATTCCAGTATGCCCTGCTACAGTTTTGCTATTTGGCCATGCTAAAACTGTTGGGGGCATGCTGGGATATGTAGTTCAACAACAGCGGGAGGGCCGAAGGTTCCCCATCTCTGCATTAGACACAACGCAAATGATGCAATTTCGTCACGGATTTCCCTTGCCTGGAGCTCCCTGCCAAATGATTTTGCAAGTGATATTGATCAGTGACCACATCTAGGAGTATAGCTGTCATTGAAGATATAGGGGCAGATCTATTAATCCTGGTGAAGAAATAAAATGGAAGGTGATAACGCTCCAGCCAATCAGCTGTGTTTTTAAAATGACAAATGGGAGTTGATTGGCACCTGCATTATCACCTTCCAATTTTTCTCTTGACCAGGCTGAATACAGCTGCCCCATAGTCCAGATTGAGCTTCACATACAGATGACAGAGGATTGCTTATGACAGGCATGTCCAAACTGTGGCCCTCCAGCTGATGTGAAACTACACATCCCAGCATGCCTTGCCATAGTTTTAGTATTCTCTTATAGAAAAGCATGATGGAACTTGTAGTTTCAGAACAGCTGGAGGGTCATTGTTTTGGGCATGCCTGGCTTATGACCCACGGGAGTGCGCATCATTAACGATATAGTGCGCACACACTAGTCCATATGCCTGAACATGTTCATGGTCGTTATTGTGCATATCGTTTAAAATATCGTCTATAATGTGTACCCAGCTTAACCATCGTTTTTCTAGGATAGGATTGTTTAATTGTCAATCTCTGCTCATTAAATACGTATAAATAATTATTTGAACTGTTGCCAGCAGATGTGGCTTTCCATTTGTATTGCTTTGGAGTACAAAGAAGTCTTTCCCACAATATGCTGTATACTATCCTAGAGAAACTGTAATTAAGTGCTGTATAATTGTGGTGCTGGGGATGTGACTGTCAGTGTTTGCTGCTATAAAATATATATAACTTATGTCTGGCAGATTTCTGCCGTTAGATGTAACAGAAGTCTGATAAAGATGTTGCACAAATAGATATAAACAGCAGATTATATTTCCATAAACTCCGAGCTGTGATGTCACAATATGTGCAGTTAGTACAATGTGGCACACACAGGTCTGTAGCAGTGAATGCCATAGCATTATATATATTAATTACTGAGCACAGATTCCTTGCCAACTTAATCTCCTCCTATTTGGTGCCTAACACCTAGTGGGACAAGTACATAATAAATCTTTACAACTTTACAGTATTAATCACTTACCCATTGCAAACTAGTCCTGCTACTTTTTTTCCCAACTTTTTTATTTTTTTACTTTCCCCAGTTTTACAGAGCAAATCATTACAGCAATACATTAATACGTGCATGTATAGCTGTAGCGTTCTGAGTTTATACATGTACACCCCAGGCGCTAGAATTAATACTAAGTACGGTAATAATATAGTCTTACTATGGTAGGCTTGTTCTATCTGGCTGTCGACTGAGTGGCTATATGGCAGACTGGTAAAAGTACCGATCACACAGACTTTACATACACTATAGATGCAGTTGGTGACATACCGGATTTTCAGACCTATCCAATCACAATTCCATTGGTCAGATCCAATTGGTTCTGTTCCACCCATGCAGTGGTTTTTGGACATTTTTGTTGGAACGTAGAAAGCTATGACCTATCGATGCTTATGGGCAGCTTGTTCAACGGCGTATTTTGGCAGCCTTATGTTCCAGTGCTGTGGATAGATAGTCTATACAATTTATAATGTAACACTTGCAACTGTATCCGTTACCGTGTGTTTGTGTTGCAAAGGGAGTATTATATAACTACCGGGGTGTCTGTAGGTCCCGTCACCAAATGATGGGTATCTCTTTACCAACTGTCATTATGGCTCCTGGTATTATTTAGGATTTGTGTTACATGGTATGATAGATTTGACATTTGAAAGTTCCAAAGTTCTTGTTCCTTTCTCCCCCACCCACCCCCAGTTATCAATATTTGGATTGTGAAGTCCCTGTTCATCATTGGTTGTTGCCCTAAAGATAATCATTGTTTAATTTTTGTAGCGCACTGCATACATCCCTTTGTACCAGCGTGCCTACGTTCCTGATAAGGAACGCTGGTTGGGATATCACTGTACTGCGTAGAAAGATGCCGTTCCCTTGAAACCGAGCTGGCAGAGAAGGCAGGATTTTCGTTAGAAAGGCACAAACAAAGCCTGCATGGTTTTAATGGTTACGTAATTAAGAGGCTTATTTCCCTGTTGGGTTGTTGCACAGTACAGGCCGTCGGTTGCAAATGTGGAGCTAATTGTTTTCCTGACTCGCTACATATTCAGCTGTTGGAAAAAGACGTTTCCCTGTAACTTTGCTATAGAGCATGACACCTCCCACTCCTACAACGTGCAAATATATACAATGGGCTATTCAATGTAAAGGACACCTGTTTACTTGTATCTGTGTAAAGTAAATATAGTCTTGTTTGTAGGAGACTATACTGAATTCTATGGCCTGCGAGTGAGCTGTTATTGTAAAGCTGGCCATACACCCGAACGATGTCTGGACGATCCACACGATTTTGATGGGTCGTGCGACGAATCGTGGGCACATCGCGAGGAATGTTGTTACTATGCGCGTTCCTGCGGGTCGAGAGGTCAGCCATCAGATCACACGAGTTGCACGTCTGATCTGTCGTAAGCAGGTCATATGTGCTTTTAAAGCACATACGATCGCACTACGATCCACGGCTAAGCAGTTTTTATAAGTACCCCAGATATTACGAGATTGCTCCCAATTCTAATTGATAATGTAATGTTAAAGATAAATGCTGGAAACAAAAAGAACAACAATGAACATTGAAATAAAAAATAACAATATGAGTGCAACAAAACATCTAATATATAAAAGCGAAAATGTGTCCTTCTGTCTTTCTACACAAATCCACAGGTTTACAAGGGAAGATCGTGAAAATTTTACATATGAGCGTATTAACCCCTTCCCTGGAACTCCAGAGTATTTTCTGGGCTATGCGCCAGTGCCCAGACTGGCAAACCAGGAAAATCCTCAGGAGTGCCACTGTCTGTGCTCCTGCTGACCGGCCCCCGGCAACCCGCTGCACAAAGCCGAGTTGCCGGGGGCAGGGCCGGGCAGCGGCTGATCTAGTGCACGCCGTTGTCTTTTGGTTGCTTGGACCTGGTTTCTTCGGCATCGTCCTCCAGGATTTGGTAGCTGATTTGCCTGGTACATATACATACAATCAGTTCCATAGGTATTAGGTCATCGACACAATTCTCATATTTTGGGCTCTATACATCACCACAATGGGTTTGAAATGAACCAAACAAAATGTGCCTTAACAGCAGACTTTCAGCTTTTCAATTTGAGGGAATGTACTTCCAAATCAGGTGAACGGTGTAGGAATTACAACTGTTTATATATGTGCCTCCCACTATTTAAGGCAGGGGTGGGGAACCTTAAGCCCTGGGGCCATATGCGGCCCCCGTAGCCGGTTTGAGTGGCCCTCCCACCCTTTGCCAGGAGTCAAGTACAGGGGAATTCTCGCAAGAAGTTGGTAGTTCTTGCGAGATTCCTCTTAATTAACAGCAGCTGGAGACTGTCAGTCCTATTCAGTGGCAGCCGCCGGAGCGTGGGACGGCTGCAGCAGGACAATTTGTAAGAGAAATTTTTACATATGGCCCCCGAAGGATTTTTTTCCCCATACAAATGGCCCTTGGCACAAAAAAGGTTCCTCACCCCTGATTTAAGGGACCAAAAGTAATAGGACAATCGACTCAAAAGCTATTTCATGGACAGGTGTGGGCTATTCCTTTGCTATTTCATCATAAATTAAGCAGGTAGAAGGTCTGCAGTTTATTTCAGGTGTGACATTTGCATTTGGAATCTGTTAATGTCGACTCTCAATGTAAGATCCAAAGAGCTTTTACTATCGGTAAAGTAAGCCATCATTAGGCTGAAAAAAATAAAATAAACCCATCAGAGAGATAGCAAAAGCATAAGGTGTAGAGAGATCAACTGTTTTGAAACATTCTTAAAAAGAAAGAACGCACCAGAGAGCTCCGCATCACCAAAATTACCCGGAAGACCACGGAAAACAACTGTGGTGGATGACAGAAGAATTACTTCCCTGGTGAATAAATACCCCTTCACAGCAGTTGGCCAGATCAAGAACACTCTCCAGGAGTTAGGTGTATATGTGTCAAAGTCAACAATCAAGAGAAGACTTCACAAGAGTGAATATAGAGGATTTACCATAAAATGTAAACCATTGGTGAGCCTCAAAAACAGGAAGACCAGATTAGAGTTTGCCATACAACATCTAAAAAATCCTTTACAGTTCTGGAACAACATCCTATGGACAGATGAGACAAATATCTGCTTGTACCAAGGTGATGGGAAGAGAAGAGTATAGAGAAGGAAAGGAACTGCTCATGATTCCAAACATACCACCTCATCAGAGAAGCATGGTGGTGGTATTGTCATGGCGTGGGCATGTAGGACTGGCAATGTAACTGGTTCCCTTGTATTATTGATAATGTGACTGCTGACAAAAGCAGAAGGATGAATTCTGAAGTGTTCAGGCAATATTATCTGCTCATATTCAATCAAATGCTTCAGAACTCATTGGACAAAGCTTCCCAGTGCTGATGGACAATAACCCAAAGCATGCTACGAAAGCAACCAAAGCATTTTTTAAGGCAAATCAGTGGAATGTTATAAAATGGCCATGTTAGTCACCTGACCTGAATCCCATTGAGCATGCATTTCACTTGATGAAGACACAACTGGAGGAAAAATGTGCCAAGAACAAGAAGGAACTGAAGACATTTGCAGTAGAGGCCTGGCAGAGCATCACCAGGGATGAAACCCAGCGTCTGGTGATGTCTATGCGTTCCAGACTTCAGCCTATAATTGACTGCAAAGGATTTGCAACAAAGTATTAAAAAGTGAAAGTTTCATTTAGGATTGTTTAGTAACTTTTGGGAGGCACATATAGAAACTGTTGTAATTCCTACGCCGTTCACCTGATTTGGATGTAAATACCCTCAAATTAAAGCGGAATGTCTGCAGTTAATGCACATCTTGTTTGGCTCATTTCAAATCCATTGTAGTGGTGTATAGAACCCAAATATGAGAATTGGGTCGCTGTCCCAATATTTATGAACCTGACCAGCCTCCAGTGAGTACATCTTTGGTAGAGGCAATTATTTTAATGTATAGTGGGTTGTTGTTTTTTCTCTCTGATCCAATAAAACACTCTATTAATATTCCATGAGCACCATTTCTCACCCCTTCTGTCTAGATTATTTTATTGTATTAAAACATCTTGCGAATGTATTTTGCACAAAGTTGCATGAAGGTGCACATGACTGAGGGCTCTAATTATTTGTAGACTCCTTCATAAGGCATCATTGTTTTGTCTATTATGCTGTTGTAAAGTAAATGTTGAATTGGTTTTAATGGGAAGAGTGGAGCCATGTGCCAGTTTTTAATGGGATTCCTGTCTGAGTACCAGTGTGTCTCGGTCAGTTACAGTAATATAGTTCAGTACTCTTAAAGCTATCCTTAAAACGTGGCTTTTAAGAGTACTTAAGGAGCGTTAGAGATCAAGGCAGAGTGTAATTGCCTTCTGTAAATGGTCTCCCTTTTGTCGAGCAACTCCCGCAGCTGGGAGTGTCACTGCCCATTAGATCCTAGCACCAGTCAAATCCTAAGCAGGGAAAGTGATAGAACAAATCCCTCGGATAAAATAAGACTTTCCATAACCCGGGCTATTATAATCACTAATGCAGCGTGCTTGAGCATGTGTTAGATCAAAGTTCTGTCCGTCCCACCAGCCCCGGTCCTGCTGTATTGCTGTGAGAGCAAGCCGCCAGCGTTTCCCCACCCCATTCACTGATTACATCCATTCTGTTTTGGCCAGGAGTATACATAGCTGGGAGGATTTATGTGGGTCGCTTCTAAGTGCATAATCTTACAGCAGCGCTCAGTGTTTAAAAACAACAGGTCTGTTTCTTTGTATGTTAGTTAGTTTTCAGTGGGGGATGCAGTTTAAATCCCGGTGGTCGGGATCCCGGTGTTCAGAATCCTGACACTGGAATCCCGACCGCCGAAATGCCGACACTTTCTCCCTCCGTGGGTGTCCACGATACCCCTGGAGGGAGAATAAAGTAGCGTGCCGAGCGTAGCGAGGCACTGGGCTCGCTGCGTGGCGAGCGCAGCGAGCCCGCAAGGGGGGGCTATCCCTTGTCGGGATTTCGGCGGTCGGGATTTTGAACGCCGGGATCCCGACCGCCGGGATTTCATACTGAATCCTTCAGTGGATGTACTAAGGGAACGATTAGAGGTGCTCACAACATGGCTACAACTACACTTTGAGTGCATGAAATCGGGGTACCGTCACTAGGTCGACAAACATTATGTCAACATGCAGGAAGGGCAGTAAAAATTTTTACTGCCACTGACCATTGCACAACTAAGCACAAGGCACTCTTTAATGCCTTTTGCCTCCATTTCACTAGTCCTGAAATCCCAGGATTATCCACCCCCAGTGTAAAAAACTGGTGTAGACATAGAATCTGCATAATAGGCCAACAGTGTCTAGGTTGACTTTTAATAAATCATTACCATATGGTCGCCATTTTTTAAACTTTACCATCTATGTGAACTTGGATTGGGAACGGCGAAGCATGGCGAGCGAAGCGGTGCACAAATTTGTGGTCCGTGTACTGAAATCTACAAATTTACATAAAAAAGTAAAAAAAAAAAATCATGTCAACCTTTTCACATGTGTCAATGACTTCCATTTTGACCTTTGGGGTCCACCTAGATCCCGTTTACCTAATAACTGTCAACCCTATGATCCGTGCCGGGGATTTGTTCCAACACGGAACGAGTCGTCATCAGCGGACATTTGCAGTACACACTGGCACAAAGTTAATGGCTATATTCAATGCGTCTGGTGAGGGGGTTAAACGGCGAGAATTGCCAAAACAAGCGTCCCTCGCCGTTTAACCCCCAATGCCGGCCAGCTAACTGTAATCAACGTACCGGGGAGTCCGCTGTATCTAGCCGCGAGCCTCGCTGTTTTAGAGGCCGTACACATGCCGTTCCCAGGTCGCAGTAAAAACCCAGCGAGGTGGAAGCAGTGTGTGCAGGGGGGTGGAGATGAATACTGAACGTGCATGCTGTCACAGCTCGCAAAAAGCATTGAATACTGCCCAATGAAGGGAGGAACGATAACAGTTACGCCAGTAGCATGTATTAGGACATTCGCGATATCCTCTGCTTTGGTGTTCAGCACATAAAACATGTTGCATGGGAAGGCGTATATCACCGGTACACACCAAGCGATATAGGCAATATGCAGCTCCGATCCGCATGACCAGCGATATAGGCGATATGCAGCTCCGATCCGCATGACCAAGCGGCATATAGTAACCGTGTGTACGTAGCTTAACGATGCCTCATATTCTGCATTGTCACAGGAGCATTCCATAAAGGTGACTGACAACTCTGCATGCTAAGCTCATTTACACACATTCTTCAGTGTCAGTGCCTAGTGTGAGTGGAGACTTTTCACCTAGTCGTGAACCTCTTTAGCGATATCCACTGATATTGGGTCTAGGTTTCTGTTATGCCATGTTCTCTATTTAATCCGAACATTTTACACCTAAATGTTACGCTGCTTCTACAGTGGCAACATATTCCAGTGCGCTTTACACTTGCAAACAAAACGGGAAATAACAAGACCGGTTCATAACAGACAGAGGGCGAGATGTACTAAGCTGAAAATGCGGTAAAACCCCCGTTTTACCGCATTTTCCTATGTATTAAAACCAGGCCGCACCGATACCGCATATTAGGGTATGGCCACCTTTGGGTGGCCATACCCTATAGAAGCCTATGGGGTTCTTTTTGCCACCCGCCATCTCCGCCTCTCCCCCACCCTCAGGCTTACCTTCCTGCAGGTCCTCCTGAACCCCAGAAGGTAAACCCCTCCTCCCCCTAGCAAGGCAGCCAGACGTCCTTCTGGCTGCAGGGGGGAGGAGGCGGCGCCGGGACAGCCACGCTGAGCTGACCCGGCTGCAGGGGAGCAGTAGGCAGCTGGGAGGTGACGGACACAGTACAGGTATCGCGGTTGGTCTCAGTCACCACACCATGATGCCAGACACATATGTTACTACATATGCGCTGGCATTGCGGCGGGGGGCGCGGCAAAGGGCGGCGATGTATATTAAGATTCTCGCCCAAAGAGGAAAAACACAGTTTAGACGAATTTACTGTATAAATTAGCAGTGCTTTTAATATGGAATGTAATGGTGCTGGTTCAAAAACAGGAATTGTGGATATGTACAGCTAAGACCTGAATTCCTATGTAGTATATAAGAGAACTCTCTTTCCAGCAATGTAGTGCGCGCCTCTCATCTCTGCAATTGTTTGCTTTGTATTAAACGTCCACAGTTAATAAGGCATGGTAACAGAATTTAAGGCTTTATCCTGGAGTTAATTATGGGTGGTTATGTGTGAACTTTATACAGACTGTAAACTGTTTATACATTTTTAATTGGCATTGTCAGGCTGAAAATGAGATCGAGGATTAATGCCATCAATATTTAATGTGTGACATTTTACATAGTGACGCGTTTCTCACCTCCGGTACACCATTTCAAATAATATTGTCCATGACTTGGGTATTTAGTGGCAAAATGAAATCTCTTGCTGACCAAGCCCTTTACATGGGAAGTTTAGAAGTTTATCTGACTATCAAGCAGAAATACTTAACTTTTTAAAATTTATTTGTTGCTTTTTTTATTTTGCTAAGAAAGCTACTAAACCAACGTCTTCCCGTCCCCCCTGGTTTTTTTTTTTTAATCTTCAATTATCATGCCGACACGGTAATATCAACATGGTCAAACGGTCGACATCCTGTCTACCTGGATGATTTGTCGGCGTGTTGAACTTTTGATAGATTGTGTTAATAATCTTCGGATGCATCTATTAGATACTGGCTGTCACATGAAAATCAGTACCGGCATCTGAGAAGCAGCAGCAGCATTCCGTGGAGTACTTCTCCACCTATCTCTAAGCCTCCTGCTGACTCCTGGCCCTAATCTCGGCATCCTCTGAATTTTCAACTTTTTACATTGTGAACCTGTCAACGTGTGGATGTTGACTTGGTGATTGTCAACCGTTTTAACCCTGTTGCATTTAGATGCCAATATTGAGGTGTCAACATGGTTGACTAAAAGAAATGTTGGGCTGTTCCAAAACCTGTGAATGGCCAGTATCAAAAAGCTACAAATCCATTCCCTGATCACTTACCATCGAACGATCTCACCACTGTGTGCAGTTTGTGCGTAGCCCTGGACTTTCTCAGCGGCTGCAATGGAATCCGCTTGACTGATGCTGGAGCTGACTTCACACACCCTCCCTCCAACCGCCTAGGCACACCTGCGTTTTTCCTAGACACGCCCATAAAATGTCCTGTAACCACAACTCAAACGCTGGCTTCCTGTCAATCACCTCGCAAGGATTTGCAGGATTTCATCGCACAGAGGTGTCTCGCATGGTTACTCTATCCATAATCCATACCTCCCAACAGTCCCGATTTAATCGGGACAGTCCCGATTGTCAGGGCCTGTCCCGCTGTCCCACCCGCGGGCGGCAGTGTCCCGCGGTGTGGGGGGGCTGTTTGGAGTCCCCCCGTCAGATGCTAAGCAGCGGGGAATAAACGCTGTGCGCATGCGCACAGCGTCTATTCCCGCAGCCAGGGGGCTGGGGGCATGGCTAGAGGCTCACAGAGCCTCTGGGTCATGCCCCCATAGCGGCAAAATGGAGCAGCGAGTATAGGCCACGCCCCCAAATTAGGCCACGCCCCCCCCCCCCCCCCCCCCCCCCCCCCCCCGAAAATTTCGGGGGGCCTACGGCGCGCAGCAGCAGCAGCGTCGTACCGCCTGCTGACCGGCCAAAGTTGGGAGGTATGATAATCTGTTACTGTATGAATTCGCATGTAAATCCTGTTTGAGATACTTGTGCTAGTTCTGCAAACTGGGATTGTTCCCAGGGCCGGTGTAAGGCTTCTCAGCACCCTAGGCAAAACTTCAACCTACTCCCACCCAAAAAGAAATCATGTTGTCCTCCCAGCCCCCCCAGGAAGTACCCTGCTTTTCCTGGAGGCCCTCTGCACCCTCCCCTTTGTCACCCACAACAGAGTACAAGGCGGAGGGGGCAGCAATGTAGTGAAGTATGTCTCAAGGGAAAGTATGGAGGTGAGGTCTTAGAAGTTCCACAGTCGCCACCTGCATTAAATACAACAAGGATTCTCATAGACATCCTTGATTTTTTTGATTTGCAGACTTGGAGGCGCCCCCCCCCCCCCCACCCAGATCCCGGCGCCCTAGGCAGATGCCTAAAGCTGCCTAATGGTAGAGCCGGCCCTGATTGTTCCTGAATGTTGGGTTCTTCAAGAATAAGTTGTATAATATTTGTTCATCTTTAAAGCTATATTTTGCCTTTAGTGGACTGTTTAAATGTCCTTATATACTGTCATATTCTTGCATTCCTCTATGCTACAATTTGATGGATATAATTATATTGGCAGATAACGCGCTTGTATTTACTGGTCACGTTTCAGTAAAAAAAAAAACATGTTTGTACTGTAAGTTATTATACGTTATTGTAAGTTATCTTTAGCTTCCATGTTTTTTTATTGGGCCAACATAAAAATTCCAACATGACCTATGTGTATGTGTACCTCCCTTAGACGGGACCAAGACTTGTGTACAAGGCCAATGAAATGACAAGTTCAGCAAGTTTACAATGCATGAGCAGTAAATAATCTGCTCTGTTGCATGGAAAATAAATGTTATTGTAGATAAAAATCACCGCATTTAACTACAGTTCATCCATGATTTCTTATCTGAAAGATAATTTCATATTTTGTAATTGGACCTCCATTGGCAGCACTGTGAATAGCATTGCTGCTGCCATGTGCTTGCTTTTAATCAAGGCCCATCTGTGTAGAGTTTGTATATCCTCTCTCTCTGCTTCTCCTCTGGGTGCTCTGGTTTCCTCCCACCATCCAAAAACATACTGGTAGGTTAGTTGGCTAATGGCAAAACATGTTGCTAGTTTGTGGCCATGTGAGTGTCTATAGCAGGGTTGTCCAAACTTTTAGCGACGAGGGCCAGATTTGGTGAAGTGTAACACTGTGGGGGCCGACCATTCAGCCTGACATTCTTTGAATCATTAATCACATCAGAATGGTCCCCACTCTGTACCCATTCACTCTATGTCCCCCAGCCTGCCCCCATTCACTGTATGTCCGCCAGCCTGCCCCCATTCACTGTATGTCCCCCAGCCTGCCCCTCCTTCACTGCCTGTCCCCCATTCACTGTGTGTTCCCCACTCTGCACCCATTCACTCTGTCCCCCCAACCTGCCTCCCTTCTCTTAATGTCCATAAGTACCTCCATTCATTGTATGACACCCAAGCCTGACCCTCCTTCACTGTATGACTCCCATTCACTGTATGACCCCCATTCCCTATGAACCCCACTCTTCCCCCATTCACTGTATGTCCCCCAGCCTGCTCCCCCCTTCTCTGAATGGCCATCACTGCCTCCATTCACTGTATGTCCCCCAGCCTGACCCTCCTTTACTGTATGTCCCCCACTCTGCCCCCCTCCCTTCTCTGTATGTTTCCCAGCCCCTTGTGTGAGCCAGAGGAAGGAGAGGCAAAGCAAGCACTGCAAGGACAGGAGATGCTTGGGCTCCCGCTGCTGACCTCCTCCACTCTGCATGTTATGGGAGCAAGCTTCCCCCTTGCTGCCCCCCTCCCCAAACACTGCTGTCACTGTGATTGTGGAGTAGGGTGATATATACAATTGCAGCAGCAGGAGTTGGACTTTAAACACATCTGAATGTGGTGGCAGCCGGTACCTCCTCACTCCAGGTAAAATTACAGTGTAATCCGACCCAGCCGATACAACCAACTCTGGTCATAATGACCCAGATTGTGCTTCATGCCACTGGATTGGCTGCCTGCAGTAGTGCTTGGTAATATCATCTCCAAGCATCCACTGTAAGGCCAGATCGACCTGGGTCACGTAAGACCCATACACGGTGTGATTGGCTGTGCCCGGGAATAGCTGTTGGTGTATAAGGGGTCTGAGTCAGATCAGATCCTGGTTTGATTTACGTTCAGAATCCAGGTCAGACCTCAGATATTGATCAGGAAAGGGTTCAAGCTACAATGGTTCAGGGACTAGTGAATGAATATTCTCTGTACAACACTGTGTAATACTGTATGTCTGCACCATATATGCAACTGCTAATAAAGAAGTACGGTAAGAGAAAAAGCTACGTACAGTAACTGTTTCCTAAAGCATTGTCTGTTGGCTCAACCATGGCTCCGTGCGTCTGAGTCCCCTTGCTGGGCTCGCTTCGCTTGCCCACGCTGCGGGCTCGGTGGCTCGCTACGCTCGCCACGCTATCTAAAATCAACTCCATGCCAACATGGATAGTGGGGGTATGAACTATCCATGTTGGCATGGCGTTAAGTTAGTTTATTTTAGATAGTTTGTGGCGAGCGTAGAACCCGGAAGTAGCAGCGCCGTGAAACTACACAAGTACCGAATATTCTTTGTGTATTTTGTAACTTTGCAGTTACCCATAGTCACTACAGTAATTGGCTATAAACTGTGGCTGGTACAGTACAAAGTGCCCACGATTACTTCTATATTGGTGCCCCTTCTGTTTGCAACTGAGGATTCATGGATGCTTGGGTTAATACTGTGGCCCTCTGTGGAGAGATTTTCTGTTCTCTCCTGTTCCATCATTGGCACCTATAAAGCACTAGATGTAATACTAGGTTGTGTCTCCTTACAGCTCAGGAAACCTGCATGTAGTTATCTGTCCTCCCGGTTATAAAACAGAATTAAGAAGAAACCGGTATTTAAGTGACAGCATGCAAAGCTGTCCGATATATCAACATCGGGTAGTATCGTTCTGAGATGCCGGGCTCCTTTCAGGATGATAAAGCCACATGATAGGATCGCATATTACTTAATAATTGGGGCCCTAAGTGAGAAATAAATGAGATTGAATGGCAGAGTGATGCCCATATATTTAACAAGTGCCACAAATAGTCCATGCAGCTTTTAGTCTGACTGTAATAATAGACATCATGGGGGTTATTCTGGTTGATTCCCCTCCTTGCGAATGGTAGGCTGGCACCACCCATTCGCAAGTGCAATTCACAGAGCATGTGAGTGGATGTTACACAGTAACAGCCATTCACAGGCCAGGGAGAAAAGCCCACATCTTTCAATGGTCGCCAGCCATCGAAAGATGTGGTGCGTGCACGCATATAAAAGTGACTTTCAAGTCACTTACCAATGCGTGCATGCTGGGAAGGAAATATATGAGAACGCTGACATCCTGCGTTCTCATAAGAACGCCCATGAAACGCTGGGACATTCCCATATGCTAATGGAGCCACCCGCTGGCCCCCGCTGCTGTGGGTGCACGCACCCCGCAGCAACAACATCCGTCGCTGTGCTAACGTAAACCAGAATAAGGCCCCATGTATCCGGACAACATGACAAGCTATGCAGCCTTAATGCATTTATTGCCACTGGTAGGTTTTTCTTTTGTACTAAATCATTCCCCTCATAAATATTTGCTGTGTGTTTAGTAGTATTCCAGCTCTCAGATAAACACTGTAGCGATCAGGAGGCCGTTGTGTTTACTCCAGCTGTGTGTGGTTCTCTTTGCCGGACAATGGCTGCTGGCTCAGTTCTCTTGGCTTTTATTTCTCTTCTCCGAAACATTTGCAGTACTGATTTTAAGGTACAGAAATAATGTAAGCCAGGGGCGTAACTAGTACTTTGTGGGCCCCATAGCACAATCTTCAAAGGGCCCTTACCTTTTGTCACTACAATATCTCTTGGACAGAAGAGAGAGTGAGGGGAATATGAGGCAAAAAGGTCGATTATGGAGAATGCCGATACTGGTTTTTACAGTAGTTGCAAATAACGGCATTCTCAGACGGGTGTGGATTATTTGGTCTACAACAACTAGGTCGACAAGCATTGGGTCGACACCACTAGGTCGACATGGGTCTAGGTCGACATGACATTAGGTCTACATGGGCTAGGTCGACAGTCAAAAGGTTGACATGGAGTTTTTCGCTGTTTTTTTACCTGAATGTCGACATGGACACAGTTTGACATGCAACGCGTCCCCTCGCTGCGCTCGGCACACTATTTTATTCTCCCACCATGCCCTAGTGGATGGTAGGGCATGAAATTCCACCTGTCGGCACATGTTGGCTCAAAAAACAGTGAAAACCCCCATGTCGACCTAGACCCATGTCGACCTAGTTCTTGCAGACCTAATGACCGTATCCCTCTCAGCCTATAGTGTATTACCACAGTACTGTATGCACCAGGCTAGACCACAAAACTGCATTGCAGAGACAGTTTTATTAGATTTCTGCTCGCAGAACTCCACTAGCCTGAGAGGCAGCGTGTGTTAGGGAGTGAGGAGAAGTGACAGAGGGTGTCAGGGGGCGAGATTCAGCAAGCTAAAAATGCTGTAAAAACCCAGTTTTCGGGGTTTTTACCGCATTTCCATATGCAGCAAAGCCCCATTGCTGGGGCTTCGCTGAGGGTGGTTACGCCAGTTCCTATTTGGTGTAACCCCATGTAAGCCTATGGGCTTCCCTTTGTGTCCCCCGCCGCCCCGCGCGCCCCCCGCCGATCGGTGGCGCACCTCCCTCACCTGTGTCCGGGCAGCCTCCTGCTGTGCTGCACGGACCAGTGATTTCCTCCTGCCTGCACCACTTCTGAGTGCAGGGAGGAGGAACCGGAGCCCTTACAGCTGTGTAAGGGTTCCGGCAGGGAGGGGGAGACCCGGTGCACATCGCCGGGCATCGCTTTTGCGTTAATAATTGCATATGTTCATATGCGATTATTAACTATGCGAATGCCGGCGATGTGCACCGGGGATTATTAGTGAATCCCGTCCAGGGAGAGAGATCGAGAGTGGCAGTTAGATACTGTCAGAGAGGGAGGGAGGAAAGAGAGAGGATGTGTGGAAAGGAGTGGTAGTGGAGAAAGAGGGAGAGAGATAAAGTGAAAGGTAAAACTGAGATGGAGGAGGAATAAGAAATAGAGGGGGCAGTGTGAAGAGAGAGGAAAAAAAAGGATGGGGAGGTTTAGAGGACGAGAGGGGCATAGAGGTCGGGGGTGGGGTAGAGGGCGCCTGGTCACAGGCTCCACCTCTCTGGGCGCCCGATAACAGGCTCGTTTTTAAAAATTCTAATAATGAGAATTTTTTTTAAAGGGTGCAGGGGATTACCTGGGGCTAAGTTGCCGGGCCCCACAGCAATTGCATCCCCTGCACTCTTTGTAGTTGCGCCATTGAAGTAAGCTTTCAAGTTGGTCATCTGACACCTTTATGATTTTGTAACAAATTAATTCCATCTATTGGACGCAGTGAGGTTGTTTAAATTATTGTTGATTAGTATTTTATCTTGTATCTTCAGGGTTATACATATTTAATGCAGTTGCTAAATGAGGAGGAATAACCATCAGAAGATTGTTTTAATTGTCTATTCCGGTTATAATCTAATTTGCAATAAATTATTATGATTCTGTATTGCACCACTAAAAGCATTAACACAAGTAGGTGTATCTGTGTTTGAATATGCATTATCACCCTTTCAAAACATGAAAGAACTGAGTGGGACCCAGTGTGTACGTGCCAAGACGGGTGAGTCCCCGGTCATTGGTCAGCAAGTATTTCTGCAGTGAGGGCTGAGATTGTCAGGTGCTCATAACGCAATAACCACACAGAGGCCACATTATGTGACACCAGTAACTCTCCTCTCATACTGTATATGGGAGATATTCCCACATCACTGGATATCAATGTAGGTGTGTACTCAAGTCACATCATTTTAATGAGGAGACCTCTGAGTCTGGGTGACCGGATATTGCAGATAAAACACTTTTTTTTAATGCCTTGTGAAAGTGGATGCTGTGTTTTACATGGTAGGGATGGGAACAGTCACATGTCTATAAAAAGCAAGACTTTTAAGGCTAGTTTCCACCCCTAATAGAACCCAAGCAGTAAGTGGGACATGTCCACCTCATCCTTAGCAGGGAAGGGTTAGTTTACATTTATGTGGCTCTGAGTAGGATCGGCATGTAGTAGTAAAGCAAAGTGCATGCAACATAGGAACATTTGCACACATAACGGCTATATGCATCTTGAGAGATGTAATTCTGTATGGAAGCAGGGTATGTGCGTAGTCATCATCTATCAGGCATGTAATTGCTCATGTACATGCCCAATGTGAGCACGCCCCTTCCCTAGCCCGTTCTGCCTCTCCTCTTATAGGGCATGATGTGCCTAGTATGTATTCTCTGTATGGGCATGCTCAGTGCAGGCAACGCTATACCAACCGATGTGGTGCTCTGTAACGGACCCAGTGTGTGTGTGAGAATGTAGCTGTAGGGAATAATTCCGCTGCTGCTTACTTGTTCTCATTCAGGGCTTTATTCTGGTTCACGCTTTCTGGCAAATTCCTTCTTGGACAAAACCATGTGCACTGCAGGTGGGGCAGATGTTACTTGTGCAGAGAGAATTAGATTTGGGTGGGGTTTTACTTCAAAGTGAGATCTATATTGCAGTGTAAAATTAAAGCAGCCAGTATTTACCCTGCACAGAAACAAAATAACTCACCCAAATCTAACTCTCTGCACATTTTACATCTGCCCCACCTGCAGTGCACATGGTTTTGTCCATCTAAGAAGGAATTTGACAGAAGGAGTGAACCAGAATAAGGCCCTATATGAGAATATATATATATATATATATATATATATATATATATATATATATATATATATATATCTAATTGCATAGGTGCGGCACTCCAACGATGTGCAAATGGGAAGGGGGTGCCCGCCGATGTACACCTGTCCTGCAGGTGCGTATTTGCAGAGATTAGGACGGCGGCGGCACTCACAGGTCACGAAAATAAATAGTCAGCAGACCAGGGTATTCCCAACGTTTCAAACCTCTGTGGGTTTTTTATCAAGGTGCATTCAATGCACCTTGATAAAAAACCCACAGAGGTTTGAAACGTTGGGAATACCCTGGTCTGCTGACTATTTATTTTCGTGACCTGTGAGTGCCGCCGCCGTCCTAATCTCTATATATATATATATATATATATATATATATATATATATATATATTTATATTTATATTGCAGGTTTGCACACTTTAAGGTCCTTATTCTGGTCCGTTCGCACAGGGACCAATGTTTTTGTACTGCACATTTCTGCGCAGGTGCATACACAGGGTGCGGGCACCCACGCGAACAGACTGTTCACCTGGTGCACGCACCCAGGACAGCGGAGAGTGGTTGTGGGCGGTGTTTCATGGGCGTTCCCATGCGAATAAGGCCATGACACTGGTGCGGGGGGTGGCCACGCATATGTAAATGACTTGAGAGTTACTTTTATATGCGTGCACTTTCCACATTTTTCGATGGTCGGCGACCATCGGAAGATGTGGGAGGTTCCCACTGCTCTGCGAATGGATATTACTGTGTAACATCTATTCGCAAGCCCCTGCGAGTGAATCACCCCAGCCACCCATTTGCAAGGTGGGGTTTGGTGGACTCGAACGGCTGCGAATTCACAGCCTTGCGAATCAACCAGAATATAGTTTATTGGACAAGGTCGAGTATCTCACGTTCAATCTCTATACAATGGGTACTAAACTTTAAACCTTGGTAACCTATGTCTATTTCTAGCAGCTTAAATTGCTAACATTGCTAAAGTTCAGTTCTGTTTATGGCGCTAATAAGACGGTTTGTACGCCCCTTCTCTGTAGTGATTGACATTTATCCTGTCGCAACAACTGTTTACCATACAAACGCCTCTAGTTCATACATATTAAGTAAATTGGCTGATTAGGGGACTGCAGCACGCCAAAAATGTGGCAGCACTGCGGTTGATATCAACCGTTGCATGGTCTAAAACTGAAGCTGGGTACATATAAGATAGTATGTATCCAGCAAGATTGTGTGCGATGGGGTTCCGGCATCTGCAAGTGGATACACTCTTGTCGATGCAGAGCGATGGGGGGGGGTCATGCTGCATGGCTCTTGCTAACGTTGTACTCTAGGACGGATGGAGGAAGTTGCTGACTAGGCGTAGGAGTGTACTCAGTCAGCGACGTCGTGCATACACACTAAACAATGAGCACAAATATCTTGTTATGGCTGGTTTTGCCATTGTAAATTCTTACATTTCGCCCAATCTATTCTCTTGAAAATTCATTATTGGGAATGTTGGTTCTAAATGTCACCGCTGAGAGCCGGTTCTTATGGCTAATATGGGCAATGTTCCCAAAAAAGTAGGAGCCTGGGACAAACTGTATCCATCGGAGTCTCTAAGCCAGGCCTTGAAGATGAGTGGGGAGCCACAACATCCATCCCTAGAAGAGTCCTCTCCGAATGGGTGGCAAAGTCCTTGTGTGCGGTAACGTGGCCGAGCATTCCCTCTGCCCAGTGACCAGCACCCTGCACTTATCTTAATTGCTTATGCATGTTTTCTCTGAAGTGAAACATTTGGATGATGAAGATGAAGGTACATTCTGGGGTCACAGTGAGGATTGATTGTCGGTTGACTGGTAGGGGCATTGTCTGCACCTGTGGAAAATGCTGCCTGCATATACTGTAGCACAAAACTGCTTAGTCAGCGTTTCACACTGATTTACAGTTGTGCTAGGATGTACACCTCTCCAAGCTGTAATTCCTTCCATACATTTAAGATTTATCCCCTGTGCAGCTCAATATGGTTTCTGCTAACGTGCACGTTAAACATGCAAAAACTCTGGTTATGTTCACTTTAGTTTTGTGGAGTTTTTTTTTTTCATTTTGGGTTCATACATCTGTGTCGTTCTTCTACAGTTCACTACTCTGGGAGAGTGTTTATTGCAGTTTTCTGCATCGGAAAATCCCCCAATGTAAACACTTTCCCTGTTGTGTCACAAGCCCAGTAGCATCAGGATTGCACAGAGAACTGTAATAATACATTGACACTACTGCATTTAGACCAGTCATTTTGTCTGTGATGCTGCGGAAAGTTTCGGCTCCTGGATATTCCACTGACCTTGCGAACCATTCTACCTATGGCAATAGCTATAATGGGGAAGATTTATTAAACCTTCCAAAATGCAGAGTTGCCTAGCAACCAATCCACTTCTACCTATGGTTTTTGGGAATGTACTTTATAAATGCTAGCTAGCCATGGACAACTTCTCCACTTGTCTGCTTCTATCCAGTTTTGAAGGTTAAATACATTTGCCCTTAATATTTTGCATAGCTGCATGATACAGGCCTCTAGGAATGCATTAACACAACCACACATTGGCAACACCATGTTGTGCAGAACTGGGTGTTGGAGGGTTATGTCTTTGGATAGATAAGGAGCAGACTGTATATTTCCTGTTGTGGGTACAGCCTGTGGAGTTTCTGTTCCTGCCTGAAGCGTTGCTCTCTGCTTTGGTGCTTCTGTCACTTTCTGGTCTGTATCTCAGCACTGAGATAGCGATCAGAGTGTGCTAGAATCACCACACCAGAGAGTGATGCCCCAGGCAGGGAAGATGAAACTCAACAGGATGTGACCGGTGCAGGGTGCTAGAAGTAAGGGTGGGGTAGATGTATTAAGCAGTTATAAGGGAGGAGAAGTGGCCCATGGCAACCAATCAGCTGCTCTCTATAGTTTTATATTATGCAAATGATAGATGTTACTTCAGTGCTGATTGGTTGCCATGAGCCACTTCTCCTCTGGCTCACTTCTTGCATCATGGTTTTGTTGGTGTAAATGTGTACAGTTTACCAGTTCTAGTGGTTGTCAGCTGGTACTTGGGCAGATCAGTTAGGGAACACCGAGAGGACTGGAAACCGAATGTTCTAAGCACGTCAATAAGCAGCCACCTTTCTGGCTGACGTTGGCTGTCACAGGTGAATGTCCTCCTGAATATAAACAAAATAAAAAGAACATTATGTTGGTGTGACTGGCTAATAAAGATTTGTTCTGGAATGATTCATGAGGGGAATGAGTTGGATCTTTTGAAGGTGGCTGTAATATCCTGTACTGAGATAGTGGGTCACACTGCCAATTTCTGGCTGCACCGTATAAAACACTAACCGCACTCATTTACTTATAAAATGATTAACCAGGAAATTATAGGTTAGGTCATATGCAGTAATGTCCTGTACTGGTTAGAAGGGGAGGGTGACCTGCCATAAATACAGGTTCCTGGGCCAGTTCACACTGGAGAAATGTCACATTACACGCACTCCGGATGTTTTGAGATACGTGCCAAACTTTAGCAAGCAATGTTTTTGAAATCAGTCGAAGTTGCTTGCGTTGGTTTGTTGTGGTTTTTTTTTTTTTATAAGCTAGCCACAGACCTGAGCGATCCACAAGCTCCTTTTCTCCAATGGGACTCAAGATGCTTTACAGGTATTAAAAAAAAAAAAAAAAAACAAATGCAAAACTTAAACCCTTTGAGTCCCAACATCCTCTGTGAGAGATGTGCAAAATATCTTCTAAAAGCGTCGCTCACATTTGTTATATCGATTCAAATAAAAAAATGTTTTGTGAAAAAAAAAAGCTATTTCCTATATCAGGTAACCATGACCGGTCATTATGGTGAATATAAAATGTTTGCTTGGCAATTTTCACACCTATTTGACAAATTCACTTAGCACTCAAAGTAAGAAAACAAAACCATGAGCTCACAATAAGTATAATGTAGGGTCAATTCAAAGAGAACGTGCATGAATCCAATGTTCCACAAACCAAAGATAGCGGGTTAGGCAGCCGTGTTGGGCACAAAATGAAGGTTACGTGTGAGATAAGTCTTACAAGTATTCAAGGCATATGAGGGAAAACTGTGGTGTATAATGATAGGTACATGATGGGGTCCATGGGGCAGTAGATCGGACAGGCAATAGGTGGCAGTTTCTGCGAGGGGGGGTAGGGCAGATTTGCAAGCAGGGGACCAGTTCTGCAGACAATCTTAGAAGTGAAGTCCATTTGTGCATATACAATGAGAGCTGGGATAATATGAATCATGTTACTGATGCAATGAACATAAATGTGTTCTGATATGACTGTCATCCTCCACATATGGTAAATATGGTATGGTGGGAGATTGAGCGCAGACCTTGCCCCCACCCCCATGTTCAGGGGGCAGACATGGTGGGGTAAAATTACTAAGATGGGAGTTCTATTGTAGATGGGATGTTGCCCATAACAACCAATCAGATTTCACTTCTTAGCACCTTCTAGAACAGTGGTTCCCAACCCTGGTCTCCACACAGAATCATAAGTGACATAATTAACTCCACCTGTGGATCTTTTAAAATGTGCATGAATAATCTGTGCACCTGCCGGGTGACCTGGAAAACGTGCACTGTTGGGGGTACTTGAGGACCACGGTTGGGAACCACTGTTCTAGAAGATAATGGAGAGAATCTGATTGGTCCTATCCCATCTTGAAAAGAACTTCCATCTTCGTAAATTGACCCTGGTTTTCTTCTCACTTGCTTACAGCTCCAAGGGATGCCAGGAGCTTCGTTGTATGTAGTGATGGGTAGAGCCACAGGGTCACTGAGGGTTTGCAGGGGTTGGTGGTGTAGGTCCAATCCTGGCGGAACAATCCAGTAGGAACCTCTGGGTAGCTGCATTGAGAGGCCAGGAGCTGGTGAGAAGCAGCTCTGTCAGTGTCGCAGGTAGCCATCCGCAGGCCCAAGCAATCTACTGCAGATGTGCGCCCGTGTTTATACAACCAGTAACGTGATAAACAAAAGCATCACCGATCTCTTGCCAACATAATAAATAGCAGTGGAAAACAGTTTTCCTCATTCAGTTTTCAATAGACTTCAGGGATCTTCTAAATAGGGGTGCTGGACAGTTTTCCGACAGTCGGGAGCCCGACCGTCATTACCTCGACACTCGGGGTCTCGACGGTCACCGGCTATTCTCCCTCGTGGGGGTCCACGACCCCCAAGAGGGAGAATAGAATAGGTGGTGAGCATAGCGATCCCACAAGGGGCTTTGTTGCGCTTGCCCCGCTGTCTGAGTCCGGCCAGTCGGGATCCCGACGTCAGGCTAATGACTGTTGGGATCATATACCACACCCCTAAATAGACAGTCTAGCTGTATACATTGCTACTATTGGCATGAGAGAGCTATGAGGAGTCACTAGAGAGCACTTGTTGGTGATAAACTGCTGCGAAACTGTGTAAGTCTTGTTCTACAAGTGATTCATGCATGTCATGTGTAAGTACCGCAGGAGCGGATGGAAGTGAATACTACTGATCACAGATTTTCAAAACACTTGAAACTATTTTGTTTTCCTCTGTTCACTGTATCCGTATTCTGGGAATTAGAGAATTACTAGAAGGCAATCTGTATTAATTGCCTCGTTAGATCTGTGGTTTTCGGGGGAGAGAGTAACAATAATAACCTCCTCATACGTGTTTACAAAACAGAGGGTTCCGGAATGACAATCTCTGCAGTGTCCGATACTACAATCTCTGCGTGTTTTCCAGTCCCTTCATTTCAGTCTGGGATCTAAAGAGATTGCGATTTTACACCCAGAATAAATATTTTTTCCTGACTATTTTATTTAAAATAGCACTCCCATATTTGTGATCTGTGCGGTTTAATTACAGAGCAAAGGGAATAATTCTACTGACTGAGAATGCCAATGTAAATGGAAGCCATCGGCTTAATTCAGCATGGATCCCTTATTAGAGAATTTGCAAATAGATTGATTATCCAAGGATTGCGCGTGCATGAGGGGAAATAGCAACTGACAATGCACATGGACCGTAACCGCAATGAAGCCGCCGTTTGACAGGAAGCTGACGTGGGGGTGGAAGCCTGGTATTTTCAGGTATGGTATGACGGCCCAACTGATTCTGACGGTCAATATATCGACATCGGATTCCTGACTGCCGGTACGGGGGCGAGCGCATCGAAGAGCCTTGCGGGCTCGGTGCGCTCGCCACTCTGTGATTGGCTGTGCTTGCCACAGGTTCTATTAAACCTGTATGGGGGTCGTGGACCCCCATGACTGAGAATATCCCTGTAAATCGGGATTCCGATGTCTGTATACTGACCGTTGTAATCCCTAATGTTAGGAGGTCACTTGCCACCCTTATTTTCTGTGTGTGACAGAAAAACCCAGGCGTGCCCAGACATTTTTGAGGAGGTTCTGTGATGTCAGTGGTGACCATTTCCAGCCTGTTTGTCGCAGATTAGTAGAAGCCTCAGGCTTGCTCATTTTTGCATGTATGGCAAAGTCTCTTTGTTTTGGGAATTGTGAATGGATAGAGGTTAGTGATACATTTTCAATTCAATCACAGACTAGGCTGTGGCTTTCTCCTCCCAATCCACTGCGAATTCTCTGATTAGCGATCTACCGTGTTTCCCCGATAATAAGACACTTATTTTTTTTTTGGGAGGGATCAAAAACCACCATAGGGCTTATTTTCAGGCTAGCACTTCTTTTAATTAGCATAAAGCCTGCTTTTATCCCCATCATGCCCCCCATTCCTGCTTTTACCGAATCCACATTATGCCCCTCAGTCCTGCCCCTCAGTCCTGCCCCTCAGTCCTGCCCCTCACCTTATACTTTCAGCAAAACTCTCGCTTTCCTTTCCGCGTTTTTCAGCCTTTCTGCCGCTGCTGTCACTCCTCTCCCGCCTGTGTACTGTACAGACGCCGCTTGGATGGTGCGTGGTGACGTCATGCGCAATGCATCCCTGGGCCCGGGAGGCTTCAGCTGTACCAGGACTGCTACCGTACCGCAGCAGCATCCATTTCTCCATTTCATGCAGGGTGGGGGTGCGGGGGATAGCGGTGCGGAGCTGGGTGTATTGTACTGGTAGTTTAGCGCAGGGACTCAGGAAATGGGGATTTTTGGTAGGGTTTATTTTCGGGGTAGGGCTTATTTTGGACCGTTGGCCAGAAATAAGGGTAGGGCTTATTTTCGGGGTAGGTCTTATCAGGGAAACACAGTATGATGAATTAGCACCTATATCCTTTATTGAGTATTTTCTCTGACTACATAAAGGTAAATTCCTTCTCAAATAAACAAAACCATGTGCACTGCAGGTGGGGCAGATGTAACTTGTGCAGAGAGAATTAGATTTGTGTTGGGTTTTTTCATCAAAGTGAAACCTATATTGCAGTGTAAAAATAAAGCCATCCTTATTTTCCATGCACAGAAACTAAATAGCTCACCCAAATCTAATTCTATCTGCACATCTTACATCTGCCCCCCCCCCACTGCAGTGCACATGGTTTTGTCCATTTGAGAAGGAATTTTCCTTTGCGAGTGAACCAGAATAAGGGTCACTGAGTGTTTTTGTTTATTTTTTTTTGCCCCTGGCCAGCGATTTTTTTTTTTTTTTTTTTCATAGGGGGTCCACGACTTTCCATAGCCGGACGCTATGAAGATATGTCCACCCCTTTACTCATTTGCTGGTAATACTAGCAGAGGAGCTCTGGTGGCCAGTAATGATGCAATGAACGCGCATCAGCGCTAACTGTTCATCGCTGCCCTGTACACACTGGGCCGCTTTTGAGCTGAAAGCAGCTCAAGCGACAAAACTGAGCTGCTTTCAGTTCAAAATCGCCCAGTGTGTATGAGCCTTAAAGGGGCATACACACGTAGGGATCTGTGCTAAGCAATTTTGCTAAGCAATCTGACTAGATTTTGACTGCATGCACTTTAGTTAGCAGGAGGTAATTAATCTCTTGGAGCATATACACGGATAGATCTGTGCTTACTTTCTAAGCAATCTAGTCAGATTGCTTAGAAAATAGCACAAATTTGCTCCGTGTGTATGCCCCTTTAGTCTTGTACAAGGCAATTAATCGCTAGGAGTTCGCTCCCACAGCCAGTCCTTAATGGTCACTGGTGAATTTGACTTTTCAGTGGTGACTTGTCAGTCAGAACTGAAAAGTTGCTGGGAAAACAGTACACTGTGCGATATGGTCAGCGAGCGATATAGGCAACAACAATAGCGTAAATGCGCAGTATGCGACTTCTAATGTAGGGTACACACCAGGACGACCCGCTTACGATGCACATCGTGAGCGGGTTGTCAGTGGCTCGACCGCCCCGCTCACGGTGACGCGGGGGGGCACGACCCGCTCACGATGTGCACCGTGAGCGGGTCCGATCCGATGGCGACCCGCACCCGGCTGTATGGTCGTCATTCAGATCCTACCTGCAGCAGGTAGGATCTCAATAATGACCGACCGACCCGCGGGACCGCGCATCGGATCGGTATCGGTCCACACCAGGACAGAAAAGGGCCCAATCACCACACAATCTACATCCAATTGGTCGGAATTGGATCTAGATTGAGGGGATCGGGCCCTAGTCGTCCTGGTGTGTACCCAGCATAAGTTGTCCTCCTCTGAATATGGCACTCAGTAGCTGTAAAAATGTTGGAATTTTGTTCAGAACTCCTGGTACACCTCGTCTAATAATTCGGCACTTAGATTTTAATTCACTTTGACTAATTATGACAAGCCATTGTTTGGGGTGACCTGCAAAGTGCAGAATAATGAGTTAATTGATGTTGGACAGGTATATGTGGTGGTTATTTTGACGGTACAGGTATTTTTAGACTTGCAGGTGTCAAAATACCATTGCTGGCAATGGCATCTTAAAGGAGGAAATCTCTAAGTAGTGCTGCCTAAACCTGCCCTGCAGAATAATCCTACACCTGCCTAAACCTACCCTTTCCCTTAGTACACCCATTCGTACCTAAACCTAACCCCCTGTCATTTGGCTGACCCCAACCCTCCCGGTATAATCACCAATCGGAATTCTGGCTATTTGTTTTCGACATCAGCATTGTAAGCACCCCAAATTTGTACATTTTGCAGCTTATATCATAAAAAAGTACAGAGCGACCACAATTTACAGTCCTGAGTGCGCATAGCCACATTAAGTGGAACTGCCTTACGATCAGGTAGTTCCTCAGCACACTATGCCTATCTGCTGCACAGTTCTGCAGCTTAGATCTACAACTCCGAATTTAGTGTTCATTCTAACACCTTGCACTTCTAGCACAGACTGACCTGTATTTCAGTAGGGAGATGCAAACCAAACTGTGCTAGAAACACCACAGCAGAGAGTGACACACCAGGCAGAAAAGAGAAACTGCACGGATTTTGAAAGTTGCAGGGTGCTAGAAGGGACACTATAAATTAACTGATGCTTATATTTGGCTAAGGAGCATACGCCATGTGTGAAATTAGGAGATCTGCCACACAACTTGTCACACAATAATTATTAAGCCCTCTGTTGTGCTTTGTCAACCAGGGTCCGACTGTCCGCAAACGGGCCCCTTCCCATCCTCTCTTATGAGGTTCCAAACTGTATGCTCCATTAACACATTAATACCGTGCGATAGAGTCAGTTATTTCGCCACAGACAGGTGACTGACACGGGTCCCTACTGCTGTGTTCTCTCTCCCCCCCCCCCCTCAACCCACCCAATTATAATGTTTTTACATTTTGGTGAGTTTTTCAGCCCACAGTAATTTACCTTGTTCCCAGGGTTCCCACAGATGAGGAACAAAGTCGCTTCTGGTTACTGGGGAAGTGTCACTACTTTCTACACCGTACTAATCTAACCGCTTTATCCACATGATCAGCGTGTATCGCAGTCACTGTGAGGCGCACCCCTCAACTGATCACGGAAAGACAATGGCATTGGTTATATTGGAAAAAAAATAGGTATTCGTGTAAATTGAATGTGGTCTATTTTAGGTTGTTGACCTTTCAGTGGAATCTATTTGCACATTTAGCAAAATTGCGTACTCCGGTTCCGGCCAGTTGATTAGTTGTTCCCAGCTTACAGTATTTTCACTTTCCTCAGTGAGATTCCCACAGTTTAACAGGAGACTGGCTGTGGAGCTTGGTAGTAATTAGCTTGGTGTAGCTTTGGGGGTTTCTGACACAAGTAATTGTTTTCATTGTGGCATTAATTATGATTCACACTTGTAAACAACCGCAGCTAAGAATGTGCACGTCTGCAGATATCACGGCTCCGGGCAGCGTGGACACTGCCTCATTGTTGTTTCACGGAAATTGTGGAGAAACATGTTTTTAATCTTTTGTGTGGGTTGGGTGTTTTTATTTGGTCACTTTTATGCCAGTAAAGATGTTTTAAGAACGATGGTTGTTTTATTTTTCTTCGTAGAGCTTTGGCCTGGATTCCTTGTTGATGTAGATTTATCCGATTTGTAAGTCATTTGGGTCAAAGATGCGAAATAGCTAAAAACACTCTGCGTGAGAATAATAATACCTATTATTATAATCTGATTTAGTATGATTGTGTTAAACATAGGTTATAAAGAATATTGTGGCCTAATGCCCCAGGGAGATACTCAACCATACTTCTTGATTTGTTTTGTTTTTTTCCTGTCCATTTGACTATTTGCATCTTTAAAGCTCTATAGGGCGATTCAGAGTAACAAGGAAGTCTGTGGTACAGTATCTCTTGTAACCACTAAATTCGGGGATTTTTATGGCAACGGGACATTTGCAATAAGCATGAGCTTGTCGTGGGCATTATGGGGGGGGGGTTGTTGTTCAATCATGGCTGAATTTTTCACCAGGCGAAAAATCTGCACTTCGCCTGGTTTTACGCGAAAAAAGCATAAATCAGCTAAATTCACGCATATTCACGTGTGTCTTGGTGAATTTGCAACCATTTTCACCCATGCTGCTTCTGCTAAAAAAAAGTGAAATGGCATGGTAAAAATGTACTATGTAAAATGTGCGAAACCGCCCGTGATTGAATACGAATAGGCGATTTCTTTGTATTTTTTTTTTCTGCTTGGTAAAAAACTCATCTGGGATTGTATACCCCCTTAGACTGAATTGCATCAGAAACAAATTATTTCTCTCCCCCCCCCCCCCCCAAGGTCTGTCCGATTTGGACTGTGGTTGGCTGTCTTCAGATATTTTCAAGCACACAATGTTGCCTCTTTGCGCCCTGTGTGATATTTAATTTGCGCTGGTTTTATAACCCGCTTCCGAAAGGTACTTCTAGACATACACTTGGTGGTTATTATTATTTTATTATCTTTTTGTATTTATAAGGTGCCACAACAAAGTACATAAGCAAATAAGCAAGCTATTGGGGCATACACACAGAGCAATTTGTGCTTTATTTCTAATTGATCTAGCCAGATCGCTAAGAAAACCAGCACAAATGTCCCCGTGTGTGCGCCCCATTAGTTGTAATTCCAGTGTTTTATTAGCAACGCCAATGTGTGCTAAGCGTTTTTGCTAAGCTGTTTAGGGTAGGCGATTTTCCCGGTGTCTATATTGCCAATAGAGAGCCCATACACATGCAGCGATGTGTGCAAATCGATTTTACTTAAGCCAAAACAAGGCAGGGTAGTGGTTCAGAATGCAGATAGTTATCGCTCATTCTGTACACATAAAGCGATTTGCAGTCACTTGCTATGCTATTTGCTGCATGCACTGACTTAATTCGTGGGACATCGCATAACCATCACTCAGGGCATACACGGAGAGATCTGTGCTTACTTTCAAAGCCAGTGGTGTCAAACTCATGGTCCTTCAGCTGTCCATGACAGCTGGAGGGCCATGAGTTTGACACCACTGTTCTAAGCATTCTAGTCAGATTGCTGAGAAAAGAGCACAAAGACAAGACCATGTAGGACAAGTAAATGGTATATAAACTAAGGTGTATGGAGTAAAGGACAGTAAAGCTGTGTACACATGGGGCGATAGGGGCTGAAATCACTGGCAATATGGTCGCTGGTGGCCATATTGCCAGTGATGGGAGTGTGCCCCAGCGATAAATCGCCGGGTGCACGCTCCCGTTTTCAGCCCTGTTATAATCGCTGGTCGCAGGAGCTTGCTTACCTCTGCGGCACCGCCCAGCAGAGGTTCCCTTCCATCAGCGACCATCTCTGGTCGCTGATGAAAAGGAGAAACTGAGCAATATATCTCCCCCGTGTGTACGGGGCTTAAGTAAGATACAGAACAGCACATGATGGAAGAGGGTCACCCCCCCCCTCCCGTTGCCGCCCCCCCCTCCGGCGATCATACGCCGGAGCTCCCCTGTTTGCATCAGTGACGTAGGCGGCAGGCACTGGGATGGTCCGCGTGGCTCGGGAGGGGGGGGGACTCTGGAGAGTTCAGGCACCTGAGTCCTCCCGAGCCGCCGCAAAACATCCCCGAGCCTGCCACCTGTGTGGTGACTGACAGGTGGCAAAACCCACCACAGATAGTAGGAAGCCGCCACTCCCCCCCCCACCTCCGCTCTGGCGTTAGTACGCCGGAGCTCCCCTGCCGCCGCTTCCTCCTGACACCTGTCAGTCATCACACAGACGGCAGGCTCGGGGATGCAGCCACTGTGATACATGTAGCCTGTAATGATAACATTGCATTGTCATCCTACTGCGGATCATGTAGTGTGTTCCGTGTGCAATGTATCTTTACAACACATTCACGTTGTTGCTGGGTTACACCTTTGGAAGATGTGTGTCCAACTTAAGCCATAAATGTCCCAACTTGGCATGTGTTTATGTTGGGAGCTATAGAGCCCCCACCTACACCCCACCCCCCCACCCCTCCTTCTGAGGTTTGAGCACATTATTTGAATGTTGTAGCACTTGGCATAAAGATTTTAAAAGGCTAATATGTTTTTCAGTGGCGTTGCTCTTTAATTTATAATGACAATGTGTCGGTAGAACAGTCATTTCTAGGATGATAAAAGTCTGGGCTAGCTGCCTATTCTGTCTGTATTATTCCGGGCAGGGTCCAGAAACAAACTCTGTTATCTCCACGTCTGCTTGAAATATGGGCGCCCCAGACTGTCACCAATCCACATCAGGGTCACTAATGTTCCTACCAAACTGCAACAAATGTGGTTTTCCTTTGACGATATATGTAATGTTACAAAGTGTTGAAACGTCCATGGAATCCGGGAAATATTTTGCTACATCGATGTGATGATTTGGGATTGGCCTGGCCGCCAGTGTCTGCGGCAGACAGCAGGGAATACACTTGTGGGAGGACGAGTCTGACTTTCTTATTCTTGATAAAAAACAAAGACATAACACAATTGTTTTTATCAAGCACAACAGTCTGGGGTTTATATCAGAAATATGTTCCTGATAGCACACAGGGAAGCCTTTGAGAGCTTACTGTGGGAGTTTAGTTTATGGGACTTTTATACTATGACCAATGGTCTACACTTAGACATTTATCATGTTTTGTGATACAGAAAATCTGGTGACTGTAAAGGGGCCCATACACGGTCCGTTTAACGGATCCGTTTGGGACTTAATTAGCACACATCGGATCGGATCCCTAGTGCATGCAGTGTGCATGCACTGTGATCCGATCCGATGTGTACCTAGTACAAAAAGTATGTGCAGCACATACTTTTTGTACCGTACGATGAGATGCGCGGGAGCGCGCATCTCATAGTACAGAACGGACGGTCCGGGAACGGACCGTCTATGGGCACCTTAAGACCTTAATTAGGAGCTAAATTTGTTACTTTTACTGGCATAATTATTGGAAATGCAATTTACTAGTTTCCATATTTTGGTAAGAAAGGCTGAGCCTTAATCTGAAACATAGAATTTTTTAATATTGCCCATCCGGTGCCCTCGGGGGTTAGGGGTTAGAGGATTATGGGTAAAGGTTCCCATACCTTACTGCAACTTCCCCCGAGGGGACAAGTTGCAACAGATCCTCCTTGATATATCACGATATCATATATAGCATGCAATCTCTTTCAGTCAGTCAGTCAGGGTGCACCATACTCAGTCAGTCAGAGGTCGGACATGCAGCCACGTCCAATCTCCAACTCTGATCCAAGGCCCATGGGACCACGCATCGGATCGGATAAGCACACAATCGATTTTGCCACTTTTTACATCCTGATTCGTCTGAATGTGGTGAAAACTGGACAAGTAGAAAGAGAAATCAGTAGGCGCCTTATGTACACAAAACTTACAATTTAATTAATAAATAACATAAATAATAACTTGCATGCATGCAATAAACAATTTAAAACAAAAACATCAATGCAATTACATTTAAAAGTAACATATAGTTACCAAGTCCTGATTGGGTACTCAGATTGTGCTCAAAATTGAGGGTGGAATTCCCAGCGCTTTATTGGGGGAAGAAGGTTTGTCCTCCCAAATGAGCCAATTGACAAAGCCGCCTGAGCGCGGCGAAACGCGTCTTTTTGAGAGGAATTCCGTGCTATCTGAGACCGAGGACTTAAGGAGTTATTTGCCATACAGAGCCATGTATTTGTATTTGCCATACAAATCCCCCCACTTATTGGTCCCCGGCAGAGCTGATCGGCTACGGCACAGAGTGCTTCTTGCCACTGGACGTTCACATAGAAGATTTACCTTCTACCCGGTGGCCTGTTGCAGGAACGTGTATTGAACCACACAGAGAGGACGCTTCCACCCGCCGCAGTGTATAGCAGCTTACACTTGGCTCGCTGGTCGGTGCAGCTGCTGTCATCATCTTACACTGCAAGGCGCACGGCGGAGCGTGCACCCACGCACCCCACTTGGCATCTGTTCAAAGCCAAAATAATAGGATCTGGGAGACGTCTGCCAGTTGCTCCACACAACCTTCTATGGTAATCACCAAGTGCCCGCTGCATTCACAATCTCCGTGGTCGAGGAGTGAGAAGGAAACTCACCAGCCAACCAACTTGGCTCATTTGGGAGGACAAACCTTCTTCCCCCAATAAAGCGCTGGGAATTCCACCCTCTAATTTAGGACGATAAACATCTGTCCAATTTTGCGCACAATCTGAGTACCCAATCAGGACTTGGTAACTATATGTTACTTTTAAATGTAATTGCATTGATGTTTTTGTTTTAAATTGTTTATTGCATGCATGCAAGTTATTATGTATGTTATTTATTAATTAAATTTAAGTTTTGTGTACATAAGGTGCCTACTGGTTTCTCTTTCTATTTTTGTCCCTTGTTGGGGGCAGCATCCCTCTACCAGAAGGCAGCCATTTGCACACAGCACACACACACACTTGTCCCTAGCGCTCAAAGCCTGTTGATCAAAACTAGACAAGTGTTTGGCCAGCTTTAGGGTTAGTTTGGGGCTGTGGTTCTCAAACTGTGAGTCCCTGACCTTCTCAGCATGGGGTTGCTACTCCAGGGGGATGACGGGAGGAACTAAGGCCCTTCTGCTCCAGCAGCATTGCCATTGTTAACTATGTACTCCCCGGACATGCGTGGACGAGGGAGGGGTTCGTGGACGATGCGCGTGAGTGTGCATCCTTAATGACAGGGAGCGCACACACTAAGCGATATTGTCCACAATATCGCTCAGAAAGCCCTTTCTGATCAATATTGTGACCTATATCGTCCAATGTATCCACTCCATTTTTTCCAGCATTTACCCTTGCCGGGAGGATTACAAAAATATTCGACCAACACAAACTGTATTTGGGATTACCCCCCATGGAGTGACTGCTACTACTGTCCCATTTGGTCCAATCCAGGACTTGGTAACTATCTGTTACACATTTATGCTAACGCATTGATATGGCCTTCTTTTAATTGAATAGTGCATGCATGCAATTTATCCAATACCTTTTATCCTTTATTTTATTTTATTCTATGTTTGTTATTTAGTGATTGTTAATTGTGTAATAAATTTATACTGATATACAGGAGGCACCTACTGGTTCTTGTTTCTGGTATCTCTTGTATTGAGGGCGGCAACCCTCTCCCAGAAGGCAGCCACCCTTGTATAAGGGTGTTTTGCTCTATATCGTCCAATGTGTATGGGCCTTTTTTATTTATTTGTATTTATTTTTTAATTTTGAATCAAGTAAAATGTTTTTTTTTTTTTTTTAAGTATCTACAACAAAATCTTGTATATGTTAGAAATGTGTTCAGTAAATTTTTTTTTTTTTGGGTGGGGGGGGGGGATAATTTCCACCTGTTACCATCATGAGGGTAGGAATGAGGAGGGGAGGGGGGGGGGGGACTCCAGGCCCAGGCAGAATGGGGGCCCAGGTCTGGAGTCTGTCATGTATAATTTGTCATAAACAGAGTTCACATTTCCCTTGAAGCAATATAGTGTACAGCGGTTGAGTAGCGGAGGTCTCACCACAGGTTGTCCAAGAAGGGGAAAGGGGGCCCTGCCTATTTTGTCAGTCGTGGGACCCACAATTTCTGATGGTAGTCCGCCATCTTGTGAAAAAGCATTTCATATTATTCTAATCAACAACATGTGACGTGCCATTTGCTATGACTTTTTTTTTCTAGCGTTCTAAAAAATAGCACCCTATTACATGTTGGACTTGATATGCATTTAGGATTGAGATTGTGTACCCAACTGTAGGTTCTATAGTCTTACTGTAAACCGAACAAGCAATATTTATTACACCACTGAAATTTGGTCACTGGGGAGTTTATGGAAGAATACCGGAACGTGAAAACCAACAGTTTGGAGCTTCTTTGAAATCTAGTTCTGATATGATTAAAAAGTAAATCTGTTGTGAATTAGGACATCTGACACCTTCTTTTCATGGTTCTGATTTGCACATCCGGTGATCACCAAGCTTAATGAGTCTTCTCTGTGGTGCCAAGTAGTATCCTCCAGGTCAATTCCAAAATTGCACCTGTCATTGCTATTGGAGGATGACCACACAAAAGGTTGACATTGTCTCATGTATAAATAATCACCATAATCCTCTCTCAATTTATATAATAAGTGGGCATCATGCTCATGCCATTTCCAGCATTTTGATTAATTGACTATTGTTGCCATATTGGGAAAATTATGTCCAGCCACAAAACAAATATATTTTAAATCTCATAATTGTTGCGCTCCTTGTTCTTCCTATTGTGATCTTTGCTGCCTCGATGGTGGCATCCTGTGCTTCTGTACACCCTGGCAGCAAGAGTGATGGTAAAGAAAAACACCAGGCACAGCTACGCCAAACTGGGCGAAGGCTGCACTTGTGCCGTGTCTGTGCAAAACCATTTTCTAGAACCGGAAGCGGAAGGGTGTTCAGTTGGGAAAAATAATGCATGACATTTCTGTCTGACATCAGCTGCTTTGTAAGATTGCTGCCTTATGTTTTTCACTATTTCCACAAATCCGAACTGTGCTGCATCACTGTTACTTACCGTATTTGCCGGCGTATAAGACGACTGGGCGTATAGGACGACCCCCCAACATTTCCACTCAAAATGTAGAGTTTGTTATATACTTGCCATATAAGACTACCCCCTCTTCCGCACACCTCCCTGTCACTAGCAGCTGTCTGGTCCCTTGAGTGGTGGGTTTTGCTGGGGCAGGACAAACCTATAAGGGCAGGTTTGTCCTGCCCCAGCAAAACCCACCACATAAAGTTTTAAGACCCCCCTCATCTGCAGCTTCCCTGCAGTGATGTCGCTGTCCTCCCCCCAGTCACAAAGTATTGAGCATATATTCATCGGCCTCGGGCCCCCCCCCCCTTCTTATGCATACGGTACCTTAATAATAAAAGATAGCACACCCGAGCCTGCCGCCGACATCAAATTGCCAAACTGATATGAGTGGCTCTTGCAAGGTGACTCCAGCCACTCTATGGTTCCCAAGATGGTGGCTGGTGAGCCTTTCCCCTCAGTATTCTGAGAGTTCAGTTTGCCCGGCTTCCCTGTTAGGTTCGTTACAGCAGAGCTCCAAAACTACAGGAGACTCATCAGATGGTATGAGTCTCGAATATGGGTGTGAGGGCACAAAAGTTCAGCCGCCGGGACCTGTAACAAGTCTGCGCCAGTCTCAAGATGGCTACCCCCCGTCCCGGCCCTGTCCCGACCGCAGACCAGCTAGCGGAGGAACGGCGGGGCTGGTGGGGTGCACGGGAGTCTAGTTCGGAGCTGAGGGAGGGATTCTCCATGTACCTGAAACCACTGCAGGTATGTGCAGCAGTTTGCGCCGCTTGTGGTGCGAGTCCTGGGCTCCGTCCTCTACCTGAGACCGCGGCTTCCTCCTCTTGGTAGGCCCCGATACTAAGCAGGCTGCACGGTCACCGCATGAAGTCTCGGTGGTGCCCGGTGGTTGGAGTGCACCCCAGGGGATGTCGCCGTGTGTTTCTTGTCTCCGAGGAGGCTCTTTTGGGCAGTGAAAGCAGGCTTTTTGCAGGAGTGTCCTGCTTTCCCAGCATCCAAGCCACGCCCCGCCCCTGGCCAAGGAGAGGTACCCTTTAATGAATACCCGGCGTATAAGACGACCCCCCACTAGAAGGCAAATTTTTATGGGGTAAAAAGTCGTCTTATACGCCGGAAAATACGGTATACAGAAAGAGCGGACGCCAACGTTTGCATTGTAATTCATGGCTGATCATGCTGATGCCTATAGTAGCTACACTGGCCATTAGCAGCAACAGTTGTTCTTCTTTGTGGCCCTAGCTGTGCTGAGTTTGTATACTCTCCCCATGCTTGTGTGTGTTTCCTCCGGGTACTCCGGTTTCCTCCCACATTCCAAAAATATACTGGTAGGTCAATTGGCTTCCATCTTCAATTAACCCTAGAATGTCTGTGTGTGCGTGTACATGTGGTAGGGAATATAGAGTGTAAGCACCACTGGGGCAGGGACTGATGTGTATGTTCAATACTGTAAAGTGCTGTGGAATATGTATGCGCTATATAAGAAACTGTTAAATAAATAATAAATGGGTGTTTTTCAATTGGTACTGAATTTATGCCTCGGCAAGTCACTTTTTGCTTTTTTTGGGGGGGTGGGGGGGGTTGGGGGGCGGCGGCAAATTTGGACCCTGTTTTTCTACTGTAGGTACCAAAGTTTGACAAATATGGTGCATGAACATAGGTCTGAAACATATTGTTTTACAGTAAAACTTGATTTTTGTGAAATTTGGCTTTTCTATCTCACAACATTTGTTCTGCTGGCAGGTTATCACAGGTGTACGGATAGCTATCATTTCATTTTATGAGTGCGTTATTAAGCGGTTTTGCTATCTGTCATGAAATAACTGCAGAAGCAGCAACTTTAAAAACACTCAAAAGTACATTTTTCATTTTGGTCGAGTTTCTAAAGTCCTTGAATTTTGCCTGAACAATTATAGTCACAATACATGTCTGAAAGATGAACTTCTAACTGGATGGATGTGATAGGGCTGTAGAAATAAGTGCTAAATTCTATTTATATTTTTTCCTATCTAGTGTTTGTGCGCAGGTTTTGTCTCCTCTCGGGTCAGCTAGTTTCCTGTAACTACTGTAGTCTTTAATCTACACTTTTTTGAATTACGTTTAGAATTCGGTGGGGGCAATTCAATTTGAGCCCAAACTCTGTCTAAAGGATCTAAATGTATGGTGGGTTATTTTTGTTTGTTTTTTTAATCATACCTACTGTAACAGCTGAATAAAATGTCTAGACCTGGCTAAAATTCTTGGTGCCGTGGAAAGTGCTGTGTGGGTGCCCAAAAGCTGTCTGTCTGCACATTTCTGCCTGCCACCTCCTCGCGTTGTGAGCTGTAATGCCAGAGCCGGCGCCCGAACAGAGCAACAATTGCATTGCTCAGACAGCAGCCAGCAAAAACAGTTGAATTATCCCTTTGAGTCCATATATTGCTATATGTATTATCAGGCTCTAATACACTGAGATTCGGTCTGTCAATCTCTGCAAAGTCAACATTTTGAATTCAGTTCTGAAGGTTAGCAAAGGGGTAGGGAGTAGAGGAAAAAAAACCGCAATGACTTCAGCGTAGGTAAAGGGACTATGGCCAGTTAATGAAGAAAATAGATTCTATTTAGTTTGGATAATTGTAGGATTAATCATGTTTACTCCAGTCTAGGACAACATGAGTATCACCAATGTGCAGTCTCAGCCACATACCAGGTAGAACCTGTCCTAGTATATACTGTTTGTATTTGACCTTTATTTAGCAATTGACGGTTCTTTGAGCAGTTTGGGTAACTTGAAAATATTGTAATGTGTTCTGTAGGTGACGTTGAGTCTTCCAGTAATACTGGAAAATCTCCTCTTGCAATTTTTTCCAAAACACAATTAGTGAAGTGTAGTAATTGCATTTGCTTCTCAGATGACTCTTTTCAGCACTTCATCTAATACTTTACCCTTCCAGTTCTCCAGTCGTTGCATATATTAAGGGCCTACACACAGGCAATTCTCCGTAACCAGTAGTCCATTCCGCTCCCTAGTGACCACAACTGCATGGTATTACTGCAGAATGTGGTAATAGGACATTATGAAGTACACACTGGAACTACACAAGTGTTCTCTGACCGGACATTGACACAAGACACTAGAATTTGTTGGATCCAAGGCTGTAGAGCAAGGATGTCCAAACTATGGCCCTCCATGTGAAACAACAAGTCCCATCATGCCTTACCACAGTTTTGCTATTAGGGTATGATATACTTATGGCAAGGCATGCTGGGATGTGTAGTTTCACAACAGCTGGAGACCCAAATTAGGGCTCCCATCGTTTTAAAATTAAAAAGTGGTACAAAAATATAACCTGCGTCTTATTCAGACCCAGTGGTGACTTGCCTGCAGCGGTTTACTAGTCCTGGTGGTCATGTGACTTCTGGGTCAGAACTGTGATCCTTCAGTGTTCCGCTGAGTATTCCTCCCATAACCCTCCCCCCACATGTTGACACTACTGTCGACATTATGAATATCAACAGTCAACCTTTTTACTACAGATGTGTCCCGCTACAGCTTTGATGCGTATAGCAGCATGCTATATTGGGACCCCCTGGCTCGTTTGCATCACTCCTGGGCCCTGAACAATGATTAGATTCTCACAAAAAAAGAAACGTTTCCAGAATATATGAAGTATAATCTTCCTTTTAATCTGTGAATAAACAAAATGATCTATACATCTTTAGTGCAGATGTGTCCTTCTACACCTAGCCCCAACACGTCATGCAGTGCACAATGCACAGTTTCAAGTAAGCGAGACCTGACGGAATTGTGGCGCTGGTAGTATTCACACTAAGCTGTTCTAGAGGGTGCCACTCACTGCCCGATTTTGAAATTGTCCAATGCACTTTGCCCTGGTAGCAGAGCCCTGCTTAAAAATAAAAAGGCATGCGTGTGCCTTCACCTCCACCATGTGAATAGATGCCGTGTGCATGTGCACAACATCTATTCACGTTAACCAGATAACCATCATTGTCGCAGCGGCCAGGCATCCCCCACATGTAACTTCAGTGGCACTATCCCACCCAAATTGGTGACAGCAGTGCCGCCCACATCTCTGCTGGCGTTCTAGGGGTAGACCGCTATTGACTGATTAGCCAAGAGAAGCGTACATCATCCTCAAGCACAGCTGCTGCTATGTGTCAACATCTATAGAGGGGTCACTACCCCTCGGTAACAAGTGATGTGAGTAGGAATAGACGGATACACCAAAACGCTACCAATAAATGATCATACAATAAATATCATACAATTCATCCACTTATTATTGGTTGTAGTCAGTAGATCAATCTCCAAGGTGTTGCCTGTGGCCAGTGTCAAGCCAGCCTCCTTATAAAGATGATGGTATGAAAAAGAAGAGAAGATGTGCAATAGTGTAGTATGTCTACAACAGCAGTTCCCACATTTTTAGGAACTATTCTAGGGTTTAATGTAAGGACCCCTTCATAGTTTCTTCCAATATATATATATATATATATATATTGTAGGCGTACTGTACTCAACCTCTGTGAGTGATAATTGGTGCTTATAAAGGCATCTTTTCATCAATAAAGGATCGTACCCCAACTCTCGGGGAAATGGATTATGCAGTGTATGTAAAGGTTTCTTTTAGTGGTAACTTGGGCACTTCATTCACCCTAAATGTGAATATAGCGTACCTCAACTCACTGCAATCGATGCTGGTAGACTCCCATAAAAGTATCTTTTCAATCACACATCGGATGGTCATCAGTTCACCAACAAATTTTGATCTTGAGGATCTTTATCAAGGTGTGCAGAGATGAGTAATTGGGAGGAACAGGATGTGACAGCTTCCTGTTCCTTCACGGATTTTGTTAAAATATATGATACAACATATAAAATATAAGACCATCACTGTCTGAAATCCCAACAGCCAGAATCTCACACTTATGAATGCCAGGGAGGGTTAGAGTAAGGCTATGGGTTGGGGTGTTGGTTATGGTTAGGGCTCTAGAGAGGAGGGTTAGGGTTAGGCTGAAGGGGCAGATGGAAGGGTTAGGGTAGGTAGCGGGTAAGAGCTAGGGTTAGTTTTTTTCTATGAAAAAGTGTTGGGATTCTAACCATTGGTATGCTATGTCTTTCAGGGACTGCCATGTAAGAAATGTGTTGCTATGAAATTCTGTGCATCCAGTGTGTTCTTAGGTCAAATATTGCTTGTAATACATATGTTACCGCATAATAACTGGTGAAATCACTGAGGCGTAAGACACACAATTGGATATTTCAGGGCAGATAGGTTTTTTGTTGCCTCACATGCAGGGCTAATTTTATCCAGATTGTGGTGGATTAGAGCAGAATGGTGGCCCTTCACATAGTTTGCACAAAAAAATACTGCGTTTCACCAAAAGTACATTTTTGCGGAGGATTTTAGAGTTTAGGTGGATCAGGGTGGGGCTTATTTTTCCCCAAATGTGCATGTCTCAATTTTGGGAGGTAGAGCATAATATAATATATATAGTGGTCTAATGGGCAGATATACAAAGGCTTGCCCTAATGCCACTTATCCTATTCTTTGTTTGGAAAACTTTCACATTCCATTTAGTTTCCAGATATGTAGTTGTTTAGTTGCTGGTATCTGCTAAGATTACAGCAGTCGGTTGCCGGTGTCTGCATTCCGATCGGCGGCATCCTAACTGCCGGTATCCCGTATTCAGCCCACTTTTTATTCCTCTACTTCGACCACTTGTATTCTCAACTCATTTTATGGTTGACTGCATAATATTCCACTAAACACTACACTATTCTAGAGTAGTGTTTATGATCCTTTGTATCTCTGCCAATTTTTTCCCCTGGACAACTTCCTTGTGCCTTTGCTGATGTAGTATGATTACGTTTAGATCCCTTGTCTTTATAACTGTAAATAATTATTCCTAGAGGTGTGTTTTATGCATTGCACACTCAGGCTTGTGAGGTGCCTGCATTCATCCTCATTCTTAGACGCTACTATGGATCACATTTCAATGGGGTTCTGGGAACGAGGATTAATTTCCAGCGAGCAGGACAGTTTTAGTAGCAATCCCTCAGGCAACCTAAAGCCTCTTTAATCGCTGCAAACAATCAAGGCAGTTGTTCAAAATTAATGCCAACTGTTTTAATTTTGGAAGATTTACTCACAATATAGGTCAGCAAGACGAGCAAGAATATAAAAGTAGTTAAATGACAAAATAAAACCAGATATTTAGAAAGCAGATTTTGTTTTGCAGTTGTGTTTTATTGCCGTTGTGTTTCAGCTGCCTTGCGGTGCTTTCTTCTACACCGTTGTCTGACTTCTAAATATCCCTGTGACGTTTTGTCTTACCAGCTGCAAGTTGTTGGCGCTTTGTCTATGTATTTATGTCCACGTTTTTGTTTTCTCCAGGTATTTATCTTTTGTACAGTATGTGTGATAAACTGAGGCATATTTCAGTGACCGCCTCAGAGTGTGTGTTGCACATTTTTGCTGTGTACTTGTTCCCGTTCGAAATAGCTGTGAAGATTTTCTCTGATTGTATACTTAATGCAGGTGCAATGGATTTGACTCCAACCAGGCACTATCTGTGTGGAGTTTGTGTCTCCTCCTGTTTACATGGCTTTCCTTGACTGATCCATCTTGGGTTTTCTAACACTGTTCTAACCCATGTTACAGCCATTTCATACCCCATTCGCACCGCAGGATGGGCCTGGCATATTGCTGGGTCGACCCCTTTCAGACTCCACACGGTTTCCTGGCATTAGGAGATGACATCATCTCCAAGCACCAGTGATACGGCTTTCTCTATACGTTTAGTGTGACCCGGTTTTCGCCATTCGCATCCGATGGCTGTGCTAGTTTTAACATAGATAAATAGCTACCAGGGTCAGATTCCTGGGTAGTGCAATCTGGGTGATTTTTATTTGACCCTTTCCTTCCAAACCTCAACTCGGATGCTTGAGGTACTAAATAATTCACCTGTGCTCAAGGTTTGCAGACACACAATAATGCGGTCATGCAAATGTATAGACAGTCCTAAATGGGACTGTGGGTGATATACAATCGTAAAACATTTACATGCAATGTATCATGTACTAATAAAAATACCATTCCAGATTTCCTTTTCAAACACTTTTTATTCAAGGAAAACGTTTTTTTTTTACAAGTAATAAAAAAACGCGTGAAAGTCTTTAACATAAATCTTGTTAACAAGGCTGTTCCCTCTATACCCTCTGGCACTGGCACACTTCTCTGCGCTGTGTTCCTCTCATGTGTGGCATCTGTCCCTCCAGCTATCACTGATATCAGCAGGCATCATGTGGCCCTTCCTGGTCAATTACAACAATTTCCAAGCAGCCAGAGAGCAAATTCCCAGTCATTTACACAACGTAGGTCACCAGCCAGTGAAGAAAGACCTGGGAAAAACCCAGCTCAATTGCAGGGTCAGGGACCCACGAACACAGTCCTATGTAGGTGCCTATCAGACCCGGGTTGATGTGCGTTCATGTGCAAAAACCCAGGATTTTGGAGTATGTCTGAAAGGGTATAAGTGTGCCTTGAGGACATTGATTTGGAAACCCCTGATATATAGACAGGATGCTCCTATAGTACACAGACTGATTTGATACTATGTAAAGGCCCATACACACTGGGCGATTTTGAGCTGAGAGACGCTCAAAACATAAAGTTTGAGTGGCTTTCAGCTCAAAGCCGCCCAGTGTGTATGGCCCGACGGTGAGCAGTGATGCACACTTCCGCATCATCGCCAGGAAAGCCACTCATTGCTTTGCATAGCCCCCCATAGCGCTGCGCTATCGAAAGTCACCCGCCCCGCTGACAGCGCCCGGCAGGTCGGAAAGCACTGAGCGGCTTTCCCCCCAGCGATGACAGCGATCATCGCTGTCCATACACGCTGGGCATAATCGCTCAGTGTGTATGGACCTTTTAATCTGTATCCCTCCACACACACACAACTTGATAAAAACATTGATGCTTAATGGGAACTATGCCTGCTAATAAGAACAAGTAATACTGGAGGTAGTTCTTTTGTTTTACTTTGTTAAAATTTGGCATCTTGACATCTACTACTAGCCAGAAAAGGGTTAACGTCATTTTCTAATAGTGAAGGGATTAGATTTAATCCTTGGAGCTCAAAGGAACAAATAATGTTGCAGTAAATGTGTTGTGGTACTACAAGAACACCCAGAGCCGCTAGAAACGTGACTTTATATTTAGGGACGTTTTTCCCCTGCTTTGTATTATTGGTTTGAAAATACTGGTTTGTCACTGACAGAGAAAAGAATAAGGAAACAATGACTGCATATAGATAATTATTTGTGAGGGTCACAAAACCCCCTTCTAAAGTATTTGCTTAGATTTCCAGCTTGAATGCCACCTCCCCGAGAAGGAAGCGGCGGCTTTTTTAAGCCAATGCTTTAAATATAAATAAGCCCCTAAGACTTTTCCAGAACAGTCTGCAGTGTCCCTGAGGTTACCCGAATCCTTACTGGCTTAAACACATCAAGCTAGATAAAATCAAGCAGAGGGTGCGGTATTGTGTGTTAAAATAATTGAATTGTTACAGCAGAAAAAAACGCAATTATTCTTACCATAAAGCACATTGGGGCAGATGTATTAAGCCTTAACAAGAGATAAATGCAAGGGTGATAAGGAGAGATAAACGTCCAGCCAATCAGCTCCTTACTGACTCTTTTTCAAACACAGCCTGTAACATGGCAGTTAGCAGGTGATTGGCTGGATGTTTATCTCTCCTTATCATCCTTGCATTTATCTCTTGTTAAGGCTTATTACATCTGCCGCACTGTGCCATGATAATTCCTGGCGGTCACAAACAGCATTACAGGAGCCAGAAACATGCAATACCAGGGTTTTCAGCAGAAAATGAGTAAGCATGTGTCAGGCCATGAACCTACGCATTTCGTCACACCAGGACTATAATATAGTGTGTGTCTTTTAACCCTTTGAGTGCCAAGTGAAATTTTGTCTAAATTGGTGTGAATATTGCAAAGCAAACTATTCATAAAATGACTTGTAATGTTTAATTTATATAGGAAATATAATAATTTTTTTTTTTTTTGCACATTTTTTGTTTGAATTTATATAACAAATGTGAGCGATGACTGCATTTCTTAGCTGATATTTTGCTCATCTCTCACAGAGCTGTTGGTATTTTTTGCGGATATTTTGCAAAAAGGATGTGATTTTAACATGCTGGCTGAGGAATCCTCTTTTCTACACCAAGTCCTTCAGTTTGCCAAGTCTATGCTCATGTGACAAATAACAGACAGTTTATGAATATGGAGAATCAGCGGTTGTGTGTCTGTATACAGTAAGTGTAGCTTAAATAAGTCAAGTGTCATTCTCCCCACTCAGTTTTAACACCTTATTCAATCCGACAGGGGAAATATCAGCACTCACCTATTTGATGCTGCCGTTAAGGACAGCATTGAAGGCTGTCAGATCCGACTTTTATAAAAGTCTCATCTGTTTTGTCAGAAACTGTAGCGGATTGTCAAATTCACAGCAGTTTTTCGGCAAACCGCGGCTGTTTTCGCAGATCCAGGACTTTCCGACAGTCGACCGTTGCATTCCAACTATCGAGTTAGTCGACCGTTGAATTCCAACTATCGAGTTACTGTTGGATCAAAGGAAAACGGACCGGATTTTTGACTGCCGGGACATCCCCCCCCCCCCCCCCCCTTTGCGTCTGAGCCTGTTTTGCCCCATTGAGTTGTTTACTTATAACATCAATATCTGTATCAAATGCCCTCCCCATTTAGCAACTCCATTAGTATTTCTGCAATGCTGTTTATTTCTATTACATATTTTTTAAGGTGCCTTATTGTGTCTTCAGCTTAATAAAATGATTAAGTGTGGTAAGTGTTACTTGTTATAAGTACAATTAATGTAGGTAGGTAGAATGGTGCAAAGTATAGTTCAACTCTCTTACATTATACCCCTTTCACAGCAGGCAAAATTCCCCGGTTGGCCCCGTAAACAACCTGGCACTTGCGCTGATGTGAAAGGCTCCTCGGTCGAAATCGCGGCACAGATTTCTACCCTGCTAGCTAGGACCTTCACGGGTTACTGGCTGGTGTACAAGCTACTCACCTGCTTGAATGACGCTGGCCGGGTGGTGGGGGATGCCGCTAGGGGGACTGCTGGGGACGGAGCTGCTGGGTGGCCCCCCCCTCCCACCGCTGCCTGTCGCTGGGGGAAGCCAATAGGGGGACTGCTGGGGGATGGAGCTGCTCAAATGTATTGTCTAAGGCAGTGGTTCCCAAACTGTGTCCCGTGGCAGCTTGGGGTGTCTTGGGGGACTTGGATGGCTGCCCTTGGTTGGTAGTCCAGTTATTTACGTCCAATATAATAGTGACAATGTGGACAAAAAGTGAATCCTGTCCGTCACCACATAACTGATCCTAAGGATGAGATATAAACACAATTTATTTAACTTAATATTTGTTTCTGACTTTCTCAATGAATAACCTTTAACCCTGGGGTGCCATGAACAAATGTATGATGTTTCATTGTGCCATGATTCAAAAAAGTTTAGGAACCCCTGGTCTAAGGTACTAATTTAGTCCCCTGTGCTTAAGCATAGATATCATTAAAACCTGCACTGTAATGTCAGAGTTTGGTAAACTTTGCCCTAATGGATAACAGCAATTGGGAGGATTATACCCCGTTCTCACTGCCGAAAAAACCCGGGTATTTGCCAGGGCAAGCAGTAATTTCCCGTGTCCTGTCTCAGTGTGCAAAAAAGCAAGTTCATTGGGGGATGTGATATGTGAAAGCCAGCCAATAAAAGCTGGTTTTTAAACAGCCAATCACAGCAATTTGTACAAATTTCCCAACACCCAATCAAATTCCACACACTTGTGACCATGGAAAGCAGTGTGAAAGGGGCAGACACAGGAAATTCCCGGGTCTGAGGTGCAGTGTGAAGGGGGTCTGTTGAGCTGAGAAGCTCTGTGCCCCGCCAAAATCCGGCAAGAAAAATCTTGGATTTTGCAGGGGCGGCAATGAGAACGCAGCATTACTAGCTTTCAAATGAGGGTGTGCTTTGGAACTTCACATTAACGCATGGTAGCGAGGTTCTCTTGTGACAACACATGATCAGCAGAGAGGAAAGCAGGTCTCCCCACTTTCAAATGAGAGGACACTGTCAGTGAATGTCAGAATGGGAGAGACTAAGCATCACGAAGGCTCACTAGTCCATTTCCAGGCTTTCGAAACTTGTGTAGTGGTGGCCGTCTATCCAGTGGCGGTTATACAGTAGGTCATCCTTCCTCTACAATTTGAACTCCTGCAGTGCTGAGAACAAGTCCCACTAGTTACAATTTCAATGCACATCGCTAGGAAATTAGATTATATTGCAGAAAGTGCATGGCAAATGTATTAAAACCGCCAATACACAAAAATCTGCTGCTTATCGGAACATTCGATTATTGGTCATTGGGAAGCCTCAAAATGTAGAGCAGGGGAGGGGCAACCTTTTTCCATCCAGCTATTGTTGAACTACACATCCCAGCATTCCCTGCTGCTGTTTGGTTATTTGGCCATGCTGTAACTGTAGTAGGGCATGCTGTGATGTGTAGTTCAACAATAGCTAGAGGGCCAAAGGTTCCTCATCCCTGCTATAGAGGAATATTTAGTCCCCTTTACACTTTCACCACTTTTGTTTTATGTTGACAATCGACCCATTCCATTGTCTTTTTTTTCTGTTAATAGCACCAAGAAGAAGGTCCGGGAGCTATTCAATTGTCCACATCGCTAGTCGGGAGATGCAGGTTCTCCTGCCTTAAACAGGATGTTTAGTCACTGCCGCAATGCAGTTTGCACCACACTACGGCACACAATAGCACTGTGGCACTTGTTTATTCATATGTCTCCTCGCACATCAGTAGGAGTACAACCAGAAATCATCTGGTCGGGCTTAATAGTGTGCTGAATTGAATAGCTCTGGGATCTCCTTACCAGCGCTATTAACAGCACTTTTAATTTTTACAAACTCAAAAAAAAATGTGAAAATCGATCTGAAGGAAGCCGGAAACACTGACTTGCTTTTGGCTTTGAGTTCCGCAGTTATATCACTACTTCCCATTTTATTGGCTTTACAAACATTTTGTGAAGCCCTAAATCTTTTTGCACATAGAAAACATCTGAAGCAGGACCCTCTTTTTGGCTCATTGGTCTGATGTTGCTCCATAACTAGTGTTGGCTGCATCAATGCTAATCTATTTAATGTCATTAAATCTTTACAGTCGTTACCATCTACAGTATATGTTTATGGAAATGCCAAAGAATGTGAATATTGACATTTATGACATTGATTTCACTAATATGACTGATGCTGTATACACACGGCACAATTTGTAACTCGATTTTAACTATATAGTCAAAAATCAAATTTGGGATTGCATAGACATCGAATGGAGATAGAACAGCAATAAACCTGGCCTGTCTTCCTTTCGGTCAACCTCATATCGGCAGGCGGGATTCAATGTCCTACTGGCCGATCGTCGTAAACGGCCGTGGATTATCGAGATACGGCTGTGATTGCGTCAATCCACAGCCGTTCTCGGCAAAATGGGCCTGACTGCTTTTAAAGTCGGGCTCGTTCTGTCGATGTGCCTCTTCAATGATGTCGGGAAAGACGGCATTGAATAGGCGCCCGCCACTATTTCCCCCATTGAAAATAACGGCAGGGATTGAATATCCCCTAAATCTGTAGATGCCGTGGCCAGCTGACCAAGTTATTTCATTCCATTGGCGGCTAAATGGTTAACATTCCTTTAGTGTAACTGGTAAATCTCATTAGCTAAATCAAGTCTGAGGGGATTAAGTTTATTTAAAAAAAAAAAAAAGCATCCTGTAATTATGAAATTCTTCCAACACTATGTAAATTATTTTCTAATTGTCACTACAGAATGCACAGATCCTACCTTTTATCATCAAATGTTAAAACTTTTATTGTTCTTTAATTTATTAACCACAGGCCCAACAAATACCCAAAACAGCACCAGGGTTTACGATATATGGAGCAGCATTTGCAGTCTTACTATAATATATATATATATATATATATATATATATATATATATATATATATATATGACATACAAAGGTAGCCACACTCCAAGGGACTTAATGAATAAACACTACATGTGGCTCGACTAACGCAACATTTGTGCCACAATTAAGCTGGGCATTGAAACATTGCCTTATTTACCTGATGCGGGCACCCAGAGCAGATAATTATTTACAGGGAGAGCCGTAATCACAGTTCTATATATATATTTCGACCTAAAACAAATAGAGGGGGCGCCTCATAGTGTAATATCGTTTATTAAAACAAGTGGACAATGCTAACAGCAATTCTCCTAAAAGGAAGGTAGAACCCGTACCGAGGCGTTCCTCCGATGTGGGCTGGCTACCACAAGATATGTATCAAAAAACCACTGGCACAAACTGCAGGCACGTGTATTGAATCACTCACGGGACCTCTCTTATAGTTCCACAGGCAGGGTTGTATTACCAGCGCTTCAGCGTCTCCAACAATAGAGGCCACACAGCTCGATATCCAGCGGTACAAGGTGCGTCACACAGGCCACGCCCCTACGCGTTTCGTCATAGGACTTCGTCAGTGATGAAATCCTATGACGAAAGGCGTAGGGGCATGGCCTGTGTGACGCACCTTGTACCGCTGGATATCGAGCTGTGTGGCTGATATATATTAATTACACCTCAGTACCGCCATTGACCACTAGAGGCCACTCGACAGGCCAAATTACGTCTTTTGTGTGCTCAAAGATATCAACATAAAGTGAAAGCAATGTTTGCAGGGACACTAATCGGTTTTAAACTTGCTGAGAATGGAGGTAGGGTGCTGTGATGACATATTGGAGGTAGGAGAGGTTAGGGACTGGGGGTGGGTTGGAGAGTTTGTGGATTAAAAACGGTCACAGCTCAAAGTGAAAGTACACTGCAGAAGCCGTCCGTTGACACTCCTTTAGCTAGTCTGTACATAATACTACGTGTCCTCTGCAAAAACCTCTCCAAACACTCACTCTCCTTACCTCTTCTTGTGCATAGCTTGCGGATCTGCACACTGTATTTAGCTATATTCAGATATTCTGTTCCAAATTCAATTGTTTTTCACGTGGCCACAGTTCCCATCTGAAGTGGTTTTGTTGGTCCGTCGCAATTGCCGTACCCAACATGCTGTAACTTAGCCTTTTACAGCAACTTTTCCCATCAAAAGTGTTAGTGGATCGCCAGAGATCAAGCATGATGCGATTTAAGGTACCCGAAGGCCCTATTTTGGGTCTATTGCTGCTCGCACATTAAACAAACATCGACAACAAGTAATGGACACCCCAAAGCGATTGTATTGCTACCAGTCACTTTACATGGTTAACAATTCAATTTCCCTTATAACTTCATAGAACCTAACCTTAATGTTTTGTAGCTTGCCCTTTCCTATTGCCCCAGTGTTCCAAGTGGCTTATTTGCCCTACTATATAGTTTCTGTATCTTGTGCTGAAAGCACTCCCCACCTGGATTCTGCTGTGACATTTTTATTCCTGAAAGAGCAGAATGGTGGGGACCCAGACAATTCAATTTTCTTAGCTATCAGTGCCTCACCCCTGTGCTATTTTTTGGATATAATTTGAGTTGAATTTTAATCAGCAACCGACTGTTTTGTTTAATAGCACCAACCTACTTCCTACGTCATAAATCCTGGGTCCTGCTGTTTTAAACATACTTGTTCAAATATTTTTCTAGAATTGATATGGAAATGACAGTATTGCAAACCAACTAGTACTCAAACCAACAAACTACTCCTCTAGAGGTTTTTCACACGTTGCTGTATATGAGCTTGTCCACCTATGGGTGACCCCAACGTTACATTCCCTTCTAAATAATAGCTGTGAGTATCCGGAACAGAAGCAGAGAGCAGCATTATTCTGGTGCCCAGCTCATTGCTTGTCATTTAAATTGATCTGGGCTGGAGGTGTTTAATGAATCTGGTTCCTGATTGGACAGGAACTGTAGCCAATCTCTTCTGTTTCCACTGTCATTGCTCACCACAGAATTGCACAGCTGGGTTCAGCACTGCTCATTGCAGGCTTGTTTCAATGTGAATGAAGTAATATTTTAGCTTGTCAAGCATTCTTTATTATTTTAGAATCATGCATGACAATACAGAGTATTTCTCTAACATCCGGCAGGGGACACTGGCGTTCACGCTGGGTAATAGAGGTGGATGGCTGGGAACTGGCACACTGTAACTTTAAACAGCCGGCTCCTCCCCTCTAGTACCCACAATCCCCAGTTAGAAAAATTGTGCACTGGGAGCTGGCCACGCAGGAGTTTGTCTCCGTTATAGCATCTCCTTAGTGTTGTTTCTAGCTTGTGCTCAAAGGTTCTGCTGCTGCAGCTTTGAGTTATATATACATTTCTCTCCCTGCAAGGGAGCTTGGCGCCGCTGGCTAGTCCAGCGCTCTGTCAGGGTCTCGTCAAAGACGCCTGCCAGAACTTCTGTGTTCCTGCGGTCCCCCTCCAAAGGGACCGTCAGACACTACCTGCCTGCCTGTCTGTCCCGCGGTGAAGACGTCCAATTGTAAGTACCCCTTCAGCGGGGCGTTCTGTGTTAGCTCAGGCAGTGCGCGCGTGTGTACCGGTGGCGCGGCTACCGCCGAGTGCTGAGGGTTTTAACCCTCTCTGGGCGGGAGGCGGCTGCGGGGAGACACGCTGGTAGCGCTGCCGGGAGCAGTGCAGACGCGGTACCGCACGCGGCGGGCGCCATATTTAAAATCAATGCCGCGGGTGAGGGGGGCTTTGGGGGCAGTGTAAAATGATAATGCTGTAATGTATTATGCTGTGCTGAATATTGCTGTTTACAGCTTTATTCTAAAAGCGCTGTTTCTGCTTGTCACCTTTTTCCCTTAGGTGCACACAGCAGTGGGACTGTTAACCCTTGGTTCCCCTTGATATAGCTGTATAGCTTTGAGTAAGGGGGAGGGTGTTTTGCTTACAAGGAGGCTGTGCTTCCCTCTGGTGCCCACAGTCCCTTTGCCCCTACACCTCCTGTGTATCTGTAGTGTGTGTGTGTGTGTGGGTTCATTTGTTGCAAAATGACTGGCAAGGCTTCCACAAAAGCCTCTCAAAAGGCTTTTTGCTGCATCTCCTGTGGTGTAAAATTCTCGCAGACATCTGCGGAGGGCAAGGCTACTAAATGTGAGGCATGCCGGGGTATAGCTGGCCCTCAGCCTGAGTCTTCTAGCGCGCCTCCTGCTTGGGCTTCCTCATTGGTGGGCGCTATGTCTCAGTTGTCCTCTGAACTGGCGGAGTCCAGGGTGGCTCAGCCAGCGTGGGTCTCTTCTTTAACCAGATCCATGGATTCGTTTGTTTCTTCGGTGTCTGCCCCTGCCATTCAGCAAAGGCGTCCGAAACGGCCGTTGGTACATTACCACGACTCTGATGATTCGGGAGATGATCCGGTGTTTTTGGGTGACGACCTGGACCCGGATTTGGATGATGACCAGGGGGTTCCGCAGGCAACGGATACAGAACCAGCCCCGGCTGGGGTGGAGGCTCTGATAGTTGCTGTGAAGCGGGTCCTTAATTTTCCTGAGGAGCCAGAGCCTGTGTCCCAGGGTATAGAGCTCTTTGAGGTACGTCCAAAACAGCTGGTTGTTTTTCCTTTTCCCAAGCAGGAGCAGCTGAATTCCGCATGGTTGAACCCGGATAAGAGGTTCCAGGTTCCGAAGAAGTTCCTTTCATTATATCCTTTTCAGCCGTCTGCACTTGCGCAGTGGGTGACGCCGCCACCTGTGGATGCGTCTTTCTCGCGGCTATCCAAGAAGACTACCCTGCCGGTCCCGGGGGCTACCACCTTAAAGGACCCTGCAGATAGGAAGCTGGAGAATACACTCAAAGCTATCTATGTGGCGTCTGGGACGCAGCTGCGTCCAGCAGTGGTTTCAGCCTGGGTAAGTAAGGCTGTTTCTAAATGGGCGGAACAGTTAATCCAGGGCCTGGAGGAAGGGGTTCCCCGCCAGGATTTAAGGGTTCTGGCAGAACATATCCGGGAATCGGCGGATTTCCTTACGGACGCGTCCAAGGACATCACGACGGTCGCTACCAGGGTATCGGCTAACTCTATCGCCGCCAGAAGAGCCTTGTGGTTGCGGTCCTGGCAAGCGGACATGGAGTCAAAGAAGGCGGTAGAAGCTTTGCCGTTTACTGGAGACATGCTGTTCGGCCCGGAGCTGGATAAATGGATCTCCCAGGCCACGGGAGGTAAGTCGGCTTTTCTGCCATCTGCTCCTCCACCAGCGAGACGGCAGTACACGGGGCCTTCGTTCAATTCTTTTCGGCCGCAACAGTCCTTTCGCGGCAGGGGAAGAGGCGCTTCCTCTTCCTTTCGTGGGTCCCGTGGTAAGACAAGAGGACAGCCTGCGGCCAGGGCCCAGCTGCCCAAGCCCCAGGAAAAACCTGCAGCGTGACTATCCTCCAGCCATGCTGGGGGATTCCCAGGTTGGGGCCCGTCTTCTGGAATTTCGACAACAGTGGCTTGCCACCACGTCGGATCCTTGGGTCCGTCTGCTCATTTTGGACGGATACAAGATTCAGTTTGCTGGTCCCCCACCTTCAAGATTTTTCACAACTGCTCTGCCACGCGAGCAGGAGAAAAGAGTAAAGCTGCAAGGGGCTATGGAGAAGCTTTTGAAATCCAGAGTGATCATGCCGGTGCCGTTCGAGGAGAGGGAGAGAGGGTTTTACTCAAACCTGTTCACAGTTCCCAAACCAGATGGATCCGCGAGACCCATTTTAAACCTCAAGGCACTCAACTTGTACGTCCAGTACCATCCTTTCAAGATGGAGTCAATACACTCTGTCATAGCCTCTCTGGAGCCTCAGGAGTTCTTGCTTTCTTTAGATATAAAGGATGCATACCTTCACGTCCCAATATGGGTTCACCATCAATCTTTTCTCAGGTTCGCTGTTGGACAGGAGCATTTCCAGTTCCGCGCCCTTCCGTTCGGGCTGTCCTCAGCCCCTCGCGTTTTTACGAAGCTGTTGTCAGTCCTACTAGCCTGTCTGAGGCTTCAGGGCATCAATATCGTGCCGTACTTGGACGACCTACTGATAAAGGCACCATCTCCTTCGATTCTGCAGGAGCATGCTCACAGAACAATTCTGTTCCTGACGCAGCACGGGTGGATAATGAACTATCCGAAGTCCTCGTTGGTACCGTCCCAACGCTTACAATTCCTGGGCCTGTTGCTGGATACCAGAGCACAGAGAATATTCCTACCAGAGAACAAGATCGCCTCCATCAGGTTGTTGGTGCGTCAGATTCTACTCCACAAGAGAGTTCAGATCCTGCTTTGCATTCGGCTGATAGGAAAGATGGTGGCAGCTTTCCCGGCGCTTCAGTTCGGGAGGTTCCACTCTCGAATCTTTCAGTTGGACTTGCTTCGTCAATGGTCAGGCTCTCACCTGTTCATCCACCGGACGGTACGGCTATCCAGCCGGGCAAGGTCGTCACTGCTGTGGTGGCTACACAGACAGAATTTGGATCAGGGCCGGCGGTTCGCCATATGGGATTGGGTTGTTCTGACAACAGACGCCAGTCTCACAGGTTGGGGCGCGGTCATCCTAGATCGTCGACTACAGGGTCTCTGGAGTCAGTGGGAAACAAGTCTGCCCATAAACGTACTGGAGCTCAGGGCGATTCTCAATGCTCTACTGGCGGTTCCAGACATTGTTCAGGGGAAGGCCGTCAAGGTCCAGTCGGACAACGCGACGGCTGTCGCGTACCTCAACAGACAAGGAGGCACCAAAAGCAGGGGCGCCATGAAGGAGGCCGCAAGGATTCTAGACTGGGCAGAAAGACACGAGGTGATTCTGTCGGCAGTATACCTTCCAGGAGTCGACAATTGGGAGGCCGACTTCCTGAGCAGACAGAAGTTCCATCCGGGGGAATGGTCTCTGCATCCCGACGTGTTTCAAGAGCTAGTCAGGAGATGGGGTCTGCCGCAGGTAGACCTCATGGCCTCCAGGCAGAACCATCAACTTCCCCGTTACGTCTCACGAACAAGAGACGCCGGTGCTTGGGCAGTGGACGCTCTGGAGGTTCGGTGGCCATTCCAGTTCGTCTACCTGTTTCCCCCGATTCCGCTTCTAGGAAGGATTCTCAAAAAGATAAGAAGGGAAGAGGTCCGAGCAGTGTTGATTGCCCCGTTCTGGCCCAGACGCACTTGGTTCGCGGAGATTCAGTCTCTACTCATAGACCGGCCTTGGACACTCCCGGACAGGCCGGATCTCCTCAAGCAGGGACCATTTCTGCACCCGGCACTGAAGCCACTCCGTTTAACGGCGTGGCTATTGAAGAAGACATCTTAAGGAGGAAAGGGATACCGGACTCGGTAATTCCCACGATGATGGCGGCCCGTAAGCCGGTCTCGGCAAAACATTATCACCGGATATGGCGAGCATATTCCACTTGGTGTTCTACTCGGGGTTACCCGTTTAGGAGTTTTCATCTGCCTAGGCTACTTCGGTTTCTGCAGTCGGGATTGGATTCAGGACTTCGTCTAGCTTCCCTAAAGGTGCAAGTTTCTTCACTGTCCATCCTGTTTCAGAAGAAGCTGGCTTCATTACCAGAAATCAAGACGTTTTTGCAAGGGGTGGCTAGAGTCCAGCCCCCCTTCGTTCCGCCTACTCCGCCGTGGGATCTGCCTTTAGTTCTACGGTTTCTACAGTCCGATACTTTTGAGCCCTTGGAGCAGGTAGATTTGAAGTTCCTGACATGGAAGACAGTCACGCTGTTGGCTTTGGCTTCGGCAAGAAGAGTCTCAGAGTTGGGTGCTCTGTCTTGCCGGGCACCTTTTCTTGTTTTTCATTCGGACAGGGCGGAGCTTCGTACAAGGGCCTCCTTCCTACCTAAGGTGGTTACGCCATTTCACGTAAATCAACCGATTGTCATCCCTACTTTTACGGACTCTGATCCGCAGTCGGTCTCCCTTGATGTGGTACGAGCGTTGCGTGTTTATGTGTCCAGAACAGCATCTTTGAGAAAATCAGATGGCCTATTTGTCCTGTACGACGCCATAAAACGGGGTTGGCCGGCCTCTAAGCAGACCATAGCGCGCTGGATAAAACTCACTATTCGGCAGGCCTATTTGGCGGAGGGTAGGGCTCCGCCTTCCTCTATCACAGCTCACTCCACCCGATCGGTAGGCACTTCGTGGGCGGCGCGACGAGGCGCGTCTTCAGTTCAATTATGTAGAGCGGCTACATGGTCGTCCTCTCACACCTTCATTAGGTTTTATAAGTTCGACACGTTCGCCTCTTCAGCGGCGGATTTTGGTCGTTTGGTTTTGCAGGCTCCTCAGAGTTCTCCCGCCCAAGGGGGAATCTTTGGAACCTCCCCAGCGTGAACGCCAGTGTCCCCTGCCGGATGTTAGAGAAAAGAGGAATTTGGTACCTACCGGTAATTCCGTTTCTCTGAATCCGCAGGGGACACTGGCCTCCCTCCCTACTCTGGTCGCCTGCCGGTCATTGTGGTCATGTGTGTACAGTTGTTGTTGTCTGTATATATGCATATATGTTGTAAATATGTAGTTATTTGTCAGTAATAGTCTGGTGTCCTTCCTCTTGTTCCAATTTTCCTAACTGGGGATTGTGGGTACTAGAGGGGAGGAGCCGGCTGTTTAAAGTTACAGTGTGCCAGTTCCCAGCCATCCACCTCTATTACCCAGCGTGAACGCCAGTGTCCCCTGCGGATTCAGAGAAACGGAATTACCGGTAGGTACCAAATTCCTCTTTTTTTTCATAAACTTTTCTAAACGTGTAGAATGTTTAGCCATTTTGTTTTCTCTTTAGTATTTATCGCACCACAAATGCTATGGTTTAAGGTTTTGCAGTCTTTGTGGTATAGGGTGTAATTTGTGCTAGTAATTAATTTGTACATTTGTACATTCCTATCATATATAATATCATATATAATATATATACACTAATTATATGCAGCTATTGTATGCAAAATATATTCATGTTAACAATTTAAAACCCTAAATGATGCCATTACTTTTACTGTTTTGGCTCCTTTTTTAAAAACACTTTTGCAGACAAAAAAAATGAGCGTTCTAGAGGCAGCCATTTTGTTAGATAGCTTCTTAGGCTTTACGCAGCAATGTAATGGGTGTGACAAGTCCCATTTGAGCACTTTTTGCTCGTTTCAGATCGCCACCCCTGAGTAATCATGCCCAAACGGAGAAACAATTGAATAGCTCCATTTGGCGCGATCTACATCCACAATTGATTTCTGCCCTAATTGGTCCTGTGCTGGCAAAGGATGACTCCTAGGGGAACTCGCCTGTGGGGTATAACCATATTGATCTTATGTGATACAGTATTAGCGCATTTTAGCTATAATGTATAATATGTTATCTGTAACATATATTACATCTGTGTCTCTATATCTGTCTTGAATTATGAAAGATGAATGGAAAGAATGGGCACAATGACCTTCTGAGACTGCGGTCTGCAGCTGAACTTTATTTAGGATGAAGTGACTGTGAACAGTGTGCAGTCATTTTCCCTGGTACCTGTCTCATGGGAGAGCAGTTTTCCATTTGTTTTATCTCTTCGATGTTCTCCATGTCTTGGGTTACGATAGTTTCCACTGCTTACTCCTTGTGCAAACATCCTATCTGGACAGACCACCCTTAAAATGAAGACATGGCCAGAGAGCTTGTTCTGCTAATTATGGGAACAGACATGACATAAAAAATGTGGTCTTAAAATAATCATACAGTGATGGAAAAAAGGGTCTTTTTCTCAATGTCCGCTGTGTTGTTGCAAATTTTCTCATGATATATTTCAACATGAGTTACATTCTTGATCATCACACCTTTGACCATGGGATTTGTGGACTTCTGTTTCAGTAACTCTTCCCTTCGGTTTCCTGGCAGAGGCTTTATGGGGCAATGGCCGGAAAATTGCTGTTTTGGAATGGCACTTTGTGACCTGCCACAATGCTATTTTTTTCTTGGAACCCATTGAGGGTGTGCAGAACCCCAATTAAGGAGTGCAGAAAACCTCATGAAGTTCAATCTATAATGAGCTTGAGTGTGGATTATTAGATAGTGTCTAGAGTCAAAAGGTGGACATGAACAAGGTTGACATGCTGTTCCCAAAGTCTATTCCTGAAATCCCGGGATTGGAAACTCCAGCAATTTTGGAGCCAGTCCCGGGATCCTGCCGATCCTAGGGTGATATACATGCAGTTTGTTCACTTTTTATGTGACTGTGGTGATCAATCGCACAAAAAGTGTCCAAATTGCAAGCATTTGACAGCAGGTCCGATAAAGTGCTGGGTCCAGTGCACTTCGCATTGGAGCCTGCGAGTTGCACCACCAGGCAGGCTTGGCAGGGATTGCATGTGATATATTGTATGCAAAAGGACCGCATAAAATATATTGCATGCAATCCTGCTGCCCGGGAGGGGCTCAAGGGGCGTTCGGGTGACTTCTACGCTGGGAGAAGTCACCTCAGTGTATGGTCTGCTTTAGACTAGGGCTATGTGTGCTAGTGTTTTACTTCTTTTCTTTGTGCCCACAAATTAATTTGTACTTCATCTGGAAATTTTACTGCAGCAGTTTAAAATCTGTTTATACAGGTTGAGTATCCCTTATCTGAAATGCTCGGGACCATGAGCATTTTGGATAAGGGATTTTTTCTGATTTCTGATTTTTTTTTTTTTCATACTTACCTGTCCCCTACTCCGATGGTCCCCCGGCGGCCATCGGAATCCTCTTTAGAGGCATCCCGGTCCCAAGGATGCATTGCGCGGATGCGCCGGTGACGACGTAGTGATAAATGGGTTGCTATCCAATCACCTGTTATTTTTCAAATTGATATTGAGCTGATTGGCTGGAGCACCATTTATCATTTTTAATGAGTGACAATGAATATATCACTTGTTCTTAAATCTGCCCATTAACTTTTTATTTGCAATTGCAAAGGCAAAAGCTAGAACCACTCTAGTGGTATTATGGTTTGTTTATACTGTAAAGCTATAAAAGTCTTCTTCCAGTGTCTGTTTGAGTGATGTAGCTCTGTGGCTGTGCTGTATGGAAGACGGAGATAACATTACTTGTGAGTTCCGAGTGAGATCTGACACTGGAATATGAGACAAGCTCACCTGCTCTAGGATAAGTGCCCTAAACCTTAAACGGCACTATCAATGTTTTCTGTCTTTGCTTATTGGCTTTCTGACTGTCAGGTAAAACAGAGTTCATTGCCTCGGCGGACTTTTATTTTGTAAACTACATTACCGGGATGAAGAGAACGGGGCATCCAGCAATTTAGAACCGGTTTGGGTACTTGTGTATTATAGCCACGCCCCCGGTGTGCATCACGCAATGTTTTAATCGCATCGCAAGGCATGCATCGCATGCCATGCGATGCGACGCGATTTTTGCCCCCTATGCGATGAAAGATCGTATAAGCACCATAAAGGGTGCTTTTAAGCACCCTAATAGGTGCTTACAATGTGAAATGCACCCCCACGCCACCCCCCCCCCCCACTATAAACGTGAACCCAAAGCGTGGCGAGCAAGTCCGCGAGGGGCGGCGGTACGCGTCCTCCGACCTTTTCATACCCCCACTATCCACGTCGGCGTGGAGTTGAGAATAGAAAGTGTGGCGAGCACAGCGAGAGGACGCGGATACCTTCACAGGTATCGGAGTCCCCTCGCGGGTTTCACAGGTATCCGCGTCCCCGCGCGGGGCTCGCTGCGCTCGCCACGCTTCGGGCTCAGTGGCTCGCTGCGCTCGCCACACTTTCTATTCTCAACTCCACGCCGACGTGGATAGTGGGGGTATGAAAAGGTCGGAGGACGCGTACCGCCGCCCCTCGTGGGCTCGCTGCGCTCGCCACGCTTTGGGTTCACGTTTATAGTGGGGGTGCATTTCACATTGTAAGCACCCATTAGGGTGCTTATACAATGTTTAATCGCGTCGCATCGCATTGTATGGCATTGTATGCCATGTACAATTTCATACAATTTTTAAATTGTATGACATTGTACAGCATCGCGCGATATCGCGTCGCATCGCATACCATCATATGCCTTATGGTATGCGATGCGATGGGCGCCGCCAAAATACACAAGTACCCCGGTTTGGAATATTTTAGTCGTACTCAAAATATGGCCATCACCCATGTACTATGTTTATATGTGATAAAGCAGGGCTGGCCAACCAGTCCTTGAGCCCTACCAACGCATCTCATTTTCCAGACCACCCAACTGGTGTACAGATGCAGTCATTACTAACTGTCACATTTTCAAACACGCTGCAATCATTCCTAACTGACACATTCTACTGATCCACATTAACTGTTGGTTAGATCTCGACTACCGATTTTCCCACTCCAGTGCTAAAGGATTTTTTTTTGGGTGAGTCTTTATTCAAGTAACATTTTTATGTAGACACTAAGCAGTCTCCTCATCCATGTGTATTAGTACACAGGGCAGTCGTCATATTTTTGAAATATTTAGCAATAATCATCAAAGACGTCCTTAGTGAGTGACATATAGTAATATTTTGAACTTGGCCCACCACTGAATGGAGATGGTTGTGTCTCCTTATCCCCCTGGACGAAGACACTAAACACCCTTATTGTAGTCTGGCTCTTCTTTTGACATAACAGGTCTTGGGAAAAAAACCTGGAGGTCTTGGGAGGTTTGAGCCCAGATTCCAATTTTCCATATACCCCACAGGACATTTGGCACCAAGGGTCTCTGCACCTAATTGTGTAGATTGTTTGCCAAAGTTCTAGGTCTCTTCTCTGGAAGATCCTTGGGGGTGATGCACAGGTTTGTTATTGGAACTTGTGCTACGAAGCCCATGGACAGCCTACTTTACTGGGGTAATGGTTGAGATCAGGGTGGATAGTCTCTTCTCTAGGAGAACTCCTCAGACTTTTTGAGCAGGCAACTATGGTGATTATGGATCCTTAATGATTTCAGGGTAGATGTATGAAGCAGTGATAAGGTAGTAGAAGTGAGCCAGAGGAGAAGTGGCCCATGGCAACCAATCGGCCCATGGCAACCAATCAGCACTGAAGTAACATCTATAATTTTGCATAATATAAAATTATACAGAGCAACTGATTGGTTGCCAAGGGCCACTTCTCCTCTGGCTCCCTTCTTCTCCCTAATGACTGCTTCATGCATCTACCGCTCTGTTCCTTATCAACAGTGGTTTCTGTCATTTGTCAGTTGTGGCTATTGGAACAAGAGGTTGGCTGATGATTATTATTATAGTAAAATTATACTAATTGTCCCCCTCAGGGACTGACAACTGTATTGATGGGGTTTAAATAAATTTCCTTTGGTTTAATGTTTTACTTTTCCTGGAAAAATATGCATTTATTGTTTAGATTTTGTCTGCAGGAATCGCTCTCTCCTGAGTCATTTGTGTGGAATCTGCCTCATCATAGTTAAGCACTGACGTCAGTTAGTTTTGAAAGCTTTCCCATGTGCTCCAGTGAAAATGCTTCAATGTTTTTAGAAAATAGATTTCTTAGTGTCCATTACATCACCAAGGCGCCTTGTTTCTGAGTCCATACCTCAAAAGATAACCTTTTAGGAGTAGTTACCATTAAATTTAGGAATAAAGTGAGTTATTTTAGGAGTGCGACATCTGTGTCCCAAAATGACACATTGGCCCATCTCTTGTTTAATTTATTATGGCACTAAAGCAGATGACAATCTTGAAGATTGTATCAGACTAACTATGGTATAGATGTATTAAGCCTGGTGAAGAGATAAAGTGGAAGGAGATAATGCACCAGCCAATCAGCTGTGTTTGAAATATGACAGTTAGGAGTTGATTGGCTGGTGCGTTATCTCCTCCCAGTTTATCTCTTTGCCAGGCTTAATACATCTGCCCCTATATATGAAAGATAAAAAGACCAATGATGGGAAAATCGCTGGGCTGATAAACACTCAGCTGACACTGAGCGTTTATTCGCACATTCTAGCGATTTTCTCTGGGGGTGGGCGGCTTTCCATAGCAGGATGCTATGGAAACCCATCTGCCCTGTCGCTCATCTGCTGGTAATACCAGCAGATAAGTGGTGGGGCCAGCGATGATGCTGGAGTGCGTATTAGCATTCACTGCTCATCACTGCCCTGTACACACTGGGCAGCTTTCGAGCTGAAAGAAGCTCAAACGAGTAAACTTCTTTCTGGTTCTTAAGCTGAGTACACATATATACAATCGTCGGGCCGTTCTTCCGTTCTGGGACGAACGGCCATTCAATTATATAGGTGTGTACGCTGTCCCGATTCCCTCTGTACGATCGATAAACGGCCAAAAACGGTCTTGTCCGTCCATACTCGGTCGTTCGAAGGTTCAGTGCTGTTTAATATTCATCCGACCGGACGGGCCCATATCAGAACAAAAGTGCCGTGTGTGCGCACGTTCGATCGATATGCTGGCCGTTCTTGTGACTATACTGGCAAAGCTGGAACACCCATGTGGTCGTTCCATAGCTGCATGATTTCTCCTACAGCAAAAGAAGCGTTCACCTCTCCCCATGTGTATTTAAAGGAATAATCGTTGAAATATCTATGGCTTCATTCCCATTATACTTTATAGCATTTCAATAGGGAGTATATATAAAATATGTATAAGTATATCTGCTATAATCTGTTATCTATCTATATAGAAGTTTAGTCACCCTGCCGGCTGACTAAACTTCTATATATACGGGGTACGCGTCTAAAAATGAGTCAGCCGGCAAGCGTACCCGTCTTTATAGTGGTTTGCTATAAGCCTTTTCAAAGTGTTTTGGTATGCCCTTAACCCAGCCCATTATGATAATTTTGTTTATATATGACGTGTCAATAGCCCAAATCGAGAGAGTGTGCACGGTGGTACAATCTTTTTTTGACTGTTTGGAAGGGAGTAGATCGGAAGTCGCAAGTAAAATTGTACAGGTGTGTACGCGCGTATCGGCTGGTGTTTGTGGACAGTCGCGTGTATGGTCGATCCTGCTTTTAGATCCTTCCCCTCTCCACTGCCTCCTTCTACGACCATTCTCTCAACTCTGCCCTAGACCCCTGGCTATTACTATTAGACTATGACTGTCTCAAAAATAAAATGACACTTTTTCCTGTAGCTCTGCCATTTCACCTTCTAAACAGTACTAATTTAAGTCTTTTATTTGCTACCAGTTCTCAAAGCCTTGACACACTTAGCCACCTTCATTTTCCTCCTCTCCCTCTGGACACTTGACTCCTCCACCCACTTTACATTCAAAATATAAATTATCCCCTGTGACATCTCCCTTTTAAACCCCAATTGCCCCTATCGCTCCCCCCCCCCCCCCCCCCAGGCCTTCCAACACCTATCTCTCTGGGTTTTCTGTGGTTGAAGTGTGCGTGCGCTTTTTCCTCCACTCCTTGTGCCTCTGTGACCCTCCTTGTTCCTACAGCACCCATGTCCTTATTTCTCTTCCTCCTATACACTCTCCTCATGCTTCATACATGCCCATTTTTAATAAGCCCTCTCTTTGCACCACCTTCATTACTTCACATTTCAGATCATTCAGCCTTCAATACCATCTGTATGCCATTGATCCCAGCTGTTTGTTGTTGCCATCTTTAAAATGAAGGTCATTGTATTTCCATCTGTGAGGTCCCCAATCTCCCCTTTTCTCCATTGTCAATACCTCCCTCTCCTGTCTCCCAATTCACTGGGTGTCATCCTTGACTAAAGGTGCCCACATATGGTATGTTTTGTGCTTCAAGCATTTTGTACTAGATCACATCGCATCTACAGTAGTTCAAATGGAATGTGATGCACTACAACATTGCGATGTGAACTGCATGTGATGAGTTTTGAACTAAGGGGGTATTCAATGTCTGGCAAAAAATGAAAAACCTGCAATTTCTGACCATTTTTTGGGCAAATTCGACTCTCCATATTCAATCCCAGTGTTGATACCGACGCTGGAACCCCGACCGCCGCAATGCCGGCACTTTGTCCCTCTATGGGTGTCCATGACAGAGTGTAGTGAGGCACCGGGCCCACTGCTTGGCGAGCGCAGCAAGCCCGAAAGGGGGGGAGTCGGGATTTCAACCGCCGGGATTCCAACCGACGGCATCTCATACCGGACATGAAGAAAAATGTGTTGATGAAGTGGTGCTCAATGGCTAATGTAATGAGCGTATTTCACTCATGGGCATAGATGGAGTTCTGTACTATAAAGCTGTTTAAGCTGTGGAATTCCTTTCCAAGCACAACTTACATTTGTATTGTATGCCTCTCTAACAAGTAATGGTGTCTGTATCTGGATTATGCCAGTAATACAAGGCATTGTTTCTTTTCATATTAATGCTTTATTTTAGTTAGCCTGAGAATTGTATGTGACTGCTGCCTTTGCAGATATCTCATATTACTATTAAAATGATACAGTGGTTCCCACCCTGACATTCCAGAGCTTTCATAGTACCCTGAGAAGACCGTTTAACAATTCTCCGACAGTGTTATATCATTTGTTTTACTGAGGTTGGGGAAGAACAGTAGAATATAATAACTTTGTATTGATATATATATATACATATATATATATATATATATATATATATATATATAACAACAATTCTCCAAAATTGCGCTATTAAAATACAATTTTTGGTGGTCGCTGCTGACACTATCCCCTACTAGTTGGCATAGAAAACACCTAACTACACCTACAATAGTGTCCTCAGCGCCCTCAATCAGTAATGTCCATCAAACATTTCAATATATAATACAAATATGTAAAAAATATTAACACCGTTGTAGTGGTTCTTTTTGTGAGAAGCTTTTCTCTTTTTATTTTCAGTACATGTGACCAATACCCAACGCGTTTCGTCTCGTTAGAGACTTTATCAGGGGTTCATGATCTAAAACCGTAACATACATTTTATAAGAAACATGATTTTTCTGGACATTACATTTACATATGACAGATAAAATAATATTCATTACATTACATAAAAGTACAAATAAGGTACATTAAAAATACATATACAGTACATGAAAATACATACATACATAAAAATACATATACGGTACATAAAATAGAGGAGGGGAGACTCAGATGAAGGAGAACGAAGAGGACTTATTTTTATATAAATATAGATTCAAGACAGATACTCTGTTTCAGAGGTACATACCTTAAAAATAAAATGTATTTAACCCTTCAGGGTCCAAAGGCATATGTATGTATTTTCATGTACTGTATATGTATTTTTTATGTACCTTATTTGTACTTTATATAAATTGAGCTGTGCTTATTTTCCCAATAATTAAACCCAGTCCCTTCTAATTTCCAGTCTTTTGGTGTTCGGTAGGTATGTAAAGTATGTCTGTCTATCTGCATTTAAATGAGTGGCTTCAAGACAATCAGATTATAAAGTAGTTACTTCGGTGAGAATATAACTGGAGCGAAATGGAAACTTCATTTTAAGTCTAATATTAGACCCTGCTTTGGAAAATTCCTTTTAAATGATCACAAGCTGAGAATAGCTAAAGAATTCCAACTTTCAGCAAACAGCATTCACCAAGAATTTTTAACCACTTACGACAGACCCTGGGAAAATTGTATTTATTGAGTTGCTTTCATTGTTTATATCAGCTGGAAGAAGGTCTTCATTCCCGGCCTCATTTCTCTCTAGCGCTATTTTAGCCGCGCAAAAAAAAATATTTTTATCTCATTTTTGGGCTAATGTGTTATTTTAGTATTCCTTACATGTTGGAAAATTCACGCTATTTTGGTGCAATGCCATAAATGGCCGGACTTCTCGGATGGAATGTGGCTCTTGAGGTAGTTGGCGCTGCACTGGAGACATCGATTAGCTTGTTTTAACTTTGGGGGTCACACCAATTCAGAGCAAAGGGTACGATGTGCTGTTTGCTTTTTAAAACACCAGAATTTGCCTCCTTTGGGGACTAAAATCAGCCCCACCTTGCACAAAAGTGATTGGAGCCACATGAGGCAGTGAACACTGTTGTGCAAATCTCGGCCGCTGTTGTGATGACTTGCACCTGCAAGGTCATTGCCCTAAATAGGATTGACCTCTTGGACCATTTGGCTTTAGTCACTTATACTTGGCATTTAAATAATGGTTTTCTATCCAACGATAATCATGGACTGTCACTACCGCAGAGCAAGTAGCTGGTTTGTCCATATTCAAGAGAATTCAGCCTATCCGATCCCTAGTAAAGAGTAACATCACTGATTTGCTCCATGACCAGTACTCGGGAGGAACTGGGTCATGCTAAATTTATAGGCTGCTTCTCTGTTGCTGAGGCATGTGTTTGGGCTGAATCAATATTCTCAAAAAAGTCTACCCATTAGCTGGGAGCTGTTGACGATACTGCGGCACTGGCATGGGTATTATAGGAGTCTGTGTTGTTACTCATCTCTATAGCATTATCCGGTACTATCTAACAACCAGATTCACTGCTAATCACAGACATAAACATTTTAACCCCTTCGGAGTTATGTCCGGAAATTTCTCGGGCTGAGCTGCACTGCAGAAGTGGTCTCTCCTGAGACATTTCCGGACATGTTCCTATAAAGAAAGGGTGCGCCAGTGGTTCCTCCAGTGGTGAACCCACAGGCGCACCACCATCCCCCCTGTTGCTGATCCTTGATGGATTCAAGTCGCATATTATGTAGGATAGTCAGAAAATAGATATATGTGGGCACTTATATATGTAATGTATGATGATTAAATATATGATGTCCTAAATAGATCTACCAATTTTCACTAAATCTATGCATCATTAAAGACATCCACAAAACATGACTTGGTCGTACTGCAGGTTTAAGGCTGCGAACAAGTTGTAAAGTGAGGTGCGCAAACAACAGTGCCTGGTGAGAGGGTAGTCAGCCCACTAGGTAATGGAAACAAAGAAAAAGCTATACCAGTACTGGCTGAAATTTTGTTATAAAAGATGGTTTATCAATTTAGACAATTTATTAGCAATCTACAGTGGGGATCGAATGTTTGGGCACCCCAGGCATAAATTCATTTTAATGTGCAAAAAAGAAGCCAAGGAAAGATGGAAAAATCTCCAAAAGGCATCAAATTACAGATTAGACACTCTTATAACATGTCAAAAAAAGTTTGATTTTATTTCCATCATTTACACTTTCAAACTAACAGAAAACAAAAAATGAGGTCTGCAAAAGTTTGGGCACCCTGCAGAGTTAATAGCATGCACCGCCCCCTTTGGACAGCTGAGACCTGGCATTGTTCTCAATCATTGTCTGGAAAGACCAGATGATTGTCAATCTCAAAGGTTTTAAAAGCCCAGACTCATGTGACCTTGACCCAACAATCAGCACCATGGGTTCCTCTAAGCAGTTTTGTAGAACACTGAAACTGAGAATAGTTGATGCTCACAAAGCAGGAGAAGGCTATAAGAAGATCGCAAAGTGTTATCAGATGCCCATATCCTCTGTTCGGAATGTAATAAAAAAAAGGGCAGTCATCAGGGTACTTGTGTAATAACTGGGCGCCCGATTTTGAGATAGGATCAGAAAAATTGCATCGCATGCAACCAAATCGCATGCGATGCGATCAACGCGATTTTCAATAGGATTCAACGTTAAAATGGTCCTGTTCATTTACCCACTATCCAAGTGGGCATAGAGTTGTGAAAAAGCTGAAGTTAAAGAGAGGCTGGCTTCTACAAATGGATAATGATCCTAAACACACCTCAAAATCCACGGTTGATTACATCAAGAGGCGTAAACTGAAGGTTTTGCCATGGCCTTCACAATCTCCTGACCTCAACATAATTGAAAATTTATGGATATACCTTAAAAGAACAGTGCGTCACAGACAGCCCAGGAATCTCAAAGAACTGGAAGACTTTTGTAAGGAAGAATGGGCGAAGATACCTCAAACAAGAATTGAAACTCTTGGCTGGCAACAAAAAGCGTTTACAAGCTGTGATACTTGCCAAAGTGGGCAGTACAAGGTATTAACTCTGCAAGGTGCCTAAACTTTTGCAGACAGCATTTTTTGGTTTCTGTGATTTTGAAAGTATAACTTTTTTTGACATGTTATAAGAATGTCTAATCTGTAATTTAATGCCTTTTGGAGGTTTTTCCATCTTTCCTTGGCTTCTTTTTACACATTAAAATAAATTTTTGCCTGGGGTGTGAAACTTTCGATCCCCACTGTATATATGAAATAATAAATAAAATCAGTATTCAAAGGGCTTGTAAGGACCATTGGAATACAATAAGAGCAGATGTCCCAGGACTCTGGCCTTTTTCAATTAAGCTAGTCCCAAGATGATAGCACGAGGTAGCTTTCTCAGGTGGAACCATGGTGTGTCAGGAAAGGTGCTGCACATTTGAAGGAGCTAGGACCCAGAATGGTGTCCTGGTCAGGTAATTTACTTAGGAAGAGGTGTCCCAGTCTAATGGTGCTCAAGTATCCCAGTAGTAGGTAAATAGTTCAACGCGTTTGTCTGGTTAGTTTTAGGTTCCAGCTTCTTCAGGAGCAAGTACTTGCTGGGACACTTGAGCACCATTATACATCACTGTGACACCTCTTCCTAGGTGACACCATTCTGGGACCTTGCTCCTTCAATTGTGCAGCACCTTTTCTGACACACTTTGGCTCCACCTGAGAAAGCTACCATGTGCTACCATCTTGGGACTGCAGCATTGGTCCTTTAGCACTACAGGATTGGATCAAGCGGTTCTCCATCAGGAATTAAAAGCTGCCTAGCTTAATTGGAAAAGTCTTCAGCCAGCGCTGGTATCTTTTTCTTTGTTTCCTTGATACTGCAAACCTATGCTTTATAGTGCTTCATACTTCAGTGATTAGAAATAAGCCTTTGTTTTATGTACAGTAGGAATCCATGTCTACTTTTTAGGTTATGCCTCCTGGATATAAATCCAGAGGTGCCTTAGTGGTTTCCCATTTCCTAGTGAATTGATACCCTGCATTATACCAATTTCTTTTTAGAATCTTTTCTTGCCACCCAGGCCTCCTCTGTGCTGCTGTCCGCACTCATGCATAGCAGTGTATTTTATATTGGGCAGCACGGACGGTGTAATGGTTAGCATTACTGCCTCACAGCGCTGAGGTCATGGGTTTGATCCCCACCATGGCTCTAACTGTGCGGAGTTTGTATATTCTCCCCGTGCTTGCGTGGGTTTACTCCGGGCACTCCGGTTTCCTCCCACTATCCAAAAATATACACATAGGTTAATTGGCTTCCAACAAAAAATTAACCCTAGAATGTCTGTGTGTGCGTGTACATGTGGTAGGGAATATAGATTGTAAGCTCCACTGGGGCAGGGACTGATGTGAATGTTCAAATATTCTCTGTAAAGCGCTGCGTCATATGTATGCGCTATATAAGAAACTGTTAATTAAATAAATAAATATTGTAGCTCCACACGCCTTATACCTGCTTCTTATTTTACTAGCCAATCAGATACTGGCACCCTGGTGTAATTAGAGAAAAATCCTAATGTGTTATTCTCTCTGCAGGTAAATCCCACCTGGCAATAGTACAGAGGGTGAACAATGAAGGGGAAGGGGACCCGTTTTATGAGGTGCTCGGAATTGTCACCTTGGAAGATGTTATAGAAGAAATCATCAAATCTGAGATCTTAGATGAGACCGATTTATACAGTAAGTTGTTGAAATAATGTTTAACTAGAAAAGGTGACATGCAAAGATTTTGTACAAGTTTGTGAAGCTTAATCACAGATGCTATTAGTTTACACCAGCGTTAATGCTTTTCTTAATAAAGCTGTATGAACAGTACATAGTGATTTCATCATTTTCTCAGTGATGTCATTAATATTTTTCATGTGTTTTATATTTCCCATGTCATCCAGTTTATTTGTGTTTTCATGAGGTCAGCAATTTGATTCAGAAGGAAAACTTGTTTAATACTAAGAATGACTTACTATTGTTGATTAATTGATCTTTTATTGATCATACAGTAAGCTGACAGCCTCCATGATTTGGTTCCTAATGCGCTGTTGTCTGTTCTTTCTTATAATGCCTCTTACACTCTACTTTACTATCAGGAGCAGATTACTATAATGGTGCCAATACATTTGTGTGATGGTATGCGATACCGCGCTGCGATTTCCCTTGAAGCTCCCCATGCTATAAATCGCACCTCAAGTGCTTTTTTTGGCATTCGGTTTGCATGTGATAAATCGCATGCCCCTTGCGACCTAAAATCAGGTGTTGGAATAAGGACTGGGCTAAATAAACTGGCAGATCGCACAGTACATTGCGATAAATCGCACGTGATTAAAAACCACATTTTTGCGATAAATATTATGTGCGGCACATAATATCTTGAAATTCGAGATCCGACCAATCGCGTTGGCTGACATATGCGATTGGCATGCAATTTGTAGGTGCGATTTATCGAAATCACATGATTGTACCCGAGATCTAACAAGTGTATGGGCACCATAACAATGCATATTGTAAACTACTTGTAGAAATCATTATAATATTCATTCCCAGCTCATACGAGGCGTTTATTGATTTATAGTGCTCTTTTCATAGGGCAGATTCAGTAGTCGGACAGAACCTCACTGAAAGAGGTATACTGCTTAATTTTAAGGTAGTGAAACAGCCCTTATGAATCTCAGAGGTACATGCAAAAATGAATGGTGCGTTACATATTGCAGTACTGAAAATACATACAGCCGTACATCACTGATCCCCACAAGTAATTGAATCGGCCCCATATCTGCGATAGTAACAGAAAACCGGATAAACGTGCGTATTGACATGCCAATGCTTGTTATTTCATGTGCTCACTATTAGTTATTGACCAATCTTAATATGAATTCTTGCTCTTTTAATGCGCAATATGTGACCTCACAGACTCTGGGACCGTAAACTGAGCCCATTTTGTAATGTAGCGAATCAATTTACTAAAACCCAGTACCTTTTGTAAAGTCATTGGGCCAGATGCACTAAGCTTCAAAAGTGCTAAAATGGAGAGTGATAAATAGCCAGCCAATCAGCTCCTGCCTGCCATGTTACAAGCTGTGTTTGAAAAAATGTCAGGAGCTGATTGGTTGGTTGTTTTTTCACTCTCCATTTTATCACTTTTGAAGCTTAGTGCATCTGGCCCATTGTATTAAGCCCCATACACACTAAGTGATAGTTTGAAACAAAATATCGCTTATTTTGGCCCTTTTGAGTGATCGTAGTGGATATTTTGAGGAGCTCTTCCAGCAACGCTGGCACTCAAAGGGTTAAAGAGTTTGTTTTCCTTACATTATCAACGTAAACTGCGTTTGTGTGCCTATGCGAACGCGTTACTAGATCTGTGCATAGCAGCTTTTCCCATTTTTGTTTTCTTTAAATCAATCAGCTGATAACCGGACGAAAAAGAAAATAACCCACCGAGAGAGGAAGCAAGACTTCTCCGCTTTTAAACAGACCGACAACGAGATGAAGGTTAAAATCTCACCACAACTACTTCTGGCTATGCACCGTTTCCTGGCAACAGGCGAGTTCAGCTTATCACAGCATGAGATCATTAACAACCTCAGCACTTGCTCCTAACACTAGATAGGCGGAGAAAGGGTAGTGAGGCTTGGAGTCATTCCCAATATACCTCCTGTGCACACACGTGCCCTCACTTCCTGTGTTTGGCTGAGAGACACTTTTTCTGTTCCTACGCAAGGCCGAATGGTGTACAAGGTCAACACCTTTTCCATAGTAAATCTCCTTGTCTGAGAGTTAAGAATGGAGACACTAACAAAACTGCCTGATAAACAGGAATTCGGAAACAAAGACCTTTTATTTAAGGTGGATTTGTCCACAGACCACATTTTACACACCAGCTTCAAGTTAATTTTGGAAACGAGCACCCCTCTGTTCCGCAGCTGGTTTGGTTTTAGACCCCTCTCATTGATCCCTCCTGCTGTTCAGTTGATCTGTGTGTCACAACATACAATGACTGGCCCTCTCTGTTCTCACTTGCAGTGAGTGAGTTGCAGACTGCAAGCTGATATGAATTCATTGGAACCAATACGTTCCATCTGTATGTCTGATTCCATCCTTTTATACATGTATTTTATGCGCTTTTCAGTTGGAAGCAGTGATCAAACAAACTGGGTAGTTACAAACAGTCAAACTGACAGGAGGGCCCTGCTCGCAAGCTTACAGCATGAGTTTTAATACCAGTGGGTAACATTCCTCACACAGTACTTTGATAATCGAGGTTCTAGAACTGTGAATGTATTAATGAATGACTGACTTTGCAGCGGGTTGTACTTAGATGTGAAGTACGTGTAAGTAACTGTGCAGTATTTTCCCTGCAGAAGTGGAAGCCTTTAGTCCTTCTCAGATGTCAGAGAAGATTCTCCTGAGGCTGCTGAAGCACCCCAATGTCATTCAGGAGCTAAAGTTTGATGAAAAGAACAAAAAGTCTCCTGAATACTACCTCTACCAGAGAAATAAACCAGTAGATTACTTTGTGCTGGTTTTACAGGTCAGACTCTCACCAATGTTATGCCCCCTAATCATTTTGTCAAATGATCGCCTATCAAGGCTCATTGTGTGGTTTTATATACATTTTAACAAAAATGTTTTTTATATTATGGTCGGCAATATGGATGGTGTAATGGCTAGCATACTCGCCTCATAGCAGTAGGTCATGGGTTCGAATCCCACCAAGTTTTGTGAAGTTTGTATATTCTTCACACACTTATGTGGTTTTACTCCAGTTACTCTGCTCAACTCCCACAATCCAAGAATATATTGACGTGTGTTTTAGGGTAGACTAGATGGGCCAAGTGGTTCTCATCTCCCGTCAAATTCTAGGGTTCTATCCTGTTCTAATTGATGATGATTAGTAGGTTTTGCATTCAGACCGGTTTATGTGCGTTTTAGTAACTAGGTTGTTTTCATGACTATGTACAGATGTGTCCACATACCGTATTGCTGCAGAATGCAAAGCATCCATTCTTGGCGTGCAGGGGTCCCGTCTATTTTAAACATGCCACTTGTATGCCTGTGTGTGTGAGTCTGAATCTGTATACAAAGTGCTGTGATGCAGCGATTGTACCTTTTTTTTTTTCACACAAACTTCCGTTGTGCTTTGTATGCAGATTCAGACTCAGTCGCACACAGCTATACTGGTGCCACGTATCAATTTAGCGATGTCTCATGAAACGACTACACCACTAGTAAAGGTGACTCACGCCAGACATCTCCCACTGCATGGTATATTGAGACTAGGTATATGAGAACACATCTGTAAATAATGATTTTATATGCATAAATATAGATCTTTTACATTTTACTTTTAGTGATAAATGATGTAATAGTAAACGGTAATGAATTATGGGATTTGGGGTTTGATTATTTAGGGCTTGACTAATTTCTTGCAGACTAGATTTAAGGTACCCACATACTAGAGAGATCTGTGATCTTAAGATTCATCTCAAGATTTCCCTTGAACTCCCAGTCAGTCCTGGACAAGAGATTTCATATAAAGAGTATCTAAGATTTATCTTAGGATTTTAGAAAATGTGAATCTTTGGTGGCATACCGGGAAATTTTCCGGACTGAGCTGCGCTGCCGGTGCATGCCACGGACGTGTAGGTGTGCGCCATCATTGCTCCCCCACACACACGTTGGGCGCCCCGCTGACCGTACATTGCCCCTGCAGCCAATCTCTTGGAGGCCCGATCAGCCGAGCGCTCTAACCTGCCCGAAGGCTCCCAATTGCTCGAATACCCGAGCATCCGAAGTCACCAGAATACCTAAGCTAGCGCAAACACGTCCAAGCAGCTGAACTCCCAAATACCCAACTGCGTGAGCATGCAAACATGCCCAAACACCCAAGTGCGCCGAACATCCAAATCCATAACCACCCGAGCATGTTAGTCCCACAGATCTTTAGCTGCTTCTTCTGATCTTTCCTGCAGCAAGTAAGATCAAAAGATCCAGTTACAGATCCGAGGGAGTTGTATCAGATCATGATGCTGTGCAATAGAGAACAAAGAGTGGTTGTGAGCAGGGTTCAGTACTAGGGCACATTTTATTTAACACATTTATTAACGATATTGGGGTGGGAATACTAAGCAATGTATCCATCTTTGCTGATGACACAAAATTGAGCAGAGTTATTAAATCAAAAGAGGATGTCTCCGCGCTTCAAAATGATCTTGACAATCTAGAGGAGTGGGAAAAAAAGTGGAAGATGAGGTTCAGTGTGGATGAATGCAAGGTTATGCACCTTGGGAGACACAACCAGTGTGCTAGTTATAACCTAAGTGGGGAGGCATTGGGTAATTCAGTACTTGAAAAGGATCTAGGAGTCCAAATAGACAACAAACTGGGGTTTAGTGTTCAAACAGAATTCTAGAATGTATTAAAAGGAGCATGGAAACTAGGGACTCAAAAGTAATTACCGTATATACTCGAGTATAAGTCCACCCGAATATAAGCCGAGGCACCTAATTTTACAACAAAAAAACTGGGAAAACGTATTGACTCAAGTGGGACCCTCACTCGACTATAAGCCGAGGGGGGCTTTTTCAGCATAAAAAATGTTCTGAAAACTAGGCTTATACTTGAGTATATATGGTATGCCTCTGTACAAATCATTGGTTAGACCTCACCTCGAATACGGAGTACAATTCTGGGCCCCACACTATAAAAGGGACATAATAGAATTAGAAAAAACCCAAAGAAGAGCAACAAAGCTAATTAGGGGAATGGAGAATTTAAGCTACGAGGACAGATTGAGCAATTCGGGACTATTTACACTCGAGAAAAGACATTTAAGGGGGGACATGCTTAACATGTACAAATATATCAAGGACCAATATAAGGAACTGTCAAGCACCCTTTTTACTGCAAGAAAGAAATCTAGGACACGAGGGCACGAGTTTAGATTAGAAGAAATAAGATTTTGTTCCCTTAGAAGGAAAAATTTCTTTACGGTCAGAGCAGTCAAACTGTGGAACTCTCTTCCTGGAGAAGTGGTGTCGGCAGACACAATAAATATGTTTAAAATAAGGTTGGACAAACATTTATTGGTTAAAAACATCCACGGGTACAGATAAGAATCATAATCTGTCTTTAAAAATATCAGAATATACTATATAACAAGGGATAAACTATTAAAACCTAGGTTGAACTCGATGGACGCAGCCTAATCTACGATGTAACTATGATGGTTCACGATTGCGAACGATTTGCGTTAAAAATCATCTGAAAAATCGTTGTACTGTGTGTGCACCTTAAGTGTACACAAAGGAGGCAGCCATGTGGTAGACTGAATAAATGTTCATAAAAATCATGGTGGAGATGCATGAAGCCGTGAAGTTGCCCAGCCTGTCATTTATGTAGCACATCCTATTAAATGACAGAAGCTCATTGGTTGGTTTGATGAACCAATCTTTTCCTATTGCTCTACAGCATGGAAAAAAACAAGACTGTATGTCCGGATTTAGTATTAGTAGGTTGGTGACTTCCAGCTCCCTTCTAAATCACAATGCTATTATAAAGCTGCCCAGTGCTTGTGCCTAGGGAGGCCAATCCCGGGATCGGGATCGGCGGGATCCCGGGATTTTGGCCTAAAAAAGGCGGGATTTCAATCCCGGGATTGAGCCTTCCAATCCCGGGAATGCGGGATTAGTGCCCGATAGTAAAATACCGACAGACAGCAGTGTGGCTGATAGGAACAGTGTGCTGTAGCGGCATCATGGCGGTGGCCGGGCTGCGCAGCGTGACCCCTGACATCACGTCACGCTGCACAGCCCGGCGACTGTCATACCGCTATAGCACACTGTTCTGTACTAGGTTGCCTGGCCACACACCTGCCCGCTGTGCAGCTCATCCTCCCTGGCCGCCCGCTGTGCAGCTCATCCTCCCTGGCCGCCCGCTGTGCAGCTCATCCTCCCTGGCCGTCCGCTGTGCAGCTCGTCCTACCTGGCCGTCCGCTGTGCAGCTCGTCCTACCTGGCCGTCCGCTGTGCAGCTCGTCCTACCTGGCTGCCCGCTGTGCAGCTCATCCTCCCTGGCCACCCGCTGTGCAGCTCGTCCTACCTGGCCGTCCGCTGTGCAGCTCATCCTCCCTGGCTGCCCGCTGTGCAGCTCATCCTCCCTGGCCGCCCGCTGTGCAGCTCGTCCTACCTGGCCGTCCGCTGTGCAGCTCGTCCTACCTGGCCGCCCGCTGTGCAGCTCGTCCTACCTGGCCGCCCGCTGTGCAGCTCGTCCTACCTGGCCACCCGCTTGCTGGAGATGTTCCTGCTACTGCCTGTCACCACCTCCATGTAAGTGACAGTGCAGTGCAGGCAGGGGGATAGTGGTTTGGGATTATTCTGCCTTTAATTGATTTACGGTGTGGGCAGTTTGGGGGGATGGGGACAGCTGTGTTTTTTTGTTTTTTTTTTGTATCAGGGAGGCCAATCCCGGGATCCCGGGAATCCCGGGATTGAGCATTTTTCAATCCCGAATCCCGGGATTGAAAAAATGCCCCGGGATTGGCATCCCTACTTGTGCCCAACTTACTTGTATCACAAAGTGGTTTCTCAGGCAGGTTTGTGTTCTCCTCACATGGATACGCTCTGAATAAAGCCCAGTATATCATCTGTATAGTAAAGGCGCATGCTGTAGGACTCTCAGATCTAATCTCATACAAATCAGCTCTCCCAAATTGAATGCAACATATGCGAACATACAGTGACAATACAACAGATGCTCTGTCAATCATTCTGACCCTTATAAGTCTCTAAAAAATGGTGCACATATGGGGGATACTATACACTTGGAAAGGGATTCTCTACTGCCTTTAGATTAAGATGCAAAAAAACTTTTACGTTGTCTGATGAATATGCTATAAACAAAGTAAAATATAAAGTGAATATTTGTGTCCTTGGAGCATTAAGTACATGTAAATATTGGCCAGCATGTGAATGTGTAAAATATAATATTATTATTTATTAAGTTTCTTATATAGCGCATACAGATTCCGCAAGCTTTACAGAGAATATTAGAACATTCACATCAGTCCCTGCCCCAGTGGAGCTTACAATCTATATTCCCTACCACATGTACACAGACATTCTAGGGTTAATTTGTTGGGAGCCAATTAGCCTACCAGTATATTTTTGGATTGTGGGAGGAAACCAGAGTACCCAGAGGAAACCCACGCAAGCACGGGGAGAATATACAAACTCCGTACAGTTAGAGCCATGGTGGGAATGGAACCCATGACCTTAGCACTGAGAGGCAGTAATGCTAACCATTACACCATCTGTAAAGAATGCCTCTGTACTCCTAGGTACCCCACTTCCAGGCACCATACCTCACTCTTTAAGGGGCCAACACTCCGTATTCTGTCCGTTATCCTGTGTGACACTTGTTCTTATGTGATTGTCATACAAGCACTGACCTGCACCATCTCCAGCACAGAATGCAATGCTGTGTTTCTGCGTAGCTGGAAGCCATTACATCATTAATATGACCATATACCATATTTATCTGCAGGGGAAAGCAGAAGTGGAAGCCGGGAAGGAAGGGATGAAGTTTGAAGCCGGTGCCTTTTCCTACTATGGAGTGATGGCACTCACAGCGTCCCCAGGTAGTCCGTTTCTCTTTCATCTGGTGAATGTACTGTATGTCAGTCTGCATCAACCTGACTACACCCGTATCTGCCTTCGTAGGACTTGGTATAGCAGGTAGCTGGGTTATTGTCCTTGCCCTGGTATACAGCCCAGCCTTACTGTACATCTATGTTCCCAATGTACTCCTACAGGCATGGCTGATCAGTGAAGAAAGAAGCAAGAAGCCTCATGCAATGAGTGTACAACTGTAAGACATTGGTGACCTATAGGAGAGAAACCACTTACATATACTGTAGCACACATGTTTTTGTTAAAGGCTGCTGCAAACATAGGTAGAGGTGTACATCTTGTATGCTACCTGTAGGGAGAGATTAATGGGTTGCAGCAAAATCTATACAAGATTACAATATATGTGTGTATGTATGTATGTATGTATGTATGTATGTATACATATGTGTGTGTGTATATAATAATTCTGAGAGTTGATCCTATTAATGCATGTCATTGTAAACTGTCTGGCAGTTACATTTACCAGGGTTATCTACAAGCGTTTGGCCTAAGTGCAGTTGCTGTGCGCACCTATCAGGGGTGTGTCCCCGAGGACCAATAGTATGCTGCAAATAGAGCTCATGTGATTTCCTCTAGCTCTGCAGAGTCACACCCTCATTTGGTTAACGTCAGCCAGGCCGGTATCACACAACTGATGACACGCAGGGCCCTATTACACAAATGCAGGTTCAGCTTTTCTCCCCTCATCCCCCCCCCCCCTCGTGTGCTCAGAAAGCCAGGGAATATATATATATAACATTAATAACCTACTGCATACCTAATCATGAGGCCCCCTCCTGTGTTTTACCAAATAAGTCTGAAAGTCTGTAGGAGAGAATTAAATCCTCTGAGCAGTTAATTTGTTTTATACTTACACTTTGAAGGTTTCCACAGGTGGTCTCTGACTAGTCTGTTCTAAGGGGCTGTTAGAATAGCTGTATGGGGTGGTTTATGGCAGTCCGAGTGAAGTATAATTACTGTAAATGGCATTCCCTTCCTTCGGACAACATGAAGACAATGGTTTTCTATACTGTATCACACCCCCAACAGGTATTATCCTCAGCCTTCCTGCCCTACCTGGCTGACCGGTTGGGACCCTTTCTTATAATGTGTTCGATATAATTATAGGAATCTCATGAATGTTAATATATAGCATTACATTTCTAATGTGTTTTAAACTGCTAGCAGCAATGTCAAGTGAAGCACCTAAAATTCCCTTTACATAAATACTGTAATACTATGGAAAGGCTTGCGTGCATATTGCTTAAAGACACAAAATCCATATGTATTACATAAACAAGCCACACATTACTTCAGGTATTTGTAACACAAGAACAATGAACTGAGCACAGCTTCTTTTTCATGCCCGCAAGCTGCAGTATTTATAGTACCCTTTTAAGGAGTGATAATAGCGACATCTTGTGGACAAACATATATTGACACTTTGGATGGCACTGTTTTATGACCTTCCCAGAGCTCAATGGGGCATGCATGGATCATTTTGCTGATCTCAGTAGAGGCTAGTGGCCCAAGACAGCTGCCTTACCTATAGAATAATCATAGCCTTACCTATAAAAGAATCATAGCCTTTTTATTGGTTATTTAGTGTATATCCATCTTAAAATTGTAGAAAAAAAATGTACCAACCTAAATTTCAACAAAATAACTTCCAGAATCACCAGTAAGGTCATGTTTAGTAGCATGCAAGGGTATTCATTTATATTGTAATGTTAACTCTTTAGCCAGAAGTATGCTTTGCATAGTGAGACCTTACTCCAGTGATTCTCAAACTTTGTTGAATCATGGCGCCCCAGAGTATCGGCGTTGTATACGATGCACCCCTTATTTTTTTTTAATGATTAATCTAGAAGTAAATTGTGCCTACCTGTCATCCTTCCATGCCATTGTGTGGTGCTTTACAGTTGTGCTTCTGATTGTCCACATGTTGTATGATTGGCAGGAACTAAAATAGCACTGGTTTTGCCAATCACTTTGACCATAAATAACTAAATTTGGTCCTGGACTTCCAACCTGTGGCACCTCTGCAAGAGTTTCACGACACTCTAGGGTGCCTAGGCACACAGTTTGGGAACCACTGCCATAATGTCTTCACACCTGAAGTACAGTTAGGTGGACCAATGCTTGGCGTACTTTATGTAAATATTTTCACACGATTTTATTTTTTTGTCAATGTTATCCTTTGGACTTGTGACAACTGTCCCCTTATCTAACATTAGATCATGGTAGATGTGCTCCAACATCAAATGATCCTTCAACCAAGCCTTAGCTGGGAATGATGGCTATTTCAGCCAGCCAGCACACGGTTAGAAATCTGTGTGCAAGAATGTTAAACCCATGCAACACGGATTTCTAGTGTTACTAGCTACTGAAATATGCCCTGTCGAACAAGGACAGGCTAAGGTCTGACCCTCGGTCATGTGTTGAGTCCTTATCCTATTGTGCATTCTCCTTTCTGCTGAATGTATACAAGTGTTCCCTCTCTTCTTGTGTGTTTAGAGTCAAATCTTCTATATCTGTTAATACAACTTTGTGATTTGTTCTTTCCCAGTCAGATAATATAAATGTTGTTTATTTGCACATTTTAGAAGCTAAGCACTGTTTTAATCATCAATAGTTTTTAGTATACTAATAATAATCTTTGATTAACTAAATCCATATTGGTATTCCAGTGTGCTTTTAGTACAGTGCATATTTGTTCCAGTGATATGTTGCATGTTAATAGTTTGCCCATGTTTGTTTTTTAGCCTTTTTTGTATTTTAATGTATATAAAACCCACAAAACAACAATAAAATAAAATTAAGCCCCACACACACTGGGCGATTTAAGCCTACATCACCGGCGACCATATCCCTGTGTATACGGGGCGGCGGTCGCACGGAGTGCGCTCCCGCAACCAGCGCAGTACTGCTTGTTGGTCGGCGGAGCATGCTCCTGGGACCAGCGGCTTTCTCCTTCGGTGACTCTTATTTTCATCAGCGACCATCGCTGGTCACTGATGAAAACGGCACACTCAGCGATTTAGTGACTGAGCGATATTAAGTCAATATCGCTCAAACAACCAAATTGCTCCATTTCATCGCTGGTCACTAAGGAAAACGGGATTTAGTCGCTTAGCGATGTTAAGTAAAAAATCGCTCAAGCGACCAAATCGCTCCATGTGAGCTATTAGACTCACTGGTTTGTTTAATTTGATAAGACAATGTCACAATCTCTTGAGTCATTGAAGTAAATAATAAAATATGTGCAAACTAAACAAACATACAAAAGGTGAACAAATATCTGTATTAAATGATAATGTTGTTTTGTAATTTTACAACCAATCTCTTCCTCCTTCTCCTCCTCCTCTTCCTCCTACTTAGGGGACCATCTACACCTGTAGCTCACAACTTACTATTCCAAACATTTTTGGCCTAACAAGGTTGACTACTTTATATAATCAGTGGCTTCAATGCGGTTTCAGTTGAAGAGCTCTTGGTGTAGACCGTTTCCCTAGTTTTACTCCTGTTATGGTTCCTTTATCTTTTCTTTCCTTGGTTACAGTTCCCTTGTCCCTGTCTCGTACCTTTGTTGTCAGCAGAACAGAATCGTTAGCTGGGTCTCCAGGTAAATCATGCATGTTTAAATTCATTTATTCTCCCACCAATCTTTGTGTTTCCCTGTACTACTCCTATCTGAGGAGTCCATTCTTGTTCTATCACTTACCCTGAGAAATGGTCCCTTCTCCTGTACAGCTCCTATCAGATGTAACTACTTGATGTAACTATTTTTATACAATTCTTAATTTAATGGAAAGTTATTTACAGGCAATGTTACATTTATAGTTTCATGGGCTTTAGATTATCATTTTTTTCCACTATTGTTAATGTTTTCATGTACAGATGTGTCCACATACATCTATCCTCTGTGCACTACAAGTCACGTTACACAACACGTGAGCTCAGTGTGACTCAATAGTGCCAAGCATCTTAGCGTGCAATTTTTTGCTGTCTAGTGCATCTTAAAACTGTGCATATAGGACGCACAAGCAGCTTCTGCTGATTAAAATAGTTTATAGCATGCCTATATTCTGTGTTTGACTGCAGTTTTATTTGCATACAAGATGCTACGTTTTACTAGAAAACATATGCAGATACAGCCATAATCATGCCGCATATACCTTTTAATCAGCATTTGATCAGAAATCATCACATGCAAAGATGTTCGTTGATACAGAGTCACTCCAGAGGTATTTAGAAGGGCTGTTTAATGTGCAAGGAGGCTATTCACACTCTGAGCAATGATGACACAAACTCAAACGACCACCATAAGGTTTGACAACATTTCAGTTGTATTAGCAACTGTTTTCAAGTCTTATACAAGACTTCAACATGAAGGTGAAACCAACGCGTTTCGTCAACAATGATTCATCAGGGGTAAAAGTACATAGCCATTTGATTGTTACACAGAAAACTGTAATAACATAAAAAATACATCTAAGTACATATAAAATGCATATAAAGCAAAGGAACAGGTTAGATACAGAGAGAAGTGACTAATACAATATCCTTAAAATCGACTATTATAATATTTCCTTAAGAAGTGAAAAAAGGAAGAGCATATAAATATATTTGTGCATGAAACAAGGTTTTAAAACATGAAACAAATTATGTACGATCTCAGGCACTGAATGTGAATGCCAAGCAGTCATGTCCTTGCACATATTTAGTGCCAGTTACATGTTATTTCCCCAGTAGTGCCAGTTACAGATGTACCCAGTAGGTTTTTAGCAAAAAAAAAAAAAAGTTCATGTTGGAGACTATGGTTTTCGGAATAGTTTGGATAATGGATATTTGGATAAGGGATACTCAACCTGTGTGTGTGTGTGTGTGTGTGTGTATATATATAATCTCCTGAATCTCCAACATAATTTAGACAAGCAGTATATACCTCCCTACAAACAAAAGAAGTCCTAAATATATATAGTTCAACAATTAACTTAATGAGGAAGAATGAATTACATACCGATTAGTAGTAAGAGAACGTATCTCCTCTATAGACCGGTTGGAATCAAAACAAGCCGGTATAGATGTTCTTATTAGGTACAAATCTAAATAAATGTATTTAAAAGGGGAAAAAAACTCCTTAGGGTATTGACAAATGAAAAAAAAATCTTAATAAATGACCAGAAGGACTATATACCAATTGGAAATGGATCAGTAGGCAGACTGAATTTACAGATAAGTGTAGATCAGACTGTGAATCTAGTTTCACTAGAAACTGAAAGGGATCTATTAGAGCGGTACAGCTAAATTAGCAAGGGTCCATAAAGGTAATTAGAAAAAATACGTAATAAGTGACCAAAAAGGTTACATACCAATTGGAAAATACTGTAGGTCAATGAATGGACTTTTGGTCACTTATTATGCATTTTTCCTATTTAACTTTATGGACCCTTGCTAGTGTGTGTGTGTGTGTGTGTGTGTGTGTGCTTGTGTATGTATGTATATATGTACAGGTTGAGTATCCCCAAGAATTTTGGGTACTTGTTTCCTAGCACGGCCACAATCTTGTGGATCGTGTACCTTTAAGTTAAGGTACACGATCCACACGATGGACCCGATTTCCTTTGAAATCAGGTCCATTTTGCCGGCAAAGGGACAATATCGGGGGCATCGCGTCGGTCGGGATCATTAACATTGGTCCCGACGCGACCAACGCGATGCCCCCGATTTCCCCATAGGCTTCAATGTTAAAATATTTTTTAACATTGAAATCGTGAGGATCGCGTCGGTCTTGTGCCATTATAATGGCACAAGATGAGATGGACTTGATTAAGTCCATCTCACCTTTAAAAAAATGTGAAAAATGTGAAATGGGCCAATATGACCCATTTCACATTATAGATGTCCCCGTCGTCACCCCACGATAGACGCCAACCCGAAGCGTGGCGAGCGCAGCGAGCCCGCGAGGGGCGGCGTTGCGCGTCCTCCGACCTCCGCCACGCTTCGGGTTGGCGTCTATCGTGGGGTGGGGTTTATGTCGTTAAATTTGGGGGTGTAGGGAATATTTTACATTGAATCCAATGTAAAATCGGGTCCCAGGGACCCGATTTACATTTCATTCAATTAAAAAATCGGGTCGAAAATCGGGTCGGTCGCGTCGATCGCATCGCATGCGACCAAATCGCATGCGATGCGATCGACCCGATTTTTCCGACACGACCACCCCGATGTAAAATCGGTGTGGCCGTGCTAGGAAACAAGTACCGAATTTTGGATAATGGATTATTCCGTATTTTGGAATATTTTTATATTATATTATAAATATAAATATATTTGTGCATGAAACAAGGTTTTAAAACATGAAACAAATTCTGTACGATCTCGGGCACTGAATGTGAATGCCAAGCAGTCATGTCCTTGCACATATTTAGTGCCAGTTACATGTTATTTCCCCAGTAGTGCCAGTTACAGATGTATCCAGTAGGTTTTTAGCAAAAAAAAAGTACATGTTGGAGACTATGGTTTTCGGAATAGTTTGGATAATGGATATTTGGATAAGGGATACTCAACCTGTGTGTGTGTGTGTGTATATAATCTCCTGAATCTCCAACATAATTTAGACAAGCAGTATATACCTCCCAACAAACAAAAGAAGTCCTACTTTTGATATGCCCAAATCTCACCCCTGACTTGCCCCTTGTTTTACGAAGGTCATGTTGGATTCCTATTATCGCCACTTTTGTAAAGGCGAGCATATCGAATAGTCCTGACAAAGGGGGTTATTCAGACCTGATCGCATGGCTGCTAATTTGCAGTGCCTTGTGATCAGGTAATCGCCACCCAGCCACAGTGAAATCCCGCCCTGTGCAAGGCTGGGGAATGACTGGCAAAAACGACACTGATTGGCATATAGCTGTAAATCCATTAGCAACTCGCTCCCCATCTAATGATTTGTACTGTGTGTGCAGTCTGTGCGTGGACCAGGACTTACTCTTCATGTGTGATATAGACTGATCGGGTTCAGAGCTGACGTTAAACAACTTCCCCTCAGACACCTGGTTACGCCTGTGTTTTCACTGACAATCCCAGAATATGGGCGCATTCCTCCCCCAAACACCACATTTCTGTCAATCAACTTGCGTACAGCCCGCGATAAAAAAAGGAGCAGAATTTCATCGCAGGATGGCCCTGCGCATGTGCACTACGAGCTGTACGCATGTGCAGTCCTTATCACCCGGCCTGCTAATCCACAGTTATGCAAACAGGTCTGAATAACCTCCAAAATTAGGAATATTGGGAAGTATGTGTGTCTTGTTTCTGAGCTCATGTGTTCAGCGCTTTTTGTATGATTGGTTTTTAAATCAAATATGTACTTTGCAAGTTTTTGTGTTTTTTTTTTTTATATTAATGATTAACCCCTTGAGTGGTGAGTTTTGCTGGGGCAGGAGAAACCTACCAGGGCAGTACAGAAAACCCACCACAGAGCTGTGGTATGCCAGGAAAATTCCCGGGCATACCACTCAAGTGGTTAAACCGACTATACAAATGAATTTAATGTGGAAAAAAGTCATTTTATTCATACAGGTCGAGTATCCCGTATCCGAATATCCGTTATCCAAATTATTCCGAAAACCAGACATTCCAGAAAGTGAAAAAAAAAATTTTTTTTGCTAAAAACTCACTGGGGACATTTGTAACAGCATCACTGGGGACATGATATGTAACTGGCACTATATATGAGCAAGACAATGATTTCTTGGCATTCAAATTCAGTGCTGAGATAGTACACACATTTTGTTTCACGTTTTGAAACCTTGTTTTTTGAACAAATAAAATATATTTGTGTGTATTTTATGTGGTAATAAAATATATTTGTGTGTATATTATGTGTTTATACAGCATAAATGCAAGATACTTCAAAATACATCATTGAAATATTAAAATATTCCGAAATACGGAATAATCCGTTATCCAAAATTCTCCTGGTCCCGAGCATTTTGGATAAGGGATACTCAACCTGTATTGGATTCATTTGTATAGTCAGTTTAGTCATTAATTCAAAAAAAAAACTTAGTGTATGTAGCCTTATTAATTACCTCACTACAATCCTCTGTAAACCTATTATTGTTTGTCAGGCGCTATAGTGACCTGCAGAGCTGGTCAGCGGGAAAACCAAGACATGAGTAAAATAGGGTCATATAAGGTCAACGCAAAAATGCAGAAAAGGTGGGAGGGCCCTGATTGTGAAAGTGTTTACAAAGTATTAGAAGAGAGGCGGGAGTAGGCTGACAGTGGAAATGGCATTATTATTTTTAACATGTAGTTTGTCAGACGATCTCTGTACGGTACACACTACCTTTTGTTGCATGACATTGGTCATTGGAGCTAACACATTGTTGCCTACCTGACCCTCTCGATGAGGGAGAAAATGCTCTGTTCCTGGACTTCCCTGGTAATGTATGATTGCCATCACCTGTGGTGAAACACCTTTCTTATCAATTACCTAGCTCCCCACAGGTGATGGCAATCCTACATTACCAGGGAAGTCCAGGAACAGAGCATTTTCTCCCTGAAGAAGAAGGTCAGATAGGCAACCCTGGGCTAACAAATGTAGTGTTTCTGATTTCTGGAGATGATCTGGTGGGTTTGTTACTTACTAACCAGCTGACAATTGTCTTATTGGGCCTATAATTGCAGTGTGTTCCTCACATCAGTTTGATCAGATAGGAAATTCCATAGAACAAAGCAGTGGAAATCTTGTAGATGCTATCAGTATTAGTAAAGCATGGACTTCATATTTTTGGGAATTAAAGAAAAAACAGAATTTTTGGGTTCCATCATGGGTAAGAGAGGGTTTATTATTCTACAAGAGAAGGCAACAGGAATGAGAGGAGTGGTGGACTATATAGTCAAAAATCGCATCGGGATTTTTACCTTGCGATCCCGATGCGTGCTCCTGTGGCAGCACAAATCAAAACCCAGATAGACAGGGCAGCAATGACTATATAGTGCACATCTAATGCTGATTGTATGAATTGTATGTAAATAGTACAGAGATAGCAAAGATTGCATAGCACTCCAATCTTAAGTTGAATAGCAAGGTAATCTCACCGTGTGTACACAGCATCAGGCTTGTGGGAAACTCTGGCACGAATACGCTCGTATGTGTAAGGAGAAATACTTTCCCCACTCTTGAGTAGTTCCTTAAAAGATGGCATGCACACTTCCAAGTGTTACCTGCTAGAAGGGGACTTTACACAGTGATTGTACATAGTCTGTAGCTGATTGTTTCAGCATTGTCATATTCCAGGCGTCATGTACAGTAAGATATTGGCCTCCTAGGAGTTAACCAACTTGCCAGATTTGTGTGTGTGTTTCTGTAACACATAAACATGCTATAATCTCTCTTTAATTAAAAAAAGGAAACTAGTTTGATTATTTTAGGTGACCTGTTTCGTAGAAGGGTGACGAAATAGTCCATCGGTAATGTACAGAGGCAAAACAGAACCATGACTAGTCTATTACTCTACTATAACCCACTTTCCAAGATTCCTGCGCTTCTAATATAAGCATGTACATAATGCACTTTCCCCAGAATATAGAATCCTTCATAATGGTTCATGCTCCAATGCAGATTACTGTCACTCAGTTTGAGCTCAGATAACCTCACAGCACTGGAAGTATACGCTTGCCTCTAGGAAGGACATACAAACTTGTGTGTAGGTTGTATGTCCTTCCATAACATACTGGAATGTAGTATGTAAGGGCAAAGCTACCTTAGGTGCAGATAGTTTCACTGTTTTGGGGCCCCTAGCTGAGAGGGGCCCACTTTCCCTATTGGTTTCATGTGTTATTTACATTTCTCAAATTTGTGTGGTACATAGAGTCCCTTGCTAACGTTTTGCCTTGGGGCATACAATATATTTAGTTATGCCCCTGGTCCTGCTCATTGGAATGTGACTGTACGTAATATTATTTATGAACAGTTTCTTATACAGCGCAGTAAGTTCCGTTGCGCTTTACAATTGGAAATGGGGTAAAAGAAACTGAGTTGTTGCAGTCAGTCAAATAGTAGGAGGGCCCTGCTCACAAGCAAGATCTATAGGATGAACTTGGGCAGTGTAATGTGGCAGGATAGGAAGTGGAGGCACAATAGTGTGGCATAGTATGAACTGGGGACACAGTAACGTGACATAGGGGTTTATTCAATGCTTTTTTCAAGCTGTGACAGTGAGCAGGGTAAGTACTCAACTGACCCCCTGCTTACGCCGTCTCCCTCTCTCTAGGTTTTTAGAGCAAGGGGGAAACGGCGAATGGGCCTAAAACAGCGAGCCTCGCGGCTAAATTCAGCAGGCTCCCTGCATTAACCGCGAACATACAGATAGTGGTAGATGCTCAATTAGTTCAGTAATATTACTCAGGTGCATGAGGGAGGGTTTAATACTGAGTAAGTAAAACAAGACATTGGTTCCCCCGGCACACTGAGTAGTATTAGTAACCAATCTTGAACTCTACATGATAATAGAATTCAGAGATATTGGTTACATATACCTGCGCAGGTGTAGGATATGCCCCCAATCCACGTCAAGGCTTCTCTGCATTAGCCGCGAGCCTCGTTGTTTGGTGGAATTCTCGGCGTCATCTGACAGCGAGGATCCCTGGCATGTTGGATAGGGTAATCGGCCGGCGCAAGGGGTCAAACGGCAAGAATCGCTTGTTTTCGGCGATCCCCACCGTTGATCCCCGGCCGCATTGAATACGGCCCATGGCCCTTATTCTGATCTGTGCGGCCAGATCAGAATATGTGGCCAGGACCGTGCAGGCGAATCCCCGCCTTCCATACGGATCGCCACCTCCGTCCGTACGCGGATATGTGGCGGTCCGCATGAAAGTGGACGGGGATACGCCTCCTCCATCTTGGGAGCAGCCCCTGCATTCGATGGTCGCCGAACATCGAATGCAGGGCCGCACGCTCCACCAGCGCCCGCCACCCTAGACCACACGGACACTTGTCCGTATGAAATCATGTATGGGGGCGGGCAGCTGACATCCGGCGATGTCAGATGCCCGCCCCCTACACATGCGTCACGGCTTCATTACCATGCATACGCCCTGCGTTTGCATGGGAACGCCCATGAAACGCGGGGCGTATGCATAGGGTAATGAGGCTAAGTAGCCCTTCACGCCCCTCTCCGCCCCCTGTGCGGCGTCTAAAGAATACGTGCGGCGAAACCGCTTGCACATGCGCAGAGTGACCTCTGCACATGCGCAGTCGAAAACCATCGGCGGTACGACCGCATGCGGAAAAATCCGCACCGATCAGAATAAGGGCCCATAATATGAACTGTGTACACTATGGCCAACATTCAGTAAAATGGGAGTTCTTTGACATGGAATGTTGCTTTGGGCAACCAATCAAAATCAACTTTAGCACATTATAGAAGATAATAGTATCTGATTTGGTTGCCCATAGCAACATCCTATGTGAAATAGATTTCCCATCTTATTAAATGCCCCCCCTATAGGTGATAACTGGGACTTAGTGATACTGTGTTGCATAATGTGTGCTGTCAGCCCTGCAATGTGGCATAACATGACGTACACGCTACTAATGCACTGAAAATAAACTAAGAAAATACTATGAGACATAACATTATGTAAGGCACTCCTGTGGTTCTGAGAATGAACTACTGTAGGTCACTACTTCTATGGAGCATAATGTTGATGTGAAGCCCCTAAAGTATGGCTATGCTCCTGGCAGTATGGTGATTGGCTGCTGACTTAAATGTACATTAGAGTTTGTTCATATGTGCAGGGCTGGTTCTATACAGTACACTGGCTCCCAGTGCGAACAGTAAAAAATATCCGCTCCTCCCGCAGGGACATTTTAAAAATAAAACATTTTCACACTCCAAATAAGGGGCATGACCTTTTTACAATGGGTGTTGCATTGCTGCAAGGGGCATGTCCTTGTAGGGAAAAGCTAACTTACGCCACAGTTTTGCACCCAGCACTCCTAGACATTGGCCACCACAGGGATAACAAAAATCTCCTGATTTATGCCCATTACATGTCATTTTTCTTCCTTTTATAGTAATGCTCTTTACACAATTTGCTGTACACCATTATGATTATTATATTTTTATTTATAAGGTGCCACAAGTGGTACGCAGCGCCGTATAAATAGAACACATGAGAACAGTACAGGGTATACTAGACATAACAGCGACCAAAGAACAAAAACAGAACACACTTAAGAGCACAAATCTTAGTACACAATACTACTGAGCTATAGGGAAGTGAGGGAGAAGAGATGCAGGTGTAGGTTGTATGGAAGAGAGCTGTAATTGAAATGCAAGAAGGGTGCTGTGAGAACAGGAGGGAAGAGGGCCCTGCTCTAAGGAGTTTACCATCTAGAACAGGCCTGGCCAACCTGTGGCTCTCTAGATGTTGTCAAACTACAAATCTCATCATGCCTTGCCACAGTTTTGCTATAAGGGAGTGTTGAAACTGTGGCAAGGCATGCTGGGATTTGTAGTTTCACAACATCTGGAGAGCCACAGGTTGGCCTGTCCTGATCTAGAAGGAGGGGGACCCTTACACATTATGTAAGGCCCCTTTCTCATATTATGCCCCACGCAGTAAGGCCCTCTGATACCAGATTATGCCCCACACCGTAATTCCCATGACACCAGTTTATTCCCCTTACACCATATTATGCCCCACATAGTAAGGCCCCCTGACACCATATTATGCCCCACATAGTAAGGCCCCATACACCATATTATGCCCTGAAGATATTATGCCCCACACCTTAATACCCAGGACACCACGTTATTTCCGTGCCCCTCACAGTAAGGCGCCTTTCACAATATTATGCCCACACAGTACGGCCCCTTGCACCACATTATGCCCCACATTAAGGCTATCTACTATATTTCTGCTCATCATCAGGAGTTTGTTCATGCTGCAGTCCACCTCCCATTTGGCACCCGCGGTCACTTGGATCTCCCCCTTTGACTCAGCAGTCCCAGCACTTACGGGTATCCCTGTTTGAGCCTTTCTCTGTTACAGGTGCTTCTTGTCCTTTTACATTGGTCTTCTGAGATGTTGCCCATTTTGGAGGGACATTTTTTTAACAGAAGTCCACGTGGTTGGCTAGACTGCTGCAGACACTAACCACACGGCCCTAGAAACAGCATTGCGTATGTGCTTGTGTGTTGGGCAATTTAGTCTGTAAGCTCCAATGGAATAAAGACTGTGAATAGCAGACATTGAGGGTTATTCAATCTCCCGCCGCTACCGTATTCCTGGCGGGGGAAATAGCGGCGGGTCCCTATTCAATGCTATATTTCCCTACAGCATTGAACAGGGATATCTGCAGAATGGGCCCGACTTTAGAAGCAGTCGGGTCCGTTCTGCCGAGAACGGCCGTGGATTGTCGAGCCGTATCTCGCGACCACGCCCCCTTTCCGATATTCCGCCAGCAGGACAATGACTCCCGCTTGCCGTTTCAATGTTAAGCTAGCCAAGAGCGAGACAGGGTCATGGCTGTCTGGCTGTCGTGCCAGTCCGACATTCGTGACCCAGGATTGAATATCCCCCATTATTTGTACATTGCTGCAAAATATGGTGGTGCTATATATATATATAAAAAAAAAAAAAAGTTTTTCTATGCTTTGTAATCATGCCCATAGGCAGGCTCTATGTACAATGTGATTTTTTTTTAAACCTGCTAGTAGCAAGTCCTGTGAGAGAATGACACCTGTATGGTTGGTAGATCATGTGATACTGATGGGCAAGGCGCAGGTGTGGTTCTAAAAAATTATGGGTGATTTTGATTTGTCTTGAATAGAGAATAAATACAAGACCATGCTATAATTACAAGCATGATGTAGTGCTGTATGTAGATATTTGACTGCCTTGTAAACTGCAATATGTTATTAGATGAAAGGAATATATTTATATATATATATATTTTGAATTGGAACTAATTTGAACTCTGTCTTTACATTCTATTAGCTGAGAATAAATCGCCACCTCGTCCTTGTGGATTAAATCATTCAGACTCTCTAAATAGAAGTGACCGGATCGATGCCGTCACTCCAACACTGGGGAGCAGTAACAATCAGCTAAATGCTTCGTTTTTGCAAGTGTATATCCCAGATTACTCTGTGAGAGCCATATCAGACATGCAGTTTGTCAAGGTATATATCTTCATTGTTCCTTCATTGTCAGTTCAGCACAGTCATGTTGTTAGAGATAGATGTAAAGTGCGCTAACGCCACCTTAATAGATGAATTGTTTCAGTGTAAAACACTTCTTAATATATAAAACTTTTTTTTATTAAAACATGTTCAAATTAATAAATCAAGACATGGTCACTTTAGTTCAATTCGGTCAAGATGGAAACGGACAACATTCATGTTGTTGGCTGTTTAAACCTTTACCATAATATATTGACTAAAAAGAAATACAGTTTTTAATGGTAAGTATTTTCTCATTGCTGCATTCGGCTATTAGGAACGCTGTTCATAGATCTCCACATTTCTATTCTTCTAAACCAATCCGCAATGGTTGGGCTGAGGTTGCTTTCTAACATACTGTGTAACTGCCTTAGCTGCACTGTTGAAATATTTGGACAGGAGTTACTTGTAGACTGATTAAGGTAAGGTGGTCCAACATTTAACCTCCAGAATCCAGTCCCTTCTGATACAACGGAGCCTAGTATTCTGCGTTCAGTCAATATTGGGTCACACAAAAAGTCACCAGAGCCGAGCAAGACCACATATATGAAGTGGAGTCTGCCCCACACCTCCAACAACCTGCTGATACCCAAGGATATGTCCTGGTTAACAATACCATTGGGATCTCAAGGGTAAGCACATTGGTGGAACCTACTCCAAGACTTTTCAAAGTTGGATTTCCAATCTGTAGCACTAATGTCCAAGCCAAGATTCCTCTCCCAGTTTTAGAGAATTTTGGTAAAGAAGAGAAATGGTTCTCAATTAGATATTTGTCAACAATACGTGGAAAGAGGAGTTTGGAAAGAACATCGTTTTTTCAAAAGGTTTGTTTGATGCTATAACAAAGATAATGTAGCTCTCATTAGTCACACCCTGATTGGTGCTTACTCTGCCGGCTAACTTCCTTAGCTAACACCTGGTGCAAGACTGGTCCAGTGATGTGAGTGAAATGGAAAGACAGGGGAGGGCAAATTATTGTGAACATTTGGCCTGATTCCGATCTGTCTGTTAATGTGAGAATTGTCCGTGGACTGTGAGGCGAAAGCTGCCTCCCAGACAGAAAGAGAAAACGCCCCTTGTAAAATTGCTAGAGAATTGTGAATAGATTGTATCACAAATCCATACGCAATTCCCAAACCATCAAACCGTTTTTGCCATCTGTGCTATTGTGAGTAGCTCTGAGGCTTCCACTAATCTGCGACTGAGACAGGGTGGAAGTGGTCATCAGTGACATCACTGACTCTTCTCAAAACCACCTGGACAGAAAACTGCACTTTGCAACCCTCAAACATCGGGCGGCTTCCTGTCTGTTAAGTCCTGCTCCATATGCATTTTCTATCGCTGTTTCCTCTACACATGTGCGATGCGAACAGAACGCATGCGCGGTCATTCGCTCATTGCACGATTTTATGAATTCTCTAAGTAGCGGTCAGGTCTGAATTGGACCCTTTGTTGAATGTTTTAAATGACACTTGTGCAAATTGCTTTAAACTGCTGATTTTTATTATGATTTGGTTTTCAAAAACATTTTGATTTAGCCACATTAAACAATGTGAAGCAGTAGATCTTAGCAACAAGAATAGATAATACATTTAAACGCTAACATTTGTGTTTTCTGCTTTGCCTGCTCAATAGATTACAAGACAGCAGTACCAAAATGCCCTAATGGCTTCTCGAATGGACAAAACCCCCCAATCCTCAGACAGTGAAAACACAAAAATTGAAATGACTCTAAATGAGCTACATGACGGTTTAGCTGAGGAAACAGCAATTCTGCTAAACGAACAGAACTGTGTTTCACACAACAAGTCAAATCACAGTATGCACAATGAAGGGCCCATCTGAGCCAGTGTCAAGCAGCTTGCTAGAATTCAGGACTTATCTTCACTCCATTCTCCAGCTTCATTCCTGGATTCCTGTCTGTGTGACCGAAACGCGCCGAGTACAACAACTGACGCGTATCATCCAGCATTCTGAGACCAAAGATTCTGAGCCCAGCGGCGGCAGGACATGAAGAGCTTAACACTAGAGTACGAGAGAGATGTTTATAGAAAAAAGTATATAATAAGATAGAGATTGATATATAAATATGAGACCAAAAATGATAAACCTTTTAAGATGAGAATTTGGAAAGGAATATTTTTTTTTTTCTTCCTTGTGTCCTAATTAAGATCTACATTATATGTAGAGACCGCATTCACTCCAGTTGACCTCTGGTTTTTATTTTTTAAATATATAATTTTAATAATTACACTACAAATGGATAGGCCCAAACTTTAGCCTTGTTAATGCTGATTAGGAGTCCAGCATGAGTCATTTCCGCTTTTCTAATCTATAAGCCATTACCAGTAGGAATTCCCGGCACAGGTTTACCTACGTTGACCATTCAGTGTATTTTACATGTTTTTGGAAGCTGTTGGTAATCCTTGAATGGAGAAGTATGGAGATGCCTACGCCCTTCCCTGGATTCTAACATTGTCAACATAATTACCAAGTGGGTTGAAATTGATTCTTGAAGGATAAGACTGTTTGCCATATTATCTGCTTTCAAAATGTGTCAGGTTTTTCATGCTAATCAAAACTTGGTTTGATTGGTGCAGTCCAAGTGTGACATATTTGTTTCTGCTATGGACACTGTATTGTTACCCCCAGGTTCTGGGAAATGCCCAAGCTACAGTAGATACCTATGTTAAAAGAACATATGGCATCATTTAGATTTGTCTACTACACTGTCATTAAAGGGAAGTCCTCTGTCACTCCGTTTTCTCAATCTCCCATTGTCCCCTTCAACTGCGTAGGAACGATTGCAAGTGTTAGCAAACTCTTAGTAAATTAATGCAGCCCAAGAATAGACATCTGTAGGCTATGTATTTTATAATATACTTGCAACCCACTAGCTTATCCATTTCTGAGTTAGAGGATTACCATATTTGTCCTATTAACCACCCTTAGCCTCACAAACAGCAAGTTTACATACATGTTGAACAATATCTCTACCCCAAGATAGTTATTCTTATATGAGCAGTGAGATTTCTGTTACATTCTGATCCACCAAGCTTAGAGCAAATACTAATGACTTATACATTGTACTGAATAATCCACCACAAGTACGGCAGTGAAGGAATCTACAACCAAGACTCAGTATTTGTAGAAATCGAGGTGGTCTTTACAGAAAAAATTGCTTGCTTAATATGGTTACCCCATGTACGCAAAATCCTTTGCTAAGTTGTTTAAAGTGATGCCACAAATGTTGTTCTCAAATTGAATCAATATAAGAAGCCCTTGATTAAGAAGAGCGGTCACTTTCACACAGTTGGCAGCCATCTTGTATGCTGAGCCAATGAGATTGCAGCCATCAATTTTCTTAGAACTGATGACATCACTGAAGGACCATCATCTAATAATGGCTTCCTCTGTGATGTCACTGGGTTTAAGTCCATTTATGGCATGCATAATTATGAATACTAGCTTAGTCTGCAAGATTGTGGCCTGCAATATGTTTAAGTGATAGAAAGAGTTTAAATATGCTCATCAGATAGCCTCATCAAGTAGCTCAGTGCCTTATTGTGTGGTGTGTATCTTTTGTGAGGCTAGAGATTACAGAACACACCTCACTCTTAAAGTAATTGTTCATTTAAAATATATGGCTACCTACATATTGGATTGCATTGCACAGTTGCACAAGCTAGTTGACTCACTAGGTGGTCTGAAGTACGACCTGAATCACTGTGCTTAATTGTTTAACTGTAAAATAGACACAAGCAGGATTTGATGCCTCCCAGACAGCCTTATGTAATGGAGTCAAGGCCACAGTTGTTTCCAAAGTAATTAAAGCGAGGCTCCTTTTGACATTAAGATATACTGCATTTGTGAGTTATGAGAAGTCATTTCCGTTCCTTTTAAAAGTAACTTGTCTTGAGTGACGCTATATATCGATGTGATCTGTGGCAATCTTTTCACAACGACCCCCCCCCCCATCTCCATTACACCCATTGCCGGCACACACCGGAAGCCTTCATTATTTGGGCTGAAGCAATATTTGTCCGGATGCAGCCTATCGACTTAAGTCAGAACCAGTGCCTCAGTGATGCAGCTAACAAGATGGCCGCTTCCACTGTGCAGGTGATGGTTGTCCTTTCAATAGCGTAATGGTGCTGACTGTTATTGCAAGTATACAAATAGAAAAAAAAGTTATGCATCTCCCAATGCGTATACCTAGCATGAATCCATCTTTTCCTCCCAAAATCTTTATGGTGACTCTTCCCACACATTAATATTTCACTAGTGATGTATTTAGCCTTTTAGGTGAACGGCAAAATCAATGCAAGTTTTTAGCCATAAGATTTCCTTGTGTTCCAGTGAATTCATTTTTGCCTTTAAAAAAAAAAAAAAAAAAATTATAAAAATAAAAAGACTCACTGAGTCACTGTGTATAGGAGGAGAGAACGCTAATCAGTTTAGATATGTTCTATATTTACTTTCCTCCTAGATGCCATTATAATGTATTATGTCAGAGAAGAAATGCTGATGTAATAGAGGTAAAACAGACGCCTGTGCCTAGATTGCTATTTTTCTATACCTCCTGTCTCCTTGTAGAATTTTCTCCTCATTTCATAAGTTTAACCATTAAATAATGCCTAGAATTATTGTTAACCATTTCCCAGCTGTGACATTTCATTGCTATGTAAATTACAACTCAGCCAGGCTTTCAAAAAATGTAAATATAAATGGTGTTCAATATTTTCTTAAGATGCCGAAATGATGATAACCATTTGTCTTACTTTGTATGACACTCCTATGCTATTATAGCCTGGTAAGACCACAGTGTGTATTTAAGTTTGGCTACGTGTATATGTATAAATAGTTGTCATCCTAGTACCATGCACCTGTAACATCCAGTGCAGTTCCTCCTCCCCGCCTGAGGGGGGCACCCTCTGCTCTAGTGCTTACTCTGTATGTATGTATGTATATATAACACCTAATAATGTTTAATATGCACTGATGCGGATAGGATGGTTCACTCGGTCAGCTGCTTCTCATTCACTTCATGGCACTGTACAGATGTTTGGCATAATATTTTGTTTTTATTACCTATTTCCCGGACCAATATAATTTCTTGATTGTGCCAGCAATGATAACCGTTGTATGATGCGTATGTTCAACAGATTTATTCATGCTGTTGATTTGCAATAAGATTTTACGTACAGGTATATTGTCTACATATTTGTTTCTACAAAGCAGGCAAAGAAATAGAGAAATGCGCACTAATTAGTAACACTTTCTGTGGTCTAACTGTGAAATAAAACGGCAGTATTATTGTCCTTACAGATACAGTATGTATAATCTGCATTCTTTATATCTCACAATTATATTTTATGGTGCTTAGAATTTTGACCTATTCCTTTTTCATTTCCCATTCCATTACACAAGATGTTTTTGGAATTAGACCCTACTCAAGATGTTTTTGGAATTAGACCCAACCACCCAATCTGTGTATGTACAGTATATATGTTCACCTGAGCCAATGCAGCCTTTATTTTGCCACCCGGTTATTGTGGATACAATTTTAATTTCTTTAGACTTTAATAAAACATACTAGTCCTTAAAAAGACTTCATATGATAAAATCAAATACCTTTTATCTGTGAACTCAAGTGCTAAATGGTGTATTACCTTTAAAAAATGGGATTTGTGCATTAATATGGGCATATAAAGAGGATATTCACTTAAAGCACCAATACACATAGTACTTGTATTAAACAATTAGGGTCAGATGCACTAAGCTTCAAAAGTGATAAAATGGAGAGCGATAAAAGACCAACCAATCAGCTCCTGCCTGACATTTTTCAAACACAGTCTGTGACACAGGTAGGAGCTGATTGGCTGGCTGTTTATCACTCTCCATTTTATCACTTTTGAAGCTTTGTGCATTTGGCCCTTAATCTGTTGTCTTAACTGTTCCCCAATCATCATGTTCTTTTAAATTTCTCAGCAGGATAACCAGCATGGCTGCCAAAAATAGCCAGGCTGGTACATTGATGCAACATTACAGCTCTCAGTATGCCATGTGATGGGGAAGGAGGTAGAGGATGTGACAATGCCATGATATTAATAATAGAATTAGTAGATTTATAAACCATTAGTAGCCTAAAAAGTAAACAAAGTGAAATTTGTAAATCTCAATATTCTTCTTATGATGTGATTTATGTAGCACATAGGGGTTATTTACGAAGATGGGAGTTCTGTTGAAGATGGGATGTTTACCATAGCAACCAATCAAATTCTATTCTCTCTCTCCCTCTACATCTATCTATCTATAGATTTTTTTTTTTTCATTATTTTTGTTTTACATTTTTTTATTTTTAGGGAGGATCCGCACTCACGGCCAGCCCCTATCAACATATGGGGTGCTCCACTAAGGTAACATAGTGTATGTTCCAGTTATAGCTCAGGTGTAGAACTTATTAAGTCCACAAGGAGCACTCAGACGGTCTTGCTTTTACAAGGTGCTCAATAAATACATCGATTCTGATTGGTTGCTATGGACATAGATTTCTTTCATGGGATTGCTGTGTTGACATAACAAGCAATAAAAATAAAACCTAAAAATATTGCATAAGGATCTTCTATGCATAATAACAACAAAAAATGCCTGGGAGTTTGGTGTTGAAAGTAATGGATGATATTCACAAATGGAGAACGTTCCTCCAAATAGAGCCACTGTAACTTTACTGCTGCCACTTTAAATATCTCTTTTGTCATTATAAATATTGTAATTTGAAAACGTCGTATGTTTGTGCATTTGAAGTGTTTTTATTTAAACAGGAAGAGGGAGTTGTCCGCTTATTGACTTGTTGCTACTTTACAGGAGTGCTGTGCCTGGTCAGTGGCTCATGAGCTGTCCAGAGTACATATTAGTGCTTTAGTTTACAAGTTACAGATGAATATTGTTACAAAGAAATGGAATGTGTGGGTTTCTCTTAAAGCGGACATGCCCTTTAAAACACTTACTGCACCATTGCTTCATAATATCTGGTTTACATATGCGCTTAAGCAATTGTAGCTGATATTGCACTGTATTAGAAAGCAATTGCACACTTCATAGAATCCCTTTCATGGATCACAGGCCAGACTTTTAGGAAGAATGCTATTGGTGGATGGAAAAATCTGCACTTTTAAAAACGCCCACTATATTAAAATCCCTCCTATATTTTGGTTTGTGGATGTCGTCATGGAAACGTAAACCTTATTTTTTTATATACTGTATTTTATATTGGTACCTTTTCAGAAAGAAACATAGCTGTGATATCCACCTCCTAGAAAAGTTAAAAATACTACCCCTTGTAACTGAGGGCACCTAACAAGAACCAAAACGAGTGGCCCAGAGAGCAGTCCCAAACCTCCTTGAATAATCTTAGTTGAAAATGGAGTGGAACTTAAAAGTATAAGTTCTTTTCTTTTTTGATATCCTTTTTAAATTTAAAGCAAAAATAAATGAAAGCTGTTGACCGTTCCAGCAATCCTAGCAGTTGCTGTCGTTATACTATCCAGTTGCTGAAATCACCTATCATTCACTATGGCATCAGTCAGCAGTACAATAGTAGATGTAATGGACATCGATAGTAAATGCAAGACGATAGTTACTAAGTGAAACTGATTTCCCTTAAACTTGCTTTTTTAATATCTTTGCTGTTACTTGTAGTGTAAAATCCGCTTTCATGGACACAAAACAGGTACGAATATGGCCAAGGCTGGCATTTGTTTTCCTGCTTCTGATTAGTATTGGCACTTAGACCTAACGTATGCTGAATGCAAACGTACCACCATAAACCGGTGTCTTTTCTCCATACACCTCCCTGAAACTAGTAGGTGCACACTCACAGCACTCGTATGACACTCTCACGCCATGGATCTTTTCCGCTCTGCTAAAAAAAGACCATTTCATGGAGGGAATGATCTGGCCATGCATATAGTGAACCGTCCACTCTCAAATTCATTTATGCAGTGCGTGTGCTTTGGGAAGGGGGGGGGCTTTGATGGTGAAGGCTCGTAGGACCCCCTGTTGCCCATCATTTGGGTGACAAGAATTCAGACAGGTCCAGCCTTGCGCTACATCATGTATATGTGTGTGTTGTATTTGTGTGTGTAATAAAAAACACCATTGCACTTTTCAATTAGACAAGTCAATGGCTTCCATGTGCCATTAACACATAAGAGCCTAGCAAATCTTCTGGGTTGGTTAAGTTTGCTTTCATCAGCTCAGTCTACTAATATTTCTTTTCCCTTAATAGAAATTAGGTTTAAATGATTTTTTTATGATGGGGGGGGGGGGGGGGAAGCGGTTTACAAATATTTAATTTTCTGTTTTTAAATTGTGTACATTATTTAAAAAAAAAAATCATTGCTCATTTCAATAACATTTTGCATTTCAAATTACAAATTTAATTCTAGACTTAAGGCAGCTAAAATTCAATCAAATCTGAGCCATTACTTAATTTTATTCTCACAAAAAGTTAGTGAATGGAGGTTTATCTTCACAATGTGGTGAAAAATGTAAAGCTGTAGTAATATACCACAACCTCTCACAACCTTAAGTAGGTTTCTAGTAATGTATTCTAATATATGATTGGTGCTAAAGGTCAAAATTCCTAGATATGCATTCTGCAGATATACTGGTTGAAGTATATTTGTGGTGTGTTTTCTATAATTTGTTTAATAAGCAGTAACTATAGTCTGTCTGAATAGACAGGAATACTTAAAGGGCGTAAAAGAAAACATGCTTTCAAACACGTGCTGTATATGTGGAGAATCTTTGACATGTCCAAGGAGAACCACAATTTTAAACTAATTAATTATATTTGACTATAGCAGACTTCTTGGTTTACCAATAAAAGTCTTATTTTATTTACAAGTAGACTCTTTACATTCTTACCTGTGCTTACTATTCAATGGGAGACTGACCACAACAAGTTGGGGATAATGAGTTTATATTTTATTAAATATATTTAACTTATTAAAGCAAAGATAGCATGCACAATATTTAGCCGCAGTCTAAGAATTCAACATTGAAAATTGTTTTGTTTCCTACTTAAATTGTAGTCTGTTTAATATGGTATTTTACGTCCACATTTAGCTAGGCAGTGGCACAAAGTAGTAAAATAACAACTGCCTTGTATTTGAGACAGTTTTTGTGGTCTTGCCAGATTTGGTACTTTTTTTTTCTCTTGCATGTAAGAGAACACATTACTTCTTTCTCTTCTTTTATTATATCTATATTTTTTTGGTCTTACAGCATATGGTACTCTCCTCATGCAATGATCTCCCAAACGATGTATAAACAGTATGCTGTGGGTTTATTTTTTCATTTTTTTGTTATTTGCACAAAATACATATTCTAGTTATGCCAGGGTCACCACTGTGAATGAATTCTACACTACTGGCTCATTTTGGAATCTAGAGACTATGTAGATCTGTTTTCTTATCTGTTTGGTGAGGGTTAGAACGCTGGTCAGCCACACTTTGTGAACACTGGACATTGCCAAAGTATTTAGTACTCTAGAATTCCTGTAATTACTAGTAGTTAGAGATGCTGTAATGCCGTTTGTGTCTAATATTGGTAGAAACTGAGAGAAAAAAAACATTCAATGCTTTAGACCTCTTATGACTTATAAAGGTGATTGAAATATCTCAAAGGAACACATCCCATGTCTTACAAAAACCCTTGTCTGATCTTGTTATTCTGGATGTTCGCTATGTCAATATAACCAATAAAATACGTGTCTTTTGGACAACCGGAATGTAATGAAGCAGGAGCTAATTTTATTATGCAAAGGTTTCTATGTTATTGTTTTTTTTTCTGATTGAAATATTGTAATATACTTAATTATGAAGGAGTGTAAATTTAATAAAGTTACCTTTGTATTATATTTCTCTTTATAAAAGTTGAATTTCTGCTTTTTTTTCTTTATGTAACTGTTTTGTTGGAGTATGGCTGCTGAATAGTGGCACATGTTTTAAAAATTAAAATGGGCGAAAAAAATTCAGATGCCAAATATATATATATATATTTAGACCAGTCATAATAGAAAAATACAACTTATTTTTCTGCACCAAACAATCTTTCATAAAAGCCTGACATGACTTGTACCAAGCATTTCCATACCGTTCTCGGAAATGGTCTTCTAGGAAACTGTGACATCACTGCTCCACACAGACATAGTGAAATCGCTATTTGTTAGTAAATAAAGAGACTTTAGTCATATGAATTATAATTTTGCTTACAAAATAGCTGCTCCCTCTGTGTTTCCACCGATTGCAACTTTAAAAGACATGTCTTTTGTTTAGGTTTTGGCCCAAATGAAATTTTTGGATTTTTTTTCTAAATATCCACCTGTCAATTAACCATATTTTTCTATTAAAACTACACCGATACCTAAAAGATTTCATAGAGTGGCATTCGTAAATGTATTACATGCGTTCTTGTTATAATATTATCTTTTCTAAAACATTACCATATTACATGTTGTATTTTACGGGTATCGTTATACACACAAATAAGTTTGTGCTATTAAATCGCATAAAATAGGTTGGGAACACTTGACAAGAAAGGGAGTTAAGGTAGCAATTTAAAGTAGTAATTTCCAGCATTTGTCCTTTTTAAGAAATGTATTAAAAGTGACCATGGCAAAATTACCATAAAAGCCCAAAGAAAATTTCTAGCAATAAATTTGGTCTTTATTAGCATCTAAATTAAAATCTTTTTATTTCAGTTATTGATTATATTTTATTTAATTGTTATTTATTAAACAGTGATTAAATATAACATGCCATTGAAATGAAGAGATCTTTAAAACAAAGTTCTAATAACTGAATATAATGTAAATTGTAGAATTTTATTATGGAGGGGCATTTGTTAGTTCCACTTATTGAGTTGTGTTCAAAGCCATATAAAATATAAATTTAATGCGTACAATGATTTGTACAATTTTGTTGAATTCAGACTGTTGTTTTTCCAAAAAGGAACAAATATATATTTGAGGTAATATTAGTGTGCTATAATTATAATATACATACAGATGAAGGAGACAGAGACAGTGACCAAATATATTTTTGCACCCACTGTCAATGTTGATGACAAAGTTGGTGACCATGCTGGCGGTAAAGATATTATTTTGTCTAATAAGTCCCTATACATTTTTAGTCTTACATTTTATGGTATGTATTAAGGTATAATTTAAAAAAAAAAAAAAAAACAAAGTTCTACTGGCCTGTAGAGAGAGTTTTGTAGTTTTGTCATTTCGTTTTGGGTTCAGGGAAGAAGTGAACCTATGATGTAAAAAATTCCCATCTGAAAAGAAATGCATTTTTAAAGTCACCTGCAAGAGCGAAGGCAGTCATATTGTTGGCTATATCAATATTCGGCTGCAATTGACTAGGGATTGGTAACATTGAGTGCCTCTTGATGTCATAGGATCCTACATTGGCTGGCCTCTTGTAGTTAATAGTTCAGTCCACACAATATCTGCCTACTGTATATTGTTTGTAGGCACATGCCACTTAATCCTTTTATTTCATTAGTACAGACAAAATTTCCATAAGGTCAACATTGCACTTATCGAGCACTTGTGTCCAATAATGATGCAATTTAATTTTAGTTCCTCAAACTTTTTAAATGAATTGCAAGTTTATGCTTGGTAAGTTTTACTTTAATCAATGCTATCAATAATGTATGTGCCTTTAAGAAATTCTCTACCTTGGTTGCAACTGAATATGCAATTATGTATTAAATAAGGGCAATTAAGGTAGATGATTGAGTTCTAAAACGAGTAGTTTTCTTCTTAAAATAAAATGATCTATTTACAAAATTTCTATTTATGCAATATAAATGTAATCCAAGAAATAACTTGGTCTATCATAAAGTAATATTTATATTATTGTATCTTTACGTTTTCTTGGCATGTTGCAAATTCAGCATTTAATGAATGTTTGTATCCTAAGAAAAATAACGGAAGAGCATATAAAGGCTGCAATAATGTTTCCAATATATAAAATGGAGTTCATGATTTATTGCCTAAGTGTAACAATTTGCTTTTATTTTGTTATTGGTTATTTATTTTTTTTCTCTCATCAAATCCATGATAAATGTGATTTGGTATCGGACTAGTTTTTTTTTTTTTTTTTTTTCACAAAATGTTCAGGAATCTTCCCTGATCTGAACTGTTATCCCTCAAACATACTGTGTTATTAGAAGTGTTATGTGTTACGGTATTGACCATTGTAGTATAATGTACAATATTTCCTATCCAGAGTTGCATATTCCACATTGTTGTTTCCAAGACTGTGTTGTACATATGTTTTAATTTAAGCACAAAAATCTACAAATGATGTGTACGAGTTTTCATGAGCTGATTGTTATTCAAATTAAGTTTATAATTATTCAAATTGTGTTGTAGATTTACAATCTATCCTATTTATTTTATATCATTTGTATATGTTGTGATTTCAATTTTTAATGTATTTTATTTGGTTTTGGTATTCTTTTATTCTTTTTAGATAAACAATGATTGGTATCCTTTTTGTGTGTTTGTTTTCTTTTCTTAGATTCAATTTTTCATTATACTTGATTGTTCTTTGTAAGACCAAAAACAAATTTCACATTTTGATTAGGGCAGTTTTTAATTTTTTTTATTTTTTTTTTTGCCTGGCCTGCACCCAAGTTTGGATCACTTATTACAGTGGAATCAACTAAAATAGTCAACATATTAATATGAAATGGAGTACCTTTTGGTTTCAACAATACAGTTGGAGAAAAGTTTATTGTTGAGCTGCAAAATTAGGGTGTGTACAGTAAGATGGTCTTTTCCCGCAAGACTACGCCCCTTGCAGCATTGCAATGCATTGTAGTGAGGTTGCACCTCTTTTTGCGGGTGTGAGCAATTGATTCATCATAGTTAGAAGTGTTAATGGGGGGGGGGGGGGGGGTTTACCTGAGCATGCTAATTTCCTGATGATCGGCAAGCTTAACTATAAAACATTTGCCCTCTTACTGTGGGGTTTGGCATCCCATCTACTTACCATTTATGTAATGCTGGGACACATGCTGTTGTGTTGGACAGTTGTACTGATGAAGCGGAAATGGCTATTAAACCAAGTACTTCAAATACCTGGCTGGTACAGGGGTTTCCACCATATTCACAAGGGGTTATAATGGATGTTGTGTTACAGCTTCTCAAAGAAGCTCACGGGAAAAAATATTTTTACAAGAAATATTAAAGTTTTTTTTGCATGGTAACAAAGTTTCTGTGTAACAAGATGAATATGAATTAAAAATATAAACTGCACATTGAGACACACGTTCCTGCAACCATTACCAAAAATGACAGTGTAGAAACAACAAGAGTACACAGATTATCAAGGCAGAATAAAATTCCACAATATCCAAAATAACATCCCAGAATGGGGGCAGGGCATGGCCACCATATATGACGTGTGGAGCTCAGATCCATATTGCATCTCAAGCAACTTGCTGGCACTCCCAGGTACATCTTGGACGCCACAACAGACAGAGTACCTCAATACAGGGTAGTGAGAACATGGTATTAATATATAATTGTTGGTAGGGGACTGGGAAGGGTAGAAGTTGGGACCCCCCCCCCCCCCCCCCAGAAAGTCTAGATCTGCCCCTGGGTGTGCAGTGTGTATCTACCTATAGCACAGTATCAAGATGGCGACGAGCATGTGCTGATCTGATCGCAGTACAAATTTGTTCTCAAAATGGGCAAAACCATGTGCACTGCAGGTGGGGCAGATGTAACATGTATAAAGAGAGTTAGATTTGTGGGAGTTATTTTGTTTCTGTGCAGGGTAAATACTGGCTGCATTTTTACACTGCAATTTAGATTTTTAGCTTTAACACACCCCACCCAAACTTAACTCTCTCTGCACATGTTACATCTGCTCCACCTGCAGTGCACATGGTTTTGCTCATTTTGAGAACAAATTTGTACTGCGATCAGATCTGAATAAGGGCCATTGTCTAATGCTGTGGTCCTCAACCTCGGTCCTCAGGACCCCCAACAGTGCACGTTTTCCAGGTCTCCACACAGAATCACAGGTGAAATAATTAGCTCCACCTGTCGATCTTTTAAAATGTGTCAGCGAATAATGAGTGCACCTGCAAGGTGACCTGAAAAATGTGCACTGTGGGGGGGTCCTGAGGCCCGAATCTGAGAACCACTGGTCTAATTGGTGTGCAGCTCTCACATTAGATGATATTTCGTACAAAATGCTCGAGAACAACGATTCATAACATTTTCATGAATATTGTTTGGTGTGTACGCACTATGGAGGTTATCATGGTTGATTCCTTCCCATGCGAATTCATGCACAGTGCATTTTTTTTTGTCACTACGCATGCGTATCATCCGCAGTGCGACATGATTCTAGGTCGAAAGGTCATTAGTTCGACAGGTCATTAGTTCGACAAGGTCATTAGTTCGACATTGTCTATGTCGACAGTCACAAGGTCGACATGGGGTTTTTCACTGTTTTTTTACCTGAATGTCAACACAGTCGACATGGACACAGTTTAAAGTGCACTGCATCCCCTCGCATCGCTCGCTGCGCTCGCTATGCGTCGGGCACGGTGCCTCGCTACGCTCGGCACACTATTTTATTCTCCCACCACGCCCTAGTGGATGGTAGGGCATGAAATACCGAAATGGTAGGGCATGAAAAAAACAGTGAAAAACTCCATGTCGACCTTGTGAATGTCGACATAGACAATGTCGAACTAATGACCTTGTCGAACTAATGACCTGTCGAACTAATGACCTTTCGAACTAGAATCATGTCGACCTTTTCCCATGTCGACATAGAGTCATGTCGACCTTTTAGCATGTCGACCTAATGGATTCGACCTAATGACTGTCGACCATAATGCAGTAGACCAAATGACCGCATCCCACATGCATATATCGATCATACATATAACAGGATATGTGCATACATATATTCTTGTATTATTGAGCGTATATGCAGTCTGATATTTGCGTATATATATACGGGGGAATATATGCATGTGAATGTTGATTTGCAGAATTTTGTTAATGTTTATTAAAAATATCAGGTAAACGACCAATCAGAGTGTAGCATAGGTGATATATATAAGTGCTATTTTTTGCTGTGCCATTGCCAATATGAGAGCGGCAGCATTTACCAGGAGGGAGCTGTGGCTCCTCTCAGAAATGTTGGACAGATGGGTGGGGCAGGTCGCCCCATACATTTCAAATGCTGCCAAATGCAGTGCTTATGTGGAAGCCCGCAGTTCTGCACGGACAGGAAAACAACCATGACAGACCACAGCACAAGACATTGCAGAAGACCTCAGCAGTAGCAACAGGAGGAACACCCCCCCCCCTTCCCCTAAGCCCACCATTTGCAAACTCCAGTCTCCATCCCAGCCCCCTCCTCCAAGTCCCCATACCCTCCAACCCCATTAATCCTAATACCCATCCTAGCCCTCTCCTCCAAGTCCCCAAACCCTCCAATCCCCATCCTGGCCCCCTCCTCAAAGTCCCCATTCCCTCCAAACCCACCCATCCTGGCCCCCTCTTCCAAGTCCCTCCACATTGCACCCCTCCAACATGTACGCCATGGAAGGTGATGAGAACCGTATGTATTACATATTACTAATGTACGTATGGCATTTTCTACTCACTGTGCTCTCTCTATCCCAAATCTGTACTCTCCAATCTGTCATTAATTCCGCAGCCACCATTATCTTCCTCACACTGCTCCACTTCAAACACTCCCCTTCCACAAATTCACCAGTGGCTCCCATTCCCCAACAGAGAAGTCTTAAAATGCCTTGCACTCACATACAGGGCCATCTGTAATTCCACAAATCAACATATATCTACAACCTCATCTCCATTCGTACTCCCACCCTCTACGGTCCGCCAAGGACTCTTGTCTCTCATCCTCCATGATCACTGGTTCCCATTATACAGTTGTGGACATTGGCCATGGTTCAACCCTTGAGTGGGTTACACTGTCCCACACTTTGCAAACCATGAAACAGGCTATGAAAAAACATGTATTGATCAAAGCGTGTCCTTCCACTGCATAAATTACTCCTCAGCCTTCGGCAATCCCTGTCTCATACCTTGACTATCTATACCTGCTTAGATCCTGCGATTAAGCCACCTCCAACCTGCTAGCACCTCATTTAATGTGTCTGTCTCACCTTCCTACTAGATCAGGACAGGCCAACCTGTGGCTCTCCAGATGATGTGAAACTACAAATCCCAGCATGCCTTGCCACAGTTTTAACACTCCCTTAGGGGAAAACTGTGGCAAGGCATGTTGGGATTTGTAGTTTGACAACATCTGGAGAGCCACAGGTTGGCCAGGCCTGTACTAGATTGTAACTTCTTCAGAGTAGGGCCCTCTTCCCTCCTTCTGAAAGTCCTCTTCTCTTCACATTTTCAACAAACCTCTCCCATACAGAAACAATCACCTACCCCTAGGAGCACAATTCTCAAATCTTGACTAATTACATAGAAGCTGTAATGTATATTGAATCTACACATTCATTTACTGGTAGTCTATTTGTGTAATCTTTTTACTGTAATGTAAAGGCCCATACACACTGGGCAACTTTGAACTGAAAGTCGCTCAAAACACCATGTTTGTGCGGCTTTCAGCTCAAAGCTGCCCAGTGTGTATGCCCCGGCGATAAGCGGTGAGCGCTGCTGCTGCGTTCTCCCGCATCATCGCCGGGAAAGCAGTCCTCTCCCCACTGATGGCGATGGGCAGGGGGAAAGCCGCTCAGTGTGTAAGCCCCGGCGATAAGCGGTGAGTGCTGCTGCTGCTGCTGCGTTCTCCCGCATCACCGCCGGGAAAGCCGTCCTCTCCCCACTAATGGCGATGGGCAGGGGGAAAGCCGCTCAGTGTGTATGCCCCGGCGATAAGCGGTGAGCGGTGCTGCTGCGTTCTCCCGCATCATCGCCGGGAAAGCCGTCCTCTCCCCACTGATGGCGATGGGCAGGGGGAAAGCCGCTCAGTGTGTATGCACCGAGCGGCTTTCCCCCCCAGTGATGATACCGATCATACACACTGGGCATAGTCAGTTTTTTTTTTTATCCCTGTACTGTTTCTTTATACGGCATTGGTAAACACTTGTAAATTTATTTATTATTTTTTACATTTTAGACATCAGAATTCATTCCGTAAGTGTACAGTATTTACAATATTCATTAATATGGATATAAATGTTTGATTTACAACATAGGCCCAATCACTACATTACCACCTTGCCAGCAGGGGAGCGTGCAGATCAGTGACTTTATTGTGGCAGTTGAGCACTAATTGAATTTACTAATTTAAAAACAATGTTTATGCGCCACTGTTCGTCCTTGTGCACGTATATCTTTCTTTTTTATGTACGACAGGGGATATGGTCATTTGGTCTACAGCATGATGGTCGACAGTCATTAGGTTGACATGGTTCTAGGTCGACATGGTTCTAGGTCGAAAGGTCATTAGTTCGACAGGTCATTAGTTCGACAATGTCTAGGTCGACAGTTAAAAGGTCGACATGGGGTTTTTCACTGTTTTTTGAGCCAACATGTGCCGACAGGCGGTATTTCATGCCCTACCATCCACTAGGGCGTGGTGGGAGAATAGTGTGCCCGAGCGCAGCTGTGCACTTTAAACGGTGTCCATGTTGACTGTGTTGACATTCAGGTAAACAAACGGTGAAAAACCTTTTGAGTGTTAACCTAGACATTGTCAAACTAATGACCTGTCGAACTAATGACCTTTCAACCTATAACCATGTCAACCCTTTCCCATGTTAACCTAATGCATACCCTCCAACAGTACCGATTTAGCCGGTACAGTACCGATTTTTAACGGCCTGTACCGGCTAAAACCCCCTGTACCGATTGTACCGGTTTTTCGAGCTGCAGCACTTGTTCTCAGGCACCTCCTCCCATCTTCACCTCTATCTCAGACAAGGAAGTTGCGGGGACTCTTGGAGGTGTAGTATCGACACCTCCATATGTTACCCCGGGAGCTTGAGGGGGATCCGCCTACATTACTACAAATCCCCGCCTCCCCCTGCTCATGGATGGGCTGCGGCGAGATGAATGGCACCTGTGGGGAGTCACGTGACGGCTGTGCCTGGTCTCACACATGCGATGATCGGGCTGCTTCAGTGTGAGCTCCAGTCATTGGGATCGCTGCTGTCTAGCTGTCCCCTGTAGTGGTGGTGATAGGGGGAGGAGAGGCTTCAGCAGTGACAGGCACAGGTACTGCCAGGGTGTGTCATCTCGCCTGACTGACTGACTAGCCGGTGATATAGTTTGGGTGAAGTGCACAACATCGAGAGAGGAATAAAATGGAACCTGTGGGGAGTGCATGAATCACCCGATGCGCGGCGCGCAGCAGAAGATTAAGTTAGGAACGGCGCCGGGCGGGGGACGTGGGGCAGGGCAGGTAAGGTGATTTTAAGCATATTCGGTGACAGAGATCAGCAATTGGCAAGCAGGGGGTGCTGTGTGACGTGCTGCTGCCCAGGAGGAGGAGGCACGCTGGGCTATTGTCAACACGACTAATGCTGTGCCCCCAGGATGTGCAGAATCGACCATTAAATCATCATGTACCATTGAAAGTATAGGTTGGCCACGCCCCCTTTCACAGTGACCACGCCCCCTTTTCATTTGTGTACCGATTTCTGTCCCTTAAATGTTGGAGGGTATGCTAATGGTGTCGACCTAATGACTGTCGACCATCATGCTGTACCATGGGTCTTCAACCTGTGGCGCTCCAGATGTTGTGAAACTACATGTTCCAACATGCATTGCCACATTTTTTCCTATAAGAGCATGCCAAAAAACCTCAGGGCATGCTGGGACATGTAGTTCCACAACATCTGGAGGGCCACAGGTTGAAGACCTGTGCTGTAGACCATATGATCCCAACCCGTTCGACAGTATCCTTTGTAGAAATGTAAAAAAGTAAAACCTGCTGTAAATCTGAACACACATTTCTATTCCCGACAGAGGCCATAGAAATGGATCTGGAGGACCTCCAGGACCACCTTGGAAATGCTGTAAATTGCATAGCTCAGCTGAACTCACTTTTACTTTGAAATATGTTTTTTTTTCCTCAAAATAAATCCTTTCAGTTAATTTAAATGTGTATGTCTCCTTAAAAAATGTGGGTTAATGTTATGAGTACATGTAGGCTGTATGTGTGGGTGTCATTTTTGCAGATTGTTATATACTGTATGAGGGGAAATGTACAAATGGATTAGAAATAGTAGAAGATATTATTAGGGTAGTGTGAGATGCACCCAAATAAGGACATATTGGTGAATGTTTTCATTTGACAGCGTTGGCAACATCCACAGGATAACACAACCAGGCATAAACACAAATGTAACATGACATACCGTAAGGTCATATGCACTGTGGTCCTAGGTATGTTAAAGAGTACACACATGTACAGAGACACATATTTAAGTAAACGCCTGTGCATGTACTAAACGTATATGCATTGAAGTGCGTGAATGCATTGTACAGTATATGACAATGCTCTGTAACACACTAAAGTCGAATAGTAAATAAATAGTATTTGAAGGCAATTAATGCATAAGTTAATTATATTTTACACATAACAAAATAAAAAATTGAAACATTAAAGCATGGCAGTACACATTCAAAACAGAAACGTTTGAATTAAATCTAAACAAAAAATAACAAAAACCCATTTTTAACATTCATATCAAAAACGTGTGTAGGACACATCTATTTAATTTTAGTTGTGGAATTAAGATATTTGACATTAAGCAGGCATGCAATCAAACAAACGTTAACACTCATTATAATTGAGCACTAAATGATTTCCAATAAACAACTTTTTATGGGACTAATAATCGCACCATTAATTAATGGGCTGAGAATGGGTTGGCTGCATGCGTAGTGTTAGAGTTGCGAATGAATTAACCCTTAGAATGTCCGTATGTACAGACAAATGTGCAGGTTCTTTCAGACCACTCCCATTTGGCTACCATCACCTTTGCATGTGGAATGGGCTTATCTTTGCATAGTGCGTGTGTGCGCTTGCCACGCGCATGGGTGCGTGCGATTGTGCGTGCAAACGAATCAACCTGAATAAGGTCGTATATGATTAATGATGCACGCTCCCACGTGGCGTTAAGGATGTCATCTGTCTTCTGTACACGCATCTCAATCTGAAGATATAGTCAATGACAGCTATACTGCACCAGTTACATCTGCCCCACCTGCAGTGCACATGGTTTTGTCTATTTGAGAAGGAATTTTCCTTTGCGAGTGAACCAGAATATGGGCCAATGTCATCTAGCTGGTCCAATGCACCAGAAGCACCGGAAAAGGCTTGTATGGTTCTACAATGTCTAAATAGGCAGGCAATAGGTGAAAATGCAATAGATCGATGTGGTGAAAAGGTTTGATTAGTTTTTTATTTATTTTTTGGGGGGGGGGGGGATTTTTCACACTACCTTCCACGTGGACTACAACTGAGAAACGGAGGGACCATGCGCGAAACGTGGTGACCTTAAGTGTTACACTAATTGGGGGTCCAAAAACATGTCAACCTTTTCACATGTCGACCTTTTAACCGTGACAGCCTATTACATGTCAATCATTTGTTGACTATCTCTAGACACTGCATATCTAATAATCCACACCCAGGTTTATATAATCCCTGTTCTCACTATGCATAGTTCTTCAAACTCCCGCTAGGTGGCGCTAAATGCTAATATTTTGTAAACCAACTTTAGAGCATTGCCCAGGCTGTCTCATGATCCAAAACTGCATTAACTACAGTATTAACATGATTTTTTTTATTTACATGTAACCATATATACCCTGAATATTCCATTGTACGGTTTTGGGAACAAAATAGTAATAAAGTTGCAGCAGAAAGACAGGGACCCTACTCCCAAGTCTCGGCACTCACTTTAAGATTTGAGTGGCTCAGGGTGCCCTCCAATAGAGTTAAGATAACTGGTAGTGGTGGTGGTGGTGGTGGCGGCGGCACTCACAGAATTAACCACATATGCATATTCAGTGCTTAACTTTTCAATTCGTGCAATGAATTTTGGTACTTATGTATTAGCCGGGCGCCCGGCTAGGCTACGCTGACAATCAGAATCAGAATCAGAATCAGAATCAACTTTATTGGCCATGTATGCTTGCGCACACTAGGAATTTTTTGTGGATTTACAGTGCAGCATCAAGCAGGGATGAAGGTGGGGGGGTGAAGGCATTACATACATTACATTAAGACATTACATGTGGGGAACACATACCCGCCGAGCTGCACAGCGCCTAGGCAGCCATCAGCGGCGCCACTGGTCGCTGCAACAGCCAGGAAGGTAACATTAAGTACAGTTATCACATAGGGAGCACATACCCTCCGAGCTGCACAGCGCCTAGGCAGCCATCAGCGGCGCCACTGGTCGCTGCCAACAGCCAGGAAGGTAACATTAAGTACAGTTATCACATAGGGAGCACATACCCACCGAGCTGCACAGCGCCTAGGCAGCCATCAGCGGCGCCACTGGTCGCTGCAACAGCCAGGAAGGTAACATTAAGTACAGTTATCACATAGGGAGCACATACCCTCCGAGCTGCACAGCGCCTAGGCAGCCATCAGCGGCGCCACTGGTCGCTGCCAACAGCCAGGAAGGTAACATTAAGTACAGTTATCACATAGGGAGCACATACCCACTGAGCTGCACAGCGCCTAGGCAGCCATCAGCGGCGCCACTGGTCGCTGCAACAGCCAGGAAGGTAACATTAAGTACAGTTATCACATAGGGAGCACATACCCACCAAGCTGAACAGCGCCTAGGCAGCCATCAGCGGCGCCACTGGTCACAGAAACAGCCAGGTAGGTAACAATACAAGCAGAGAGACAGTACAGTTATCACACATGGAACATATTTGGCTGAGCTGCACAGCTCCTAGGCAGCCATCAGCGGCGCCATCTTGATCATGCTGCTCAAAGGCAGCAGTAATAATATTATTTTCATGGCAACGGAAGCATGAGTTCAACCGGATGCAGCACTTTTCTTCCAAAGCTGGCACACCCTGCCAGCTTGTTGTTCAACGGGTGTGCAACTAGTGATGGTACAGCATACAGGCTTTGCAAACAGTGGTTACGGAGGTACATGGTACAAATCATTGTAAAGAGACAGTAAACAAAGAAAATACATAGCTTTCATCGGCTTAGAGGCTGAGAGAGATGGTAATTGGTGAAAAATAAAATGATGCCATGTGCGGGTGTAAGTCCAAATCCAGTCCAAACTCCAGTCAAACTCATGCTTCAGTTGTCATGCTTACGATGCAGGCTAAGAGCAGGCAAAGCCTTTAAAGCAGGCTTGCAAACATTTCCAATATTAAAGGAAAGTTTGGGTCAGCTGGTACAGGGGGAGGGGCTGGTGTTTGCACAGATTCCTCAACAGGCTAATTAGTGGAAGGGGGAAGTTGCAGGCTCCAAGTAACAAAACAATTCACAATGCAGACTGAGGGACCATGCAGTTTAGCCGGGCGCCCGGCTAATATGTGGCGGCATCTTACACTTACTTTGTGCCCTACTTCGGGCAGGCAGCGGGGTCGGTGGGGCGGCCAGCGCTGGAGTGGCGGGCAGGCAGAGGGGGGATAGAGCCGGCGGTGAGGAGAGGTGTCCCGGCTCCCCCAGCGGCACTACGCAAATTGCGTACATTGCTGCCGCCGGGGACGGAGTGTGAATGCTGGCGCCAGGGACATCGTTGAGGGTAAGTATTAATGCACTACATACACACAACACAATCATATCCCCACTATCCACGTCATACCCCCATTATCCATGTGGGCGTGGAGTTAATTTTATAAAGTGTGGCGAGCAGACGCATATCCGCATCCTCTTGCGGGCCACGCTGCACGCGCCACACTTTATAAAATTGACTCCACGCCCACGTGGATAATGGGGGTATGACGTGGATAGTGGGGATATGATCCATTCTGTATTAGTACAGCTCCAGTTATGTAAATTACGTAGTTAGCATAGTGGTGTATTGGTATTCTCAATATACCACTACGCAAACTACGTAATGGGCGCCCTGCTAATACATAAGTACCTGAATTTTCATCAGGGGCAGTAATTTGGTAGAAGAGCGAATTGGGGTTATATGGGTAGCTAAGCTTACCTGGTATAATGTTTTGGCACTACTTGGAATCATTTGTGTAAAGGGTAATACTGTGTGGTATAATGTGAATAATAGACACTACTGTGTGGTATAATGTGAATAATGGACACAACCTTCTGCAGGGGCATTTTAAGATTGGAAGAGGCTTGTGTGCAGCCTCCTCTGTGTGGGCCCCCTCCACTCTGCTGGCAGAACAGCGCTATAGTTTCTGAGCACTAGAGGGCTCAGATTTTAATTTGCATCCACCGATCTCCAGAAAAAAAGCGTTACAGACATTAAGTATTTTTTTTTTAAAAAGGGTGCAGCGTGTGTGGTGAAGGCCCCCCTGGACACAAGGGCCTGTGTGCACTACACACACTGCACCCATTATAAATATTCCACCGACGGTGCATTGTAATGTGAATTAGTACTATTCTGTGGCCATGCCCATTCCCCCATTAAGCCAGGCCCCTATATTTTTGGTGAGCTTTCGGCATGTATTGTCCCTATTTTAAATATTAGGAGGGGAGGTGGGCACCAATACTCTTCCTGGCACAGAGTCCACCAAAATGTCTAGTTACAGGTCTTGTGTTCACCACCCAATCCTGGTCTCCTCTCATACTTTATTACACAACTAAATCATTTCCCTCTCTTTCTCTGATTAATTCTAAATTTACATCCCCTTCTGCTATTATACTATTGCTCCTTTGTCCCTTCGCCTTCCAAAATTATACAGTGGATCCACCCAATGACTAAAGGCCCATACGCACTGGGTGATTTTGAGCTGAAAGCCGCCCAGTGTGTATGGGCGAGTGATGAGGGGTGAATGCTGATTCACAATCCCTCATTATCACCGGCGCCCCCCGCTCATCTGCTGGTATTACCAGCAGATTGAACGGCTTTCCATTGCAGTGAAAATCTCTGGGCAAGTGTGTATGCACGGAGTGATTTTCAGTCCAGCAATTCTAGCGATCATCGCTGGGCAAAATCGCCAAGTGTATAACTAAAGTCTTCATTTGCTCACTGCAGATGTACTTGCTACCTGACCCTCTCCATGAGGGAGAAAATGCTCTGTTCCTGGACTTTCCTGGTAATGTATGATTGCCATCACCTGTGGTCAAACACCTTTCTTATCAATTAGCTAGCTCCCCACAGGTGATGGCAATCATACATTACCAGAAAGGCCAGGAACAGAGCATTTTCTCCCTCATGGAGAGGGTCAGGTAGGCAAGTATGCTTTATAGCCTTTTTCGGGCTGGCGTTGCTAGGTTCCAACTGCACAGGCACAAAAGTTGGGAAGTATAATAATGCAGAACTTCTGCAAACCCACAGTAATAATGCAGATGGTGAACACATCTTCCTCCCCTCTCTCTTCAAAATTTTGCTATGGGGCCCACCAAGTTTTAGTTACGCCCCTGAGGGTGTGCTTTGGGGTCCTGGGTGCCAACTTCTGCATGGAGCCTGATTTCCCCATTTACTTTAACTGGCCAATTAGCAGGCTCCTGCAGGTATTTAGGGGGCCTTCCAAGTTCGCCAAATTGCCATTACAATGTTAAGCACGATTGTGCGTGTTATTTGAATCCCACGTCATGTTTCCTGTTTGTCTGTACACCTTGGGTTCTTTTCAGTGTTATCTTTTCAGCAAGGCCATATGGTTATTTTCCATTTCCATAATTTTCTTCTTCATCTTCAGAATTGTTAACTCCAAAGCAAGTCCTGGTGCAGTCTATCTAGTTATTCTCCGGTCTTCTTCTTCTGAATTTTTATCTGCTCAGCAAGTCCGGTTCACCCCGGTCCTGTCCGGCTACAGCTGGTTCAGTATTCAGTACTCATCTCCTCAAACACTGCAAGTTCCAGTATCAAGTATCCTGCCCCAAGCAGGATCACTCTGGTCCAATCTGGTTCTGATCAGATCAGTACTCAGTAGTCAACTTGTCATTATCTGCAGCCCTAATATCTTCATTAGTCCAGTTCCCTCCATCCCACTGTGATTCTGCAGTCTAGCTCACCTCCACTGTTTCAGAACCGAACACTAGTCACAACTAGTCCCGGTGTCCAGGGCAAGAGAACATTTTATCAGATGCCATAAAATCCAAACCTCCTTGTGTTGGATCCCTGGAGAAGACCACCGGTGAGTTAGACTCAGTGGCCATGTTTCTGGTCTCTTCAACCATTGGAGTCTAGTTCTGCACTACGAGGAAGCACCAGCCACCTTCCAAGCTCCTGGTTCCATCCAACACCAAGAATCGAATTCACATCCTCCTCCGAGTGTGACATGGGGTGTAGGGGAAATTGGAGTTCATGGCCACTAAAATATTCTCATTATTTTGTTTACAATGTGCCGGAGATCTATAATTAGGTGGACACACATTAGTTACATGTACAATGGCAAGTAAATGGTAGCACTTAAAATAAGATTACCAGCATATATGTCACAGGGAATTGCTTTAGCATCAAGGTCATCTGTAGTCCTGTGACAAAACCATTTTCTGGCAGAGCCAAGTTTGGACAATTGCTCTTTAATCCTAGTGACCTTGGATAAATCTCCCTCTGGCCGAGCCATTGCAGCTTACATTGTAGGGTCTGTGATTGTTAGTGTATCATGCTGAATACATTGCCAGCCCAGCCTGTTATGTATAATTAATCTTTTATATAAACCAGCTGTCTCGCTAAGACAGCTGCTTACTAAGCCAGTCTTATGTGGATTGCAATATAGCCAGCACCACACACAACCAGTTGTGATAACATAATGCAGTCACACTGGTAATGGTCTGACTGTGGGATGTGTCTAGTGGCACCAGTAAACTTCCAGTTTGTAGTAGTGAAAGTCCTGAACCTCACAGGTGACTCTGCCATAGACAGTAACTAATACCCCTTTCATACATGCGTCCTGGAAAATGGCCAGCTACAACCCAGACCTGTCAACCCAGCCTGAGGTGACCTTTTACACTACACCTTGGACCCAGGAACTTTCCAGGTCAGATGCGTTCACACTAAACCCAGGAATTTGGGGATTTTGCAGACAATAATAAGAGAATAAGACTGTATGGTGACTTGGCTGGTGGCTAATGGGTAGGGAGGCATCGTTAGATATGGTTGGCGAGTTACTACTCAGTAAGCTCTAGGTGTATATAGTTTATTTGCAGTTTCACAGGAGACTGATGCGGTTGCTACATTGTCATTTCAGAAGGAGGAGGGTGCAGCTTATGGCAGAGAGAGTCCATACTGGACACCATTACTTGCCTTGGAGGAGAGCATTTATTTTGGTCAGTGTTTCTGTATATTCATCCTCAAGCCAAGCACAATGCGTTCTGGGCCACTGTGGAAGAGTTTTAGGAAGATCAGTGGATGCAGCTCATCCAGATGTCATGTGCCAGCTTTCAGTACCTGCTGGAATGCCCCACCCCCAGTACTTTCCAGGCAGAGCACCTACTAAGGGGAGTGGCATTGTGTGGTATTGGTATGCAGCCCCAGGTGAATATTGAACTATGTCCATGGTTTGCATTCTAGTGTGACAGGAGACATGGACATTGCTGGACACTGTACCTCCAGTTCATCTACTTACCTCAAAGTCAGCCACTGGATGAAAAGGGTTCCTGTGACAGAGATAGCCAATGTGCTGGTGCCAGAGATAGGCCGCATCCCTATCATCACCCCAGCGGACTACTTTTTTAATTATACTGTGAGTAATCTGCAGAAACATGTTATGTACAGTTTTTCCTAGCTAATACAGATGGGTCTTCTGCCATTGATGCTGCGATGCATTCTGCAGCGGGGACCAGGAGCACGGCGACAGTGGAGGGGGGCCCCGCATCATGGCAGCTCACCCTCTTCCGCAGAGGTAAGAGCCACAGCTGAGTTGCATAAATACTCATTTCAGCTACCATCTATATATAACCCAGTGGTACAATCAGAATCAGCTTTATTGGCCAGGTATACTTGCATACACTAGGAATTAGATTGGGATTGCTGTGCAACAGCCAGGGTGGAACACCTAAAACAGTGACAGTACAGACAGTACGAGAGTCAGTCAGGCCGGGGGTGAGTCCATGGGGCCCAGTGGCGTAACTACTGTAAGGCAGCCCCAGCTGCCGCTTGGGGGAGCAAGCCGCAGCAGGGTCTGTGTGGGCGCCGGCACCCGCTGGACGCACTGACATGCTGCTGCCTGCCACTGCCCACTGGCTGAGCACCAGAGGCGAGTCAGCTGCAGCACGGGTGCGGCCATGGCAGGGACGACAAATCCCTCCAATGATTCAATTGATTGTACACAGAGCCAGCTATTGGCTACTGTGTACAGGATGGGCGGGCGGATGGGTGTGCTGGGGCGGCCTGGGATGCGTCGGAGCCAAGGGAAGCAGCAGTGTCTGCTGGACTCTCTTCCTCTATCCTGCTTCAGCTTCTCCATTATGCATGAGACATCATCACGTCACGCGCTGGGGAAACACGCTGGAGAGGAGCCGGGGGGGGGGGGGGGGGGGCACAAAACTTTTTGGCAGGGGGGAGTAAAATGTATAGTTACGCCACTGATGGGGCCACATCTTTTTTTGTTATCTCATATCGACAGACCCTAGCCCAGTGGTAGCCAACTCCAGTCCTCGAGAGCTACCAACAGTTCACATTTTCCAGACAACCTAGCTGCTGCACAGGTGCACTCATTACTCACTATCACATGTCAAAAGATCCACAGGTGCAGCTAATTACTTCACTTGTGATTCTGTGATGAGATCTGGAAAACATTAACTGTTGGTAGCTTTCGAGGACTGGAGTTGGCTACCCCAACCCTAACCTCAAAGCCATCAATCTTAAGCAGTTAGTGATGTAGTCAGCATGGAAATGACAAAGCTCATTCATAAGTGGTTTACACACAGAGCAGAAGCATTTCAGCCAATTGCACCATGGTCACAAACCTCTATATTTGGTTGTGAGGAAGCTTCACTCTATCATCAGCTGTCGCTGGAAGATGATCTCTGTGGTGACCTTATTAGAACAATGATTTCAGGGTCATACAAACAAATGCCGTTACAGACAATACTTTAACTCTGCTCTAGAGCCAGGGATTAGAAAAAGTTCTGTGTGAGAGGCTTCGTGTGCCAGTGGTACAGCACTGTGCCCAAGTGATCTCCTGCCAATTTCTGCTTCTGCTCCTTACGACCTTGACCAAGTACCCTAATCTCTCGCTGTCCAAGGCCTTGAAAGTTCAAGCACAGGGCCTTTATTACCACGCGTATCATCAGAATATGTGATAATCTTCTACATAGATAACCGTTAATAACAATATTGTTACTATGCAGAGCACAATATGTTCTGCAATAAAATTGCAGGACATACTGTGTAAAACTCTCAGATACATACATACAGCAATAAAGCAATTGAACAACAGTGGCAAAAATCTGGAATATTACATCCGTGGCGTTAGACCCAAAATCCAACGTGAAGCTAAAAATGTGTTTTCCAAATTGAGTAATGGCTGCTCCATATGAAGAATTGTTTGTGCTGTAGCTTACACTTATTACTCTATACCAGACCTGGCCAACCTGTAGCTCTCCAGATTTGTGACACTACATGTCCCAGCATGCCCTGCCGCAGTTTTGCTATTAGGGCATGCTAAAACTTTGGCTGGGCATGCTGGGAAGTGTATCTGCACAACAGCTGGAGAGTGACTGGTTGGCCAGTCCTGCTCTATACCATGATAGAGGTAGACATACCTCTCAACTGTCCCAATTTTCACGGGATAGTCACAATTTTTATATGACCAGCATCCCATCCAAGGCCGGCAGTGTCCTGCGTTGAGGGGTGGTAGTTGGGAATCCCCGACAGACCAGTAAATCACACACAGCATCTATTCACAGGAGACGGAGGAGCTGGGCGCATGGCCTGGAGCTATCAGGGTGCTGGCCATGCACCCACAGCATCAAAATGAGGCTTGGCTTCACGGTCGCAGACATTTACACAGGCATTATGTGCGTGGCACTACCGTGAGCATTATGAGCAAGCAGCACTACTGGGGGGCATTGTGTGTGTAAGCAGCACTACTGGGGGGGGCATTATATATTACTAGTACGCCCACTCGAAAGCCAGTCTGATACCTTCTGTGTTTATGCTCGTATGAGAGGGAAAGAGATAGTTTCACTCGATGTAGTTTCGCATCCTGCCAACAGATGGCAACGTTTCCTAGACACACTAGACATATAGGTTTAGATGATTTTATATGAAATAGCAGTTGCGTTCCAATAACAGATGTAGTGCCCCTCTTGCATGCCATCGCCAGCCGTCGGAAGGGGACGCTCGCGCGCCTCATTCCGATGGAGCTCCCCGTCGCCATAGTCGGTCCCCATCGCCACCCCGAGCCCCCCTAATCCTGCCCGTCTCCCTGAAGCGGAGACGGCCGGATTACGCCACCCAGCCACCGAGTGACTGGGACGCACGTGCATGTGAGACGCACGTGTACTCGCCAGCGGGGAAGTTCTGGTGAGCGCTGAGAGTGAATGAAAGGGGCTCCATCTGTACCAAAGATTTCTCCAAGTAAAATCAACTGCAAGTCAGCTATAAATAATGTAAGGGACAGCGACATCTGGAGCGTGAAGCTTCATTGGTGGCCAGATGAGCACCTCCGCACTGTACATCTCATCCCCGCTACCTTGTCTCCATCCAGCTGGCAAGGCTGACACGGGTACATTCCGCAATACACTGATGTAGGTCCTTCTGGCGAGACAGGCATTTTATCAGGGCTGAGAATGTGGGAGCTGCCATATTTCACATTCCAGGGTTGGGAAGTCTCCTGTTTTCAGGCGGTTTAAATTAACAAAAATAAAGGCTCTGAAAACCTTTTGTATGTTATATAGTTATAGCATAGGCCCTCGTAAGTGTTCTGATGTCTTGCAAGTTCCAATTAAGAAACTGCAAATGATGGGCAACTCTGTGACAAACAGACATTACAAATTGTCCCACTCAGGGCCCGATTAAGGGCCTAATGGGGCCGGAGATGGAAATGTTCAAGGGCCTATTATGAGAAATGGAGGAGGTGAGGCCAATGGCATGTAGGACCATACACTATAACCACCAATGTTTCCCTAAATATATAAAAGTACACAAATGGCATAAATGTGTCAAATAGGAACACAATTTTAATACTCAAGGTGCCCATACACGTTACAATTATCGTATACAATACTGTTAACTAATTGTTAATCTGGCCCTGATCCTACTGTTAGAGGTCCCTGGTTTGCTTAACCCCTTAAATGATAAGTTAATTTGTCAATATTGGTGTGAAAATTGGCAAGGAAACATTGTTATTCATTAGAACGACCTGTAGTGTTTACCTTATTTACTGACGCGACTGTACGCCCTGGTGGTTTCGATGGAGGGGGGGGGGAGTCAACACTCACCGAGCGTCAGTCACCTACGTATTTCTGTGCGGTTTAGTGGTCCCCTGTCCCTAGGCTCAGTTGAAGCTTAAAAATGCAAGGTTCTATAGAACAGCGCTACACCATTAAACTATGTGTGGGACTCAGAATATCTGCCATGGAGACGTTAGCCATAATCCAGAAAGTGTTCGGGAGTAAAAGCATAGCAAAAGCTGCTGTTTCATGACAATGCACCAAGCCACACCAGCTTCGTAGTCAACAACTACCAAGCCCGTAACGGCATTGCAATGCTTCCCCAAACCCCCCCTACAGCGGACTTGTCTGTTCCCTCAAGTGAAGACAGCCCTCAAAGGACACCTCCAGGTCAAAGCGGCTTTGACGAGCTGCTTGAAGGACGTTCCAGAAAAGGACTTCCAGGGCGCCTTCCAAGTATGGACAACTCGTTGGCAGAAGTGTGTCGATGCACAAGGGACTTATTTTGAAGAATTTTAATTGTTTGTAGCGATATCTTCAATAAATATTTTTTCCACAATTTGGTCTCATTACTTTTTATACAAACCCTGTAAATAGGGAAATCATTTTTTTTAACACATTTTTTAATTTGAATTTATATAACAAATGTGATTGACGCTGGCACAACAGAGATGTTGGCAGTGTAACTCTCCAAAGCCGTTCAAACCCCCGACCATTGGGCTGGGGCCAGATTCGTATGGCAACGAGTGATCCTGAATCGGCTCCTATGTCTGAAGGTTTTAGAATTAATGTAGCCTTTGACCTAACCCTGTTGTTGAAATGACCACATCCCCTCCATAATAAAAATAAACACAAGAAAGTCAGAATATGAATAAAAATAAAACTATAATAAAATGTAATACAATTAAAATGTTCATTTTTTAAAAACTTTATTGGTGATATAGAATAGCATCATTTACAAACGGGAACCAATTCCAGAAGAGCTATCAAACTTAGAAGGAAAACAAAAGTCACTTTAAAAAATAAGCGGATTTCAAACGGATGGTCAGCTTGGGTTCCACCAACCCACTTGCAAAATGCATGTACAGTATACATGTAACACATCATAGAACAACAGAGGCAACCTACTTCATTGTGTAACTTTGAGATACACAACAACATGTGCTTTGTAAGTAATTGTGGCTGGTATAGGAAACGCCCAATGTGTGCTTAACCCGTATTCTACTTATGTGTATGGAGAAATGTAAACCAAACTGGCCCCATTGCCTACACATAGTGAAAGAAGGCATCGTGTGAGCCGAACTCATGTCCAGCCTATTAATTCACATAGAACCTCATGCCTCAGGGATCTCCCTGGTTACTTGGACAGCAATAGTCAGAATAGGGATTCAGTTCAGATAATGAATAAGATGCGCGTTACTAAGAACATTAAACAATGCAGAGATAAACCGACATTAAGGAATATAGAACTAAGACACAGAAGTGGCCGACTGCAAGGTTGTTATTTTTTTTTATCATTAAAGAGATATGTTCACCCCCAGTGTTCTCCTGCTCCGGGCGGAGCATCATTCCACATGTTGGTGGGTGACTTGAAGAAAGCATTTATTTTGGAGAATATGGATGATGCTAATTTCACTGGGATCAATATAATTAAGTCTTCAGCAGGAATGAATGTAAATGGGCAATACTGCTTTTATATCAGAGGTCTATTCTCCTTTATGTAGGGCAGAAAGACATGGTCAGCATTAACCTGGAAAATGATAGAGCAACTTATCCCAATATAATGAAATATATTGAGATAAGTCAGTTTAGGAACCACAGTCTAAGCATATACAGGTGAGTAATGGAGAGCATCAGATATGGAACACTGTATTCTGCAGATAATGTTATACCCCTTTCACATTGCAAATGCCGGGTCGCCCCAGGGATTTGGACACTTGCTCCATCCCGGGAGCGACCCGGCATTTGTGGTGTTTAGTTGCTCACAGCAACCTGGCTTATTGCCGGGTCTCTGATGTCATTCGGAGGGGGGGGGGCGGGCTGAATAGCGGCACATCAGGCAGGGAGGAGGCAGCAGAAGCATCACCTCTGATAGAGTGTGGTAGTTGTAATCTGTTGCACGTTCTCTTTGGTGCTGCCTCCTCCATAGAAGTCAACGGGATTGGGTCTGTTCATTTTCAGCAACCAGTGCCCGACCCAGGAATAACACTTCTTTTATACCAGGTCGGGTTGCTGGACCCGGGATATTTGAAATGGCCCTTTCACACTGCACGCCAACCTGGGTCGACCCAGGTTATTTGTGTGGTGTGAAAGGGTTATTAGAGAAATGGCACTAACTGGTATTCAAATGGCCTTATCAAAGTGTCCAGGGCCATGCTCACATTGGGGGTTAAAAGAAATCTACCATAACATGGGGGTATGTATGAAACAGTGAAAAGAGTGGACAAGTGAGCCACTGGAGAAGTTGCTCATGGCAACCAATCAGCTGTTACTGAATTTAGTAGAATGTGCTTAATAAACCCTACTTCAAAGCTGATTGGCTGCCATGGGCAAGGCCTCCACTGGCTCACTTCCCGCTCTTTTCCCAGCCTCATACATCTCCCCTTCAGTTCTAAACCCATAATTCATTCCTGCTGGAGCACTGGGGTAAAAGACCACCCCAAAATTCACAGAACTCATCCAAGATTATACAGCCATGCCCAAATAATACCCACAATATCAATGGACAGTATTTCACAGTATACATTAATGTATAAGGGTCAAAGCAATAGAAGCAACTGAATATACTTATGTAAAAAGTGCTATCTTGCAAACAAAAAGAACAAAATAATTATTACAAAATCATTAAGATGATAAAAGCATGCATGGTTAAATAACGCAGTAATGGACCATAGGCACCAGAAAAGTCTTCTAGAGGAACGAGCAATGATTTCACATTGGATACTCTATCTAAAAAACTGATGTTCAACCTGTGACAGACCTACTACTTCCACTGTGTCCTGCCAGCCGCATAATGTGACAGACACAGGTCGCCTAAGTCTAACATAACAATAATGCAGAAAAGATTCTTATAACTAGTATAAACATACAACAGTCCAAACTAGAACCTAAATGGTAATTTAGGCAAAATGTGTCATTCCCATTTAGGGAAGCGATATGTTTTAAAAGCGCCAAAGAAATCATCTACGGTAATAAAGAGTAAAATCCCATTGTACATCTTGCAATCTCACAATGTATTCGGAGATAAAAGGCTGAAATACTACACTATATTGGTCACTTTTAATCAACAATATAACGCAGCAAACATGGCTGAACAAGTGTACCTCAACTGTAGGCAAATCAGATGTACTGCAGGTGCACAGTTTACCTTTGCAGATCCAAAAACCACAAAGAACACAATAGAAACCTACTAAAATGTAAGATTGAACAACCAAACCTGGCTATACTGAATGTACAGTAAAACAAGGACAGCCGGTCATGAAAGAACTATTCAAATGGCATGAAGTGTTCTATAACTGCAGGGAAACTTTCAAAGCTGGGTTTTAAACACTACAGTCCACAGCAACTAAATCGGATGGTTGGACCTTAACTGGTTGCTAAACTCAACACCACCTTTTTCCCCAGCTTTTATAAATGACTACAATATAGAGTATAACATTATAAAGTATCCTGTGGCCCTGAACAGTTTAGGATATGGAGGAGGATGGAGTGAAGATACGAGTACACTACAGCGCTGCGGAGACTGAACACTACGCTGTGTGCATAAATCACTCATGCAATGCAGGATGGCCACTGATGGCAAGGATTTGGTGCTTAGACCTGTGCAAACTTCTATTGCGCTGCTTCGGTAAAAACGGCTTCATTCTAACAATATGTACTATATTTCTGAATGCAGATGCAAAACATACATATAAGTATTTTCCTGAACGCAGCAATTACAGTGGAGAATGTAACAGGACCAAATGTATTTCAATGCACTGTATAGTATACTAGTTGTGTCTTCATTGTACACACTTTGTTATGTTTTGGTTTTATCATCAAAAGCAAAAATCACAGCTTCAAAAAGATAAAAAAAAATAAAAATAAAAAAAAAGCGCTAGTTTTGCTACACAATGCAGAATTGCATTGCGTCTAGCTGGATAGGCTACATCTCTATGGTGCCGTTATTGTCTACACACAGGATAGGTAACCATGGTCGGCATTACTGATGTTCCTGAAAATCCAGCCAGATTCACTACAACCTAACGAGATCACTGAATCCCAGTTCTCAGTCGCTAGTTTCTGGTGAAAGGATGGGCTGTATTCCCACAACGATTAGTTCCCCGACAAACTTGTAGTTACGAGGGATATATACTGTAGGTCAGATTTTCAGTAGCTGATAGAAAAGCATGCATGTTCCTTCTGAATAGCAGGAAAGGGCCATCCACCAGAATTTGGTCATTGCAAGAGTCTGTTGCTAGTAGAAGCTGCCGGTACCACGCCATTCTTTTCCACGGACTGCAACTCTGTGTGTGCAGCACACGGTCCGCCTACAGTCCAGCATAGAACAAAAATCACAAATCGAGAATTCTGTCATCAGTACTAAATATTCAGGTCACTGTATCATCTGTGATGAAAGACGCTAACTGCACAAACAGATCCAGTGTGCTGAGCGGGAATCATCACGTTTTGTCAACGAATGCGTTGCAGAATGGCATCAGACGTAAACACTACAATACCAAACAGTAAGTAGTAAGTACTGTGCCAAAGAGAGGTCCGGATAACTTAGTACTCTACGACAGAGGTGTACAACTTAGGAGTAATCAAGTGCAAATACCGGCTTGCATTCATAACTGTTGGACGGGATTAACAAAAAATATATATTTATATATATATTTATATAAAACAGAAAAAATATTTTTTCTGCGTATGGAAATTTGTCCTATAATAGGAAACGTTTCCTTGTATAACATTACAGTGAACTGCTGCTACTGAATATCCTCTTCAGGATATTACTTGTGCGTAACATTCTATTCTTCCTCCTCCTCCTCTTCATCGTCATCCTCATCATGGCAGTGAGTGATTTCCTGGGGCACTAGCGGGAAAAGGTTAGGTGGTTTGATTTCACTGATGGACCGAGTTAGCTGATGCCGTTTCAAATCGGAATCTTTGAAGTCCAAGGAGCTGCGGTTCCGTGTTGCCATTGGTGACTCGGACTCATTGATATCCATGTGAATATGCTCCACTGTAGATTCATGGGGCATCTATAGGCAAAGAAAACTTTATTAAAACATTGTAGAGCATTAACTGTGACATCCAGGTATCTGCATTTCCCTACCGTCAGCTTAAAGGCAGGAGGACAGTTATGTCTAGAAGAAATGTATCTCTACTGTGACCGCTATATCGGATTCGGTTAGGTACACGTAGCACTTGTCACAACCACTGCAGCAATAGACTACTCCGTGTCCCAATGCAATTGGGACGGACCGAATATAAAAGAGGTGCTGGATGGAGTGGAACTCACCAAGACGTGTGCTGCTCTGAAGAGGTAGCTGAAGGGATAATACAAGAGGTTGATGAACGAGGCTGCATAAAGGTCTGCATACCGCATCACCTGACTGGCGAAGAGAGTCTGGCGGGAGCCACTGCGGAACAGACTTCCCATCATACCGTAGCACATGTCCATGTCATGGGTAACTTTCTGCAGGCGATAAGACAGATGGAACGCAGGTCATGACAACCGCTTTCTATTACCACTAATATCATAACTCATGAAGTAGCATGACTGCACTTCTATTACCATCAGTCCTTAACTGGCTATTATTTAACCATGGTGTCCTTTGGAAACCATGTGACTTACATGTGGTGTGAATCTTAGATCACTTATACCGTTTGCGGTCACTTGGCTTCATACACCCAGGGAGAAATGTAATAGGATGAGAGATTCAGATAGTGTTTTATTAAAGCGGCAATCATTTACACTGCAAAACCAGTTTGATTTTCAAGTGTAAATGATTGGCGCTTTAAAAATACTGGAGATTTCTTACCAAATTTCTCAACTTCCTATTACATGTCACCCCTAATGCCAATTGCTTTCCAGAGAAAACGGTGTGTATGGAAAACATTCTTTCACTGATCATTAATAAAAAAGAGAGTTAGATGAAGTAATTAGTGCAGCCAAGTGCATCAGATCTTCATGAAGCTGGAATTACTCTGTATAGTTCAGCAGCAGCAGCAATATACACAAACGAGTTTCAGTTATACTGGGCTGGTAAAAGGCAATCTATTTTTGTCCACATTAATATTAAAATAAAATAGTTCACAACTCCTTGCGGATTGAAAGCCTGCTTAAGACTTAAAAAAAAAAAACAAGTGGAACCAAATGTAATAAGGCGTGAAAATCAGAAAGTGGGAGATTTTGGGAAAGTTTTCCCTTTTTTTTTATTTTGTCAAAGCGGCTAATCATTTACACTGAAAAAAAAAAAAAAAAAACAGGTTGATTTTAATGTACAGTAATTGATTGTCACTTAAAAAAAAAAGGGGGTAAAACTTTCAGATTCCCACACCCTTATTACATTTGGCCTCCTTGTTAATATGGGTATAAAATACAGGTATATAACGTTCTATAAATAATTAAAATGTTAAGAAACGGAGTTCTGATGTCACTGAATGTAATCCATGAGTTCTGATGTCATTACTGTAGTGAATACATGGAAAACAAATGCTGTAATGGTTAGCATTACGGTCTCCTGGCACAATCTAGAACTACACTGGTAAATGAATATCCCCCCCCCCCCCCAAAAAATAAATAAAAATAAATAAATAAACAGTGTATAGTTGTGCGTGTACATGGGCAGACTAGATGGGACAATTGGTTCCTATCGGCCTGTCAAATTCTAGGCTTGTGTGTTAAAACGCATGTATTATAATGGATTAACCCATTCTCTTGTTCATAATATTATGGATATTAGACCTCACACTAGATTACTATGTCCTGTATATGCATATTCCATCACTGTCTTGTGCTGTTATATGGTATCGTCAGTGACATGTAATATCCATATAATTCCCTGTAAGGAGTGCATTATTCCATATATAGCTTCTGGAGAAGGAGAAGCATCTTACAATATACCGGTAGTGTGAACAGACAAGGAGTAAGTGCTCTTACTGTATCTTGCAGAACCAGCAAGCAATGTTCTCTGCAGGAAGAGAAACAAACATAGATGTAATACCTTAATTCGCCTCTGGATGGAGCTGATGTCGGGTCTCTCATTGCTGCTACTGTCCAGATGCCTGAAAGTGAAATGACAGATTGGCGATTGTACAACATCATATAGACCATATAGTTTATAACAGACACAGCCTGTAGATTTGACGGGTCACTTTGTAATCTGATTTATAAATTGCATAATAATAATAATACTGCAGTAGTATAGATAAGGGCATGCGGGAGTCTGGGGTATAGTTCGAAGCAGGTTAACTAGATCATAAACTGGTGGTCCTCCTGGTAAATGCGATGACCTGTATAGAAGTTTCCCACCGTTTCAGCTAGAAGTGGAAAACTGTCCAGCAGTTACTGGACATTACCCGCAGTAAAATAAAATCATACATAAAACAAGGATTAAAAACCATAAATAAATAAAAAAAATGGTTTTAGGACTTATCAAGATAATGTTAACATTGCCTATAATCTATAGAGCCCCAGCCTGTCTGCACCTTCCCTTTAGAATGTAAGCTCTCACGAGCAGGTCCCTCTCTCCTCATGTGCTTTTCTTACAATATATCTCTGCCACCTTGATAGTTTCTGTCCAGGGTAAATACGTTCTGCTTCGACATGTATACCACATTAGCTTTATTTTGAAACTGCGATTTAGATTTCAGTTTGAACACACCTACCCAAATCTAACTCTCTCTGCACGTTACATCTGCCGCACCTGCAGTGCCACATGGTTGGTCCAGTTGCTTGCCAATCTGAATTATACATACTTTGCTCTATGCCCCCCTTGCTACACCACAACTTCCATTGACAGTACTTACTTATAGAGTTCTGACAGGAAGATATCCAAACTCTGGAGCTCTTCAAATAGCGCTAAACCAAGTGAAATAACAGGAGAAGATGAAGCACAAGATATAGGTAGAGCCATCAAACAAACAACAGAACGCTGTGCCTATTATATGCAAACACTGTACAATAGAGAAGACAGCAGAAAGTAAAACAATAAAACAAAGCACAAAATAAAAAAAACACCAAAAGCAAAAAGACTGAAACTGAAAAGTCAAAGACGCCAAAGACACCCAAATGTGAGACGCTATGAAGGGAGACAAACTGCCCGGACTGTGACAAGCAAAATCTGGATCTAAGCCATGTTAGCTACCACACGGTCTCCGGATAAGCGGCAGGGCCCTCTGGTAGCTAAGGAGAGTCTAGATGAAATGGCTCCGCCAATGTGCAAGCTGGGCCAGATCTTGGCATGCTACGAATACAATAACAAGTTTGTGGTCACATGTAGCCGTGTCAGGTAGCGACGGGGCGGGGGAGATTCCAGGAAACAGCCAGAATGGGGAGGAGACAACAGCACGGTGATATAGAAGCAGGGGGGGGGGGGGGGATCTGAGAACTAAAAAGCGATAAGGTATACACAGTATATGTGCGATTTAAATATATACTGGAAGAAGATACATTTTAACTTGAAGCAGCACTCAAGTAGGATTAAGAGGGGTAAAAATTAAATCTTACTTTTGGAACTCAGCAAAAAAGGTGGTGGACTCTTGTTGAGGCACCTCATGCACATGTGAAGCTGCAATCCTATGTAGGGTTAAAGTTCCTCTGGGTGACATGAAAACATGTCCTGCACAATATAAAGATTGTAACCCTCACCCTGCACTCCTCCTGCACAGCCCAGTAGGAATCATCTCCTGGTTATACCCAACATACATATACACCTCATTCGCTACGTCATCTGTGTGATCCGTATGTATCACAAATGACTTATTACACATATGTCAATGGTAAAAAAAAAAGTCTAATATCAAACACTGGTCACAACAAAGGTGTAGATGCATATGGCAATACTACAGTTGAGTGGCTGACTCTCACAAGGGGGTAGATGTATGAAGCAGTGATAAGGGAGGAGAAGTGGCAACCAATTAGCTGCTCTGTATAATTTGATATTATGCAAATTATAGATGTTACTTCAGTCTTGATTGGTTGCCATGGCCACTTCTCCTCTGACTCACTTTTCCTCCCTTATCACTGCTTCGTACAACTACCCCTAAGATACACAAGCTGTCAGGAAAGGCAGGGTTTAAAATTCAGATAAACTCTGCAGTTGGTTCAAGTATCATAACTGAGTCATTAAGACTTACACTCCCCCTCCCCTCTCCCCCCCCCACGATCACTGATCTCCACAACAAACACACTCACATGCTTCCGCTCACTCTCAATATTACAAGGTTTATAAAGCAAATCTATTTACATGTTAAGTGTTTAAAAAAAAAAGTGTATTCCCAGTTTGCTCTGTCGTAGGAAATGACGTCTTTCCATATACGCAGAGGCTGCATGCAGACGTAATAAGGCCTCTATCTGTCCATAACAGCTTGTATCAGTATACAGCCAGTCACACAAGGGTCCTGTTGTGCCAGATATTACTCTGCAATACTATACAAATCTATCATGTACACTACAGCTGTTTTCTTTCACACACATGGGGTTAATTCACTATCCATTCAATAAGACTACAATACATTCCATTATCTCCTTACCTTATACTGTCAATTAGCCATTAGGTAACATTTCAGCTAAATGGTGCTTATAATAAGCTTAAGGTTCTAAAAGGATTATGGTTTGTGTTCTCTTACAGCTTTTGTCGGTCCAGACGTGAAGCTCTTGTGCCAGTTCCGGGATGACCAGGAATGTTCTCCAACCCTGGCGCTTCTTGGACTTCAAAATGTCTCCAAAGATGTGATCCCCGATATAAAGTATATCTTTACCCTTCGCTCCTAACAGGTCACACACAATGTCGGAAGAGCCTAAAGAGAGAAAAAGATTGCTTAGGGCCCCCTGGATGTCTAAATCCACCTCTGTTTGGAACAGCCAGAAGTTTGGGGGATGGGGAGTTTATTGGTGAATTTGCTAATAACATGGAACACTCTACTTGTGGAGTCACTACAGGGGAGCTGTGCGGCACTGAGTCTACGGAGAGTCTCGGGACTGATCAGCAGCTCTCACAAATCTGGGCAGGCCCTCAGCAGGACAAAAATGGGGGAATGACAAAATGTCATAGGCCAGGGGCCATGGCTTTGCAGGGTAACATGGTGGGTGTGCCCCCACCCTAGCCGGGCTGCTGCTCTCCACTAAAATTAACTTAAATTCATAAATTTGATACAGATTTGAGCTCTTGCCCACGTATCTTGGTAAGAGCAATGGGTTGTTGTTTTTTGTTTCTAAAGTTGTATATCCGGGACTAACAGGCATTATCCGCTACTAAGATGTAATGGTATATTTAATAGTGTCCAACAATGCTGTACAGGATGCCGTCCAAACTCTGATTTATTTTTTAAAGCGGCAATCATTAACAAGGCATGCGGTTTGCTTATACAGTAAATGATTGCCACTTTAAAAAAAAAACATTTCATTCCGGCCGGCACTGTGCACCTCCGGCAAACTCGGATGCTATTGCATATGCCCTGTAGTCTGACCCAGGCTAAATACAAGATATGGGGGCTAAATTATATTTTCAGTCATATACTGTAGCATTATGTAGGCAATGCTGGAGAACCCATTGCAGACAATGGTGATGAAGGAGATATTCATAATTCCAGCGTAACCACCATCTACTAGACACTGGAGGCAGCTATTCTGTTGGCTGGAACAGTAATCATAGCAACCAGTGACCAGGGCATAAAGTGGTCATGCAGAGGGGGTGCCCGGACGAAGCCCCGACAGTCGGGATTCCGACAGTCGGTATTCTGACAGTCATTACTCTGACGTCGGAATCCCGACTGCTCCCTCGTGGGAGTCCACGACCCCCATAGAGGGAGAATAAAATAGGTGGCGAGCGCAGCTCGCCACCGTGCCCGCAGCATGGTGAGCGCAGCGAACCCGCAAGGGGCTTCATTGCGCTCCCCACGCTGTGCAGTCGGGATTCCGACATCTGACTAATGACGTTTGTGAGGGAACTCATTTCTCTATGCCACCTAATTACCCCTCTCCTTTACCCCCATTAGGCAAAGACAGGGACAGTTGTAGGGTTTTTGGCACCCCCCTGCAAACTACAATGGTTTTCTATGAGAATTACTGTGCAGAGCTAATGTAGAGTTTAAAATGTTTCACCACACCACTCCGTTCCACCCCATTCCCCCTCACTTTAACCCCTGCCAGTGACACTCCTGAGACACCTCATCTTGTACCAGTGAGAGGCTGAATAAGTTGTCTCAACTCTAGAGACCGTGTGTCACATGTTAGAGGAAGTGCAGTCATTCAGGCCGCACCATATAGTGTTCATACCTCCTGAGTAGATAATTCCCCGCTGTAATGGTCCTGTGTAGGTTCCAATTTTCAGCTTGCCGGTGTTCTGTATTTTTAATACAAAAGTACAATATTAAAGACATCCCCATTCAATCATTGGAGGAGATGTGGCAAATCAAAACAGATTTGGGGGCAGTAAAACAATACAATGAATAGAAAACTCCATTAGATGTCAAAATCTGTCATGCAGCTAAGAAAAATCTATCAATGCAGAGGGGGGGGGATTCTGGTTGGTCTGCAAAAGCAAACTCCTTCTTTAATGGACAAAACCATGTGCACTGCAGGTGGGGTAGATGTAACATGTGCAGAGAGAGAGTTACATTTGGGGAAGTTATTTTGTTTCTGTGCAGAGTAAATACTGGCTTTATTCTTACACTGCAATTTAGATTTCCATTTAGATTTCAGTTTGAACACACCTCTCCCAAATCAGCACCTCCTGCAGTGCACATGGTTATGTGCATTAAAGAAGGAGTTTGCTTTTGCAAACCAACTAGAATGACCCCCAAAGTGCATTGCAGATTTGATGAGTTTTCAGGCAGTATCAATGTATGCACACCTATTAAATCTTCAAATGTACACAGTGAAATGCAGCATGATGCAGACATTAGTCCTTATATAGGATATAGAGAACAGTATAATTGCGCTACTCACAGTATCCACTTGTCTCAGTACAGTTCCTTCCCCAAAAAAGAGAGGCTTCCTTGCATCCACTAAGATCAAGTCAAAATAGGATTGCCAAGGCTGATGTGGGCTCCCAGGCTGCAAAATACCAAGGCAGAGACAATGTAAGAGATAGATTGATAAGAATATCATATATCAAGGGGCTGTACTACAAAGTATTACAACATATATAAAACAATGTAAATATATAAAACACACACACACACATATATATATTTATTTATTAACAGTTTCTTATATAGCGCAGCAGATTCCATTGCGCTTTACAATAGTAGACAGTGATAAAACAAACTGGGTAACAACAGACAGACTTGGAGGTAGGAGGGCCCTGCTGCAAGCTTACAATCTATAGGGATATAGGAGGGAAACACAAGGACAGGCACCAGTAATAGCATAGCATATGTAATACATAAGTGCCTCAGAGGGTTATGCTTGTGGTACTTAAATATGATAGGCTTGCCTAAAGAGGTGAGTTTTCAGGGAACACTTGAAAGTTTGGAGACTAGTGGAGAGTCTTATTGTACGTGGAAGGGCATTCCATAGGGTGGGAGCAGCCCGATGAAAGTCCTGTAATAGTGAATGGGAGCTGGTGATCCGTGCAGAATAGAGACGCAGATATTGTGTAGAGCGGAGTGGTCGAGATGGGAGATATTTTGCGATAAGTACAGAGATATAAGCTGGTGCAGTATGGTTAATAGCTTTATATGCGAGTAGAAGTGTTTTATATTGAATACGGTAAGATAAAGGCAACCAATGGAGGGACTGGCAGAGCGGATCATGTGTGTATATATATATATATATATATATATATATATATATATATATATATATAGAAAGAAAGGGGCACATATGTTTTACAGCTTCACATGAATAATGTTCTATTCAGTAGAGAGTAGCCCAACGCGTTTCGTCAGATCCTGACTTCATCAGGGGCAGATAACATAGCCAGCAGACACTAGAAGAGTTCTGTACCGATAGAGTCTGAAGATATAAATTTCATATAACGATCGAGTGGGTTTTCAATACTCGGGATCAAAGAGATGTGATTTTTAAGTATCACAGCAGGTAATTCAAATGAATTTTCACAGCAGACAATTTAAATGGCTTTCACAACCGATAAATCTGATGTGTGATCTGATCAGTGTATAGGGATCCTAGAGAAGTAGCCAGCAGCAGGGTGAAACCTTAAATAGTCACTGCTTGTCTCTCTTGTCATAAATGAATCTCCATTCTACCTCTGATCAGCAGCTACCAGCTTTGGGGAGGGGGCAAAGGAGCAGTAGGTATGATGTTACATACATAGTGGGGGGGGTCAAAGGAACTCATGGGGAAAGGGGATCAGAGAAGCATATGGGGGGGGTCAGAGGAACACATGGGGTGAAAGATGATAAAGGTGTAAATCTTGGGGAAGATCAGAGGCACATATGGGGAGGGGAGAGCATAGGCACATCATAGGGAGCTAGAAGACAGGCATTCATAGTGAGCAGAGGGGGGTGGAGGTCAAAGACATGCTTGGCAAGGCAGGGGGCAGAGGTACATATGGGAAGGGGAGATGATCAATGCACATGATAAGGTATTGGGCAAAACACTCAAGAGGAGAGGGGGAGAGAGCCCAGAGCACCGGATGCCATTTTCTGTACCCCAGGTTCTATGTTTTCATGCATAGTTGATTTGCCTGGCCTTGTTTCCATATCGAAGGTAGGACTTTTTGGACATAATTCTTCTGTGAAGACCACTTCTGGCCAGACTTCTCCAAACAGATTATGGGTGAAACTTTCTGCCAGTTCTAAGATGATGGTATTACTGAACGTCTTAAGATTTTTAAGGGAAGTAAGCATGTGTAGTCTTTCATCTATAGCACCACGTTTCCTTGGCCAACCATTGCGTCTATGGTCTTCAACATTGCCCATTTCTTTGTGCTTTTTAAACACAGCTTAAACAGCACATCTTGAAACCTTAGTCTGCTTTGAAATTGTCACTGCCTGGGAGAGACCTTGCTGATGCAGTATAACTATGTTGTGTCTTGTTTCTGTGCTCAGTCTTGCCATGGTGTATGACCTGTGACATCACCTTTGTAGCAAAGTTTGGCTGTTTCTCACCCAGTTTTAAGCCTCCTACACAGCAGTTTCTGTTTTAGTTAATGACTGTTTCAACTTACATATGAAAATGATGATCAATACAACCTATGGTAGTTGGTATTATTGGCTTATCATACGCATGACTATAATCCTCCAAAATCCCTGACTTTGTGCAAATGTACTTCGAAGACTGATGCGGATTGAAGGCAAAGGCTGGTCACACCATATATTGATTTGATTTAGATTTGTTTTCTGTTTATTAACTTTTGCATTTTGATAATTGATAAACAAATAAACTATTTCTTTAAAGCATTCATACTTTCAGCATTTTTCAACATCTGCCTAAAACATGTGTGTATATACACACACATATATATATATATATATATATATATATATATATATATATATATATATATATATATATATATAAATAAATACTTGGAAAAAGACAAAGGCACTCGTAGGACTTTCAAAAATAACTTGTGTATTCAAAGGAAGATGACCGACATTTCGGGGTGCTTTCACCCCTTTGTCAAGGTGTAAACAGGCAAGCCAAGCATCTGTATCCTCACCTACGGGCACCGGGGCCCCAGGACCACTAAGGGAGTGCCGGCTCCCCAAACACCCTCTATATAAATAAATACATATATAATGGATATTAGTAACTTTATCAAGACCCATTTTTGATGGCTAGTCAGACTGGTGTAAAAAAAATGGCAGGATCTGCAGGGTGTATCCAGTATGCAATGGCTAGTACCTACCAAAAGAGGTCCAAAGAAGGACAACTGATGAACCGGTGACTGTTCATTGATACACATGGGAATGAAGGTTAGCCTGTATGGTGTGATCCCACAGAAGAGCTACTGTAGCACAAATCGCAGAAAGTTAATTCTGGGTTTGATAGACAGAGGTCGGAACGCAGTTCATCAAAACTTATCTGTATGGAGCTGCGTAGCTGCAGACTGGTCAGAGTGACCATGCTGACCCGTCACCTGCTCGAAACTGGACAACCGAGCAATGAAAGAAGGCGGCCATGGTCTGATGAATTGGGTGCCGGACGACCTCACTACAGATGGGATTCTTACGGGGAGTATACCGACATCGGAATCCAGACTTACAGGGCTGCATAGAGGGAGAATAGAGCCTGTGGGCTTCGATGTGCTCATCCCCTGTCAGAGTACCGGAAGTCGGGATTTCAATGTCGTTATACGGTCCATCAGAATCTCTACTGTCGGCCCGGCCGACTGTTTGGCCGGACTCAACATATCAGGCCAAGATCACTCCAGTGTGTATGTACCGGGCATTATGATCTACAGCAGGCATTCCCAACCACGGTCCTCAAGGCAAACCAACAGTGCAGGTTTTCTTGAGCACAGGTGATTAGTATCTGAGGGATTCTGATTAAACCATCTGTGCTGAAGCCTGGATATCACTAAAACCTGCACTGTTGGTGTGCCTTGAGGACCGTGGTTGGGAATGCCTGATCTACAGTATTAGGCAGGTGATTTTAAGGTTATGTTGTGTGTGTGCGCGCATGTATAGACAGAGTAGACGGTCTGACAGATACATGCAATGCACTGCTTGATCCCGGTGATTACCCCTCTCAGCAAACCTGCAAATCATCTAATAAAGTATATACAAATTAGGGTTAATGTTATTGCCTTAAAAAATGCACAATATCCATTAAGTTTTCCAGATGTGTCCCCATACATCATTGCTGCTGGTGCACAAGGTCCCAGGAGACTCTGCTAGCATTGGGCATTTTTTATTTTTTAATGCAATTGTTTATTGATTTCCCAAAAGAAAATAAACAAGTGAGCAATAGAGCAAGTGTATGTTTCCAAGAAATACAAGAGTATAGTGTGCATGACAAGCAAGATGTGATTCATAGCAAAACACCAGTACATTTAGCTGCTCAGGTGCAACAAAAATGCTACGGATTTGGAGATTTACCACATAATCCATTACTCAGTCATGAGAGTTGAAGCTCCAAAGATCCTCAGAACATCAGACAAAGAATTACAACAGCAGGTAAACCAATTAAGATTTGAATACTCTCAAATAAGGGGGGAGAGAAATATATGAAAGGGGCAGAGAGAAAAGAAGAAGAGTGAACGTAGAGAAGGGATATTGAGAAAGGTAGGAAAGGGGAAGGCGCACCTATTAATAGGTGCAGAGGAAATAAAGTAGAAGAGATGTGAGAAGAGACCTAGACCGGGTCCCAGATGCAGTTACACCAGTTAGGTTAAGCGAAAAACGATGAGGATTCCATAGCATTAGCAGTAATACAATCACAATGTATGTCAAAGGAAGAGGTCTGAAGATAAGAAGGTCGGGGGATCCTGTAAGGTAGTGCCATTATAACTAAACCAATTAGACAAAGTCAAGAGGAATTTATGGGAAGAGTTATGAAGGTAAGCCGTAATTTTTTTTACATGGCAGCGAGGTGCCAAATTTTATTAATGAGCTGTTGCCGGGAGGGGGGTTTGTGTTCTTCCAGTGACTGGCAATGAGACACCGGGCAGCACAAAGAATATGTGTTGAAAGCTTGTCTGCCTCTTTGCTCATGTCATTGATGGGGAGGCCGAGAAGGAAGGACCACGGCGACTTAGCCACAGGGCGGGCAAAGACCTCGCTGAGGAGGTGAGTCACCTCGTTCCAAAAACCATCTATCTTGGGGCATGACCACCAAATGTGTAGGAAAGAACGCTCTTCCCCACAGCCTCTCCAGCAATGATCAGAGGTGGAGTTGAACATTTTACGCAGGCGTGTTGGAACTAGGTACCATCTATAGTACACCTTAAGTGAATTGTCTTTTATCAGAGTCAAAATGGAGGATTTGGCGATTCTTTCCCTAATCAATGACTAGGATTCATCATCTGGCGGATCGCCTAAGTCATTTTTCCATTGGGATTCATGCTTGGGGTTCGGGAGGGATTTGGCGAGAAGTAGGTGGTTGTATAAAGTTGAGAGGATACCTTTACATAAGGGTTGATGTAAGTAGGAGTATTCAATAGGGGTTAGGGGTCTGGTGATAGACTCAACTGGGAGCGAGTGAAAAAAATGACGTATTTGAGTATATGTGAAACAACTTAGAGATGGAATGTTAAATTTATCTTTGAGGGAATCTAGAGAGGCGCAGACGTTGGCATCTAAGATCATGGATCACTCTAATGCCACCTTCTAGCCAATGGGAGAAATGCTTAGTGTTAGGACCCGGCGGGAATGCAGGATTATACCATAGTGGGGTAATAGGAGAAGGGCAGGTGGAGATATTGAAGTGGGAAGAGCATAGGTCCCAAATAGAGCAAGTGAATACGAGGATTGGGTTAATTTGTATATGGGAGGGTCTGTTGGAAGGAGCAAGTCCAAGTAGGGAAGATAACGGGGAGATGTTGCATAGTTTCGATTCCACCAAGACCCATTTAGGTACGTGAGAGGAGGTAAACCACGCTATTGCTTGGATAAGTGTGGCATAGTAATACAAAGTGATATCGGGGAAACCAGTGCCTCCACCGGAGGAGGATCGCATTGGGCATCTTTTTGACATGAAGGTGCCTTAGTCCTGTATCCAATCAGCCCCGATCCAATTTTCAGCAAGATCCCCCACATTTATAGAGTTGCATTGGATCGGACGGCCCACTCGTGGCAGGCATCTCGTGCTGCATGGCGTATTGAGGCTAGATGTAGGAGGACACATCTATATATACTTTTCTATTAACAGAGCTTGATCAGAGGTTACAAGTGCTATATAAAGAATAAATGATAATCTCAATGACTGTGGTAATGTACCTTTGATCCATGTGCGAAGTCAAACAGGTAAGTCATAATTTTCTAGAATACAAAACAAAAACAATTAAATTCAGTCTATGGAAACACATGTAGTGCAATCCACATGTAGTGCAATTTGTTATTTATTTATAATAACAAATCCAGACCGATGCCAGCAACAATGCATCCTCTACACGAGTGGATTTGTGTGTATAAGGGAGCTGGTCAGGAGAATGGTCATGGTGACTGATTGCACATGTGCTTGACCGAGAATTCCACAAGGAAAGATTTATAAACTATACTGTTGGTATAAACTCTAGGGCTATAATACATCGCTTTTATTCATCTGGCTTCACAAATAGGTAAATGTACTAAGCCCTGGAGAGTGCTGAAGTAGAGAGAGATAATCTACCAAACATCCAGCTCCTAACAGTCATGTTTCAAACCAAGCCAGTAACATGGCAATTATTATAGGTGCTGAATGGTGCTTTAGCCCTCTCAACTTTATTATCCTCCAAGCCTATGCACATCTGCTCCACAGTGTGCTATAAAGCAGGCCTCGGACTGGTTGCTTTTAGTTACACCATTTTAATACATAAGCCCTGTGGACACTTTCTTTTTAGAGTTTAGCACAAGGCTTAAGGAGCCTACACACGGGGAGATTTTCTGGGTATTCTGAGCAATGCTAGATCGCTCAGCAAGATCGCTCAGCACACAACGCTGCACTGTGCGCTGAGCGATCTGTCAGGGCCAGTGTTCTCCGGTGAGAACACTGGCCCTGACCAACAATTAATTAGATTTATCCAGTATGCTGGATGTTAATCGCTGGGCGATTGCGCCGCGTATCGCTATGGCCTCTACGCACTGAGTGGTGTAGGGACATTTTCTAAGTAATCCTCAGACATGCTGGGCAGTGTAGCCAAAAGGTTCCAAAAATTTAGGCCAATAGAACGACAGTCATGAAACCAAATCTCTCCATAAATAAAGAGGCAAGTGGATGATTAGGTTATGTAATATTGGGGCAGATGTATTAAGCCTTAACAAGAGATAAATCCAAGAGTGATAAAGAGAGATAAACGTCCAGCCAATCACCTGCCATGTTACAGGCTGTGTTTGAAAAAAGTCAGTTAGCAGGTGATTGGCTGGACGTTTATCTCTCCTTATCACCCTTGCGTTTATCTCCTGTTAAGACTTAATACATCTGCCCCATTGTGCCAGATGTATTAAGCCTGGCAAAGAAATAAAGTGAATATAAAGTGAAAGGAGAAAAAGCACCAGCCAAAAAACTCCCAACTGTCATATTTCAAACACAGCTGATTGGCTGGTGCGTTATCCCCTTCCACTTTATCTTCAGCTTACCTCTTCTCCAGGCTTAATACATCTGGCACAATATTCTGAAAAATCATTTTAATGGATGAAGTGGTTATGATCTTGGGATCATAGTGATAATGCTATCTTACATTTTGGAAGTCTGTTTGGGGATATATTTTGTGGATAAAAAGTTGTAACACTTTTCCAGTAAACAGTAAATATCTATTTCACCTAAACATAGCACCTTCACCCTCGTCTCAAAATAGACTGCATGTCGGTTGTTTCCTTGCCATACAAAACCACATTTAACCCTTTGAGTGTCAATGTTGCTGTGAGAGATCAGCTTCAATGCATTGACTCAGCTGTATCTGTATTATTGACACTAAAAAAACAGTCGCTGTGAGCGGCGCTGGTATTTTTACCAGATGTTTTGAGGATCTGTCGCAGCAACATTGGCACTCAAAGGGTTAACAAATCTAGTAGAGACCTACTGTGTAATACAGAGCTACAAAATAATTGCCATAACTAATGCATGTTAATTTTGTATTTCACTTGTATTTCATGTAGCACAAAAACGCAGTAAATAAACGGACTGTAGGGGGCAGAAACACATAAAAATCCTGATTGATGATGCAATAAGACTAGTGACAAATAGTCAAAAGCATACATTGATTGTATGATTAACAGAAGAGATAAAAAATGTGGAGGGAAAAAAAATCTATACATATATGGAATGTGCAACGGTTGTGCACGGAGGTCACCAGGTTTAAATGTCCACAGAGCAGAACACTTAAATATGTTTTGCCATTGGAATTCCCTGAATTCTGTTATGAATAACCTTCTGTCACTTACGCAGAATGGTTTACTTTTACTGCACTTCATACAGAACAGCTCCTTGTATAGTTGTATGTAAAACTGCTTCATTAGCAGCCTATTGAATGGAAATCCCATTTATATAGTGTATTTGGCTGACGTCTTTCACTTGCTAACTTCGGGCCTCATAACAGCTAAAAGACACTGACAGTTGCAGAGTTTAATTCAACATTCTGCACGCATTTTCTTCTTTGATTCTACCCCTTTAACTGAATTACCACATTCTGCTCACATGAAGGAGAGACTGCAGCTCTCGTTTCGGTACCCTGGCAACATACAGTGATGTGAAAAAAGTAATTAGCACTTACGTGTGTATATTTATAGTCGCTGTTTGTGACCAGGAAAATCTTCCCCATTTCATTCATGCGGCTCAGCAAGAGGGGCAGCTTTGACTGAAAGTGTATAATAAGATTTGATAAAAGCTCATTTTCAATAACAAAATATTGTGCTTTCAAAGGAATTGGTTATAGAAAAAGACCGGAATATACAATAATAATAATAATAATAATAATAAGCAGAGGAAGATATCCAATCATAACCATTTCTTCTGAAGGGTAAAAAACAAACAAACAGTGAAAACCGAGGACAGAAACTCTTCATGTGACCTGCTCTGGAATGCTACAATATCATATTACATTGGGATTGCACTTATTATAAGGGTAAGAAAAACAAACTTACATCTTTAACAACATATTTTGGGAAATTCTCTACAGTCTTTTCTTTGAGTGATCCCTGGAAAAAGGAGACATGAGATTTAAGTGTCCTGCTAGGTTTAGTACAGAATACATATCAGATAAATAAACATGCCTTTTATATAAAGCAGAAAAAAAGTTACAGCAAAAAGAGAAATGATGCACAAGAAAAAAAAATGATTCACTAAGTGAAACAACAACGTAATGATCAAATAACAAGAAAATAAAAACAAATCATGAATATACATACATAACTATGGCGCAAATATATAATTCTTCCTGCTTCGCCTCATTAAGGAGGCGAAGCAGGAAGGGATGTAGAAAAGATTTTAACATCTTGTCCCGGGAAGAAGGGGAGCGCAATTTCCCCAGGAGCAGACAGTAGATCAGCTCATGCTGAAGCGGTCTCTTCACCAGCCAGAACATGTGTGAGATCTCGCTACTCATGCGAGATCTCAAGCGGAACCCTGCTGTAAGAATAGGACATCACTAGCCCGGGGCTGGCGAAGGGGACACATCGGCTCTAACGGGCAATCGATGCCTGACAGGCAATCATACATTGGCAACGCCATAAATAGGAAGAGGATTCAACAGGACAGCGGTGCTGAGCGGTAAGCGCCGGGCTGCCCCGAGTGCACAGTTAACACATTTTTTTAACAACATTAAAACCCACAGCTAATTAGTGTTAAGTGCAGCATATGCACCTAACGCTGGTTCAAACATCCCCCCCTATGGGCCTTATTCAGAGATGTACCTAAAGCCAATGTTTTGAAATCTGTGTGCATTTTGCATGTGCATATCTGACGCTGCAATGACGCCCGCAGTGCCCAACATGCAGCAGAAGAATGGACATGGACAGGCAGCATTGCACAAAACAGGAGTGTGATGGTACCAGTTTCTGGGCATGCTGCAACAAGTGCTGAGGGGCAGATTTATTAAGTCTGGTGAAGTTATAAAGTGGCCAGTGATAACACACCAGCCAGTCAGCTCTGAACTGTCATGTTAAGGGCTGGGTTTAAAAAAATTACTGTTAGAACTGAGGGGTAGATGTATGAAGCAGTAATAAGGGAGAAGTGAGCCAGAAGAGAAGTGAGCCATGGCAACCAATCAGCACTGAAGGAACATAGATAATTTGCATAATATTAAATTATACAAAGCAGCTGATTGGTTGCCATGGGCCACTTCTCCTCTGGCTCACGCCTCCTCCCGTATCACTGCTTCATACATCTACCCATCATTGCTTGCTGCGTTATCACCGGACACTTTATCACTTCACCAGACTTAATAAATCTGCGCCCGAGTCCTTAGATGCAGCTTCATTGGCTTCAGAAGCGTAAATTTCCCAATCCTGAGTAACTTGAAGACTATTCAAATGACTGATGTTAAAGCAAATGATCCCTTGCTGTGCCTTAGGGTATTAGGTGCTCTGCCTTGAGCCCTTATTAGGACAACCCTGACTACCATCGGACATACAGCTAGAACCAGCCAGAATATCTCATCTAAAGAGCTCTGCATTGATTTGGTGATTAAAAACATCCTGGTGCGATCTACAAGCACATGGCCTTGTGATACTCCAGTCACAGAGTCATGGGTGCTAACACCCACATACATCACCTACAGAAGAGCTGACCCAGCATTACCTTGTAATGAACCCAGTCAACCGCATCCCTGACATCTTGGAACATGCTGCGGAATGACATGAAGAGATCTCCATTTTTGAACCCCTTTTCACAGCTGCGGGATAAAAGAAACAAAATGGCATTTAGAGACCAGAAAGGTGAACGGGACAGGTGTCAGGGACATTGCAGCACATGTTGGAACAGAGGAACATGAGTGCGGGATAGCGCCTAAGGAAAGGAGGGCCGCTCTGAGCTGTGGGCACCGTAGTCACAGATATTACAGGTCATCCGGTTCAGGAAAGTTATACCGCTTCTGGTCAATGGCCAATAACATGACACGAAGACGAAGATACATTTCTGCTGAACACTTCTTACCTTGTGTAGCGGTCACAGTTTGAGAAGAAATCCACTAAACAAGCGAGTAGGTAGGTCTCTAGAGGGGATAAAACCACGGGAATTACACATTTCACAATAACCTCTCTAAACACAATTATTAGAAACTGTAGCCGAATGGCATCACTTGGCATATAAAACATTCTGGCAGAGCTGGGGAGATCAATACATTCCACATTTGAATAAACACAAACCCCTCTACAATATCAGGCTATGAAAAAATAAATAAAAAAAAACACTATCATTTCAGAAATGTACCACAAACTACATAATCCTCGGAATGAGTATGTGGGAGCCGGACCACCTACACTGAGCAGTTGGTCATCTGCTGTGGTTTGGCCTAGAAGAGGATATACTGTATGCTTATCACATGCATCTGTTTGAAGGAGGGAACAGTTCTAAGGAAAAACATTACATCAGGAGGGGGTGTGGCTTACAGCAAGGTAATTAGCATGTATGCCATTAAAGAATTAGCACACCTTCCCACAGGAGACACATGATGCTGAAATGAAAGATGACATTTTTAAGAATCAATAACAGATTTAATAAAATGTGAATGTATTGTATTGTGATCTATGTTCCTTATTTAGGGCAAGAACACAGCCAAATCCTTATTATAATTTTTTAAAATTCCAATGGTGTTCTGAAGGGCTTGAGAGTTAATGCAGAGGAGAACATCTGTCTGTGGGCTTTATCTTACGCTGCACATGTTCATATACAGTACTGTACATCTCCCTTATGGCCAAAGAGGCAGGGCGGGGCTGAGCGTTCTCATGTAGGAAAAGGTCAATGAGTGCATGTTATTGCATATGCAGGGTATGGATGAGAGGGGAAATACGCCTGTTTGGAGAGGTCTATTTTGCGCCTACAACAGGGCACCGATGATGAATTTTAAAGCGCACTCTATTTGCTGCACTACATAAGAAACCGTTAATAAAAATAACGACAGATACCAAATCAGAAGCATAAAGCTACATACACTGATCAGGGCACATCTCACAGATGCACTAAGCATCAAAAGTGATAAATGGAGAGAGATAAGCAACCAACCAATAAGCTCATGCCTGACATTTTTCAAACACAGCCCATGACATGACAGGCAGGAGCTGATTGGCTGGCTGGCTATCACTCTCCATTTTATCACTTATGAAGCTTAGTGCATCTGGCCAAAAGAATGCACCTCTGCACATGGACCAAGATTATTAGTATATTATATTTAACATTTCTTAATATAGCACCAGCACACACACATTTGTTATGTGCATGTTTCTATTCAACAATGTAGGCCTGATGTACTTCCATGTCTGCAACAATGAGGAGGAGGAGGTAGAAATGCGTATCTGGGTTAGATGCTATGTGTTATATAACTGGCTGCTTACACACACAGATGCTGACACAGATTGCAGCATTACAAACACAGACCTGTTACAGTTCTGCTGAGAAGTGCCTCTCGCTGTGAATCACTATCTACCTCAGATTCCACCCCTTAATTCTTCTTCGGCTTAATTTACACTCTGTAACCTCATCAGCTACTCCAGTCCCCTATACCCCAATTGCTGAGGAAATTGAAATGTACCTCACCCCCAAGTTCTATCCCTCCATTCTCTCTCGTGTCTCTTCCTGCCGAACAATCATATTATCCCAGCCCTTTGTTAAATTAAACATGGAAAACTAAACTCATTGTTCTTTCTCTAGCACCGCCCCTCTCATTCTGTTGACATCACCTTCGCTGCAGTCTCTCGCCTGCTTCCCGTGACATCCTTCACTCCTCCCTGTTGTTCCCCTTCACATACTACACATTGCATTTTGGATACGATACATCCAGCCACTTATCAGGTACATACCAGAGTTAATAACACCAGCATGTATCTTGCACTGCTGCTTTTAAAATGGCAAAGGACTGCTCATGTGAAAAGAGCTGCTCTTGCAATGATTGGGAGTTCCAGGGTTTGTACTTTCGGAAAGTATCACATTTTTAGGCGTTTCTGGTCAAAAATATGCATTCTCTAAACCAGATCTCTCTCACATCTGCTGTTCTCATCTCTAGGATCAGGTCATTGCTCATCTCTAATGCCACCAAATCGCTCACCCACACACTTATCGCCTGCTACTCCAACCACCGGCTTTCTGGCCTCTCCCAAACCTGCGTTGGTCTACTACAGAACAGGAACGCTACTGCTCTCTCTCATCGTTCTGCATCAAACCCCCCCCCCCCCCCCTGCTACCTGGCTCCCTATTCCCTGAAGAGTCCAGTTCAAACGCCTCACACTCACATCCTCTTCATCACTCCTCCCCAACCCCGTACAAACTAATTTTTGTCCAGACTCTATCTGGTTTCCTGCACTCTTCCACACCTCCACCCTGGTTACCACCCCAGAGTTCTCTCGTCCTACCATCCTTTTCTGGGGCTCAGTCTCACCTGCTACACACATGCATTCAGCAAAACCTTTCCATTGATGCTTACCAGATTTCCTCTTAAATCTCAACTCTGCTCCCTATCGTAAGCTCTCATGGGAATTGGCCCCCTCCTCTTGTTCTTGCACTGTGCAATGATACCACTGACCCTTGTCTAGGGTGGCCAATCCTGGGATCGGCGGGATCCGGGGATTTGGCCCTAAAATTGCTGTGATTTGATTCCTGGGAATGGAGTTTCCGATCCCTGGATTAGACTGTGCATGTGCAGTTTAACGCCAGGAAGTGACAATAGATTTTAGTGCTGCGCTCTGTCCAATATAGGTTCCTTAGTACAGGTATATGTATGGTAATGTTTGAATCTACTGAAATTCATATCATGGTAATAATGAGCATATGTCAAGGATATAATATCAGACAGGTGTTTTACTTAGGGGGTGATTCTGGTTTGACACGCAAAGCTGCAAAATTCACAGCTTTGCTGGTCATCTATGTGCCGCCTGCTTGAGCAATTAGTATCCCCTCTTGTTGCCCATGAGAATCACCTGCTCAGATAAATGAGCTATGCTTCAGTTCATGCACCCTCTTCGATCACTGCAGGACTACATAGGACAGCACAGTCTAAAAGGAGCACACATTTTAAAGGGTAAAAAGAAGAGTTAAAAAGAAAATGTAGAATTCGCATTACCTGGTAAATTAAACAGCGTGTTCAGGATGTAGAACCGGTCTGTGTCATCTCTCTGAATAAATTTATTTGGATACTGTTCCCTTATGTCAGGTCTGCGGAGAACAGAAATGTGTTTTGTTATTACCACAGATAGCTGCGAGCTGTATTCCATTGAGACTGAATAACTCAGTGGGAGGAATTCTAGAACACACACACATACGCGCGCGCGCACACACACACACACACACTTTATGGCAGACGCCATGACTTTCCTTCCACTAAAACATGTTTTCTGTTGGCTCGTTTAAAAAGATGGTGAAAAAAGTAGTAATGAGATGCTATTACCCATGGCAACCAATCAGGTGATCATTTTATCAGTCTAGACGAGTATTCTCTGACAGACAGTTCCTCCTGGGTAGGACACAATATCTGTTTAATTCTTTCTTTTGTTAAACAAGTTCTTTAGTACAAAATGTACTATAATATATAATGAATCTAATTTACTCCGAATCATTCAGAATTATGACTTGCAAAAATGTCAGCATCTGCACAGACTAGGAGATGTGATTTTTGGGTCAGCGACAGAACATTTTCAATGTGGGTATTCCTCAATCTTAAGGGGCAGAAGTGCAAGATCCATAAGGGAGCATCAATAGCATAACCAAGCTCCCATAATGCATCACACAGTCTAATGTGTTTATGGAAAGTGTCAGCCAATCTGTATAGAGAATAACAAGGACAGCTTTGCTGTGCTAAACTTTTACATGCATGTACTGGTGTTTATCTATGTTTGTTTGGCTGGATGCGGATACAGCATGCTGGTTTTATTCTAATATAATAAAAAAACAGCTACAGTATTGAACTACATATTGAAAAAAGACTATATGGCAAATGATGCAGCCTCTCCTTAATATCCCTTTGCAGGAACTGATCCCTCTTAACCCCCCCCCCCCCAACCCACCTGGAACTCCTCCCGCCACCAGTCCAATTGACATTACTCACATATCCAATAAATGTACCCACAGAAAAACATCCCTGATTATAACACACGTCAAAATCTCCTATATATTTAGCCAGATCTGTCAATCATGTGTGTAGAATGCTGGGCGGAGTTACACAGTCACCGCGCAGTGTAATATACACACACACACACAGTCTGCAATGGGGTGGTTGGCAAGATGGCGGCCGGCAACCACCGGCTCTCAGGGGGAGCAGGGCTGCCCTGCTATTCCCGGGTGGGGTCTCCGGTCCCGGCATCTCCCCCCGCAACCCTTCCCATCACCATCTCTGCCGGTAACCCCCCCCTTATCTCACGACAGCATCTCCGCCCACACACTGTACCGCACCCAACCCACATACAATTAAAATTAACATTAAAGTGCCTATCCCTCCCACCAGTGTCCCTAGCACCTCTTCAATAGGGATGCCCATCAACCAGTAATCATCAATGGTTTATGGCAAGCAGCAGTGCTGGCATCTGCAACAATGCCAATCTCTACTACTCAATCCCCCAGCAGCAGCCCCAGACACCTACCCCCACACATTGCACCCTACCATCACCAACGCAATAAATGCCTTCACAGGTTAAGGGGGCACAGCCCCTTACGCCGGTGTGAAGAGCGCCCATAGGGCGCGATGAATCACCTAGTTACAGATAATAACCTATAGCCAACATGTTCTCTATTATCTGCACTATTCTGTAGCGTCACCTGTACTAGCATTGTTCATTGTTTGTTTATTTATTATAACAGTGGAACTAGTTTTTGAACCCGAAGGCATATGCTCTGTGTGATGCTGATGCAGCCAGACTCTCTTTGATTTATGGCCATATGCAGAAAGCAAACAATGAACACAGTGGGTAAATAGGGTGATGCATTGTCTGTAAACAAAGGGTCACTAGCAGATACAGGGCATGACTGTCACATCAGAGGGAACATCTGTTTGTTTCACTATGCCAGGCTTTCACATTACCGACTCTTCCCTGATGTACAGGAGCTTTCCAATGAGTCCTGTTACCTCTGGCTAATAATCATCAGCTTTCGCTGCTGGAATATAGACATGGGTTGACTCGCAGTCATTTTGCAGCTAGATAAACAACGTTCCACTGCAGGTGGGGTAGACGTAACATGTGCAGAGAAATTAGAGCCAGGCACACACTGAGGCCATATCATCCTGAAATGTACTTTCCAGATGAATCAAAATGGCATATTGGACATATTATGCAGAGTATATGCCCGATATACGGGGTGCCCGCAGGCAACCAGCAGGCCAACATATCGGATGGGTACATAGAACGTAATGTGCACCCACCCAATTGGGAGAACACTGGCGATGACTAGAGTTCTATGGCATGCAATATAAATCTAGTCAGACGACAGAGACGCGTGGGACCGCGCATCACCATCGCCGGGGGGCCATACACATTGCTTCATTTCTAAGCAATCTAGACAGATCACTTAGAAATGGGGCTGTAAATGCCCTGTGTGTATGGTCCATTAGATTTGGGAAGGGCAGGTCCAAATTAAAATGAAGCTGCCCAGCATTTGTGTGCTACATGCAAAACCAGCCTGTATTAACCTGCATGCAAAGACAAAGAAATGTATTTATTACACCCATGTGATGTAACATGGTATGCTACAACTGCCAAATTACTACCTCGTTTATTTTTTTAAATTCTGATTTGCTCCCAACTCAGAATGATTGATTTGTTTTACTGTCCTGCATCTGATTCCAGCACAACAGCAATACAGAGGATACGCTGTGCAAATTACTGTCTTTCTATGAACATCGTTTTATGAAGGAACATTAACAGACCTTGTATGCAGATGGATAGATGACAGTTAGTGACAAATTATTCCTAGATAATATTGTGGAGGAGATGGCACAAAACAGATATTGACAGCTGACAGGGTGATGTGAGGAAGGCAAAGAGATAAGTGACTACATCAGACCTGGACTGAACCCTATTTACAGAACAGCTTTATGCTTTTCCTGGGTACACTGAAATGTGAATGAACAGAAACATTTGACCATGCATTTTAGTAGACACACACACACACACACACACACACACAAATAATAATAATGAGATCTCATTAATATCCCCCAGTATACCGTGGCTGAGCGGTTATATCCAAAGCCCCGCAAACTAGCAGCACTCACACCGCATGCTTAGCACCAAACAAAGTGGAATGCCAATAACTGTATGTCCGAATGTGGATCATTATGAAGCATGTTAGTGGCTGCGGCTGGAAGACCACCTCTATAGCCACCGTCCTCTCCCAGCTGCAAGAAAGGCATCCAATGTATGCAGAATGTTTTCTTGTGCTGCACAATTATGTGCACTATTGTGTCCCGGAGATTCAATTACGTGTGGGTTTTCCCCACAGCTAACTGAATAAACTGCTGGATTCCTTTGGGTGTGGTACAGGGGTCCAGACAGAATGGCGAGCGCAACAAAGCACCTTGCGGGCACGGTGGCTCGCTACGTGAGCCACCTATTCTATAGGTCCACGACCCCCATAGAGGGAGACTCTATGGAGGTCGTGGACCGCCACGAGGGAAACTAGCCGACGGCCGTCGGGAACCCGGCTGTCCGTATTTTGACAGTCGGGATCCCGACGTCAGGTAAATGCCTGTCGGGATCCCGACTGTTGGGAGCCCATCAGGCACCCATTCCTTTAGCAGCTGGAACCCCACGCGCTACACACCAGTGGTGGATTTCTTCTTGCAGCCCTGGGAGCTTCTAAGAAATTCTTATATTCCTTAACGTGGGGAAACCCATAGATTGCAACATTTTATCTGGAAACTATAGGTTAGCACATGTTAAGCCTTATTTCACAGGGAAATGCCAGCTAAATGAATAGCTCTATGCGTGAAACCTTGAGCTTTTCCCTGCGCAGCAAACCCTACAGCTAACGGGATCTCCTCTCATATGGGAAATAAATAGGCATAGTACTAATACCGGTTCACTTACCCTCTCATGAAGTTGAACCCATGTGCGCAGACCAGAATATTGCCATAGGCATCAACCTTGAGAAGATTTCCATATGTAGTATCAAACACCAAGCCCCTGGGACAAGGGAAACAAACAAAAACAAGCATGAATCTTTTACAAATAGTTTTGAAAACAACAAAACCGTTGTACAACCATAGCTGTAACCGTTAAACCCACTGAGAATGGACGATACAAAGAAAGAAGGCTGCCATCTCTGTATTCTGTGCTTTGGTAGGACCCAGCACTGAGAACATCTCACCTGGTGGGGAATGTTGGGTCATAGACAAAGCTTAGGAGCTCTTGGGGATAGCCGATAGACACCAGTCTTTCCACAGTCAGGTCAAAGCCAAGAGATTCGTACTCGGGCGACTTGTATACTGAGAAAACACAAATACACATATTAATATAAAATGTGTGATACAACAACATCAGCATTCAACCCCCACTGGGCCATACAGCACTGTACATGTTTAGCAAAAATAAAATCCGCAGAGAGTAAGAAATTGGCCTCGAATGACTTCCAGATGTGTTATTATGCAACTATTGTTTTTGCACCTTATGATGAGACCCCCAAGGCGGTTATGACACTATGCCACCGTTAGCCGTTCCGGGGGTTGGAGTACTTTTTCCTGAAGTCACAAGTGAAGTAATTAGCCCCACCTGTGGATCTTTTAAGATGTGTCAGTGAATAATGAGTGCACCTGAAGGGTGGCCTGGAAAACGTGAACTGTTGGGGGGGTCCTGAGGACAGAGGTTGAGAACTCAAATCAAAAAAGAATGTAGTGCTTATTAAGTGACTAGGTGATTCATCGCGCCCTACGGGCGCTCTTCACACCGGCGTAAGGGGCTACGCCCCTTAATTTGTGAACATTTGTATTGTGAGAAATATGGTTAGAATTGTATGAAAGATGCCCTGTATTGCAGCTTCTGGCAGTGGGTGAGGGTCCAGCGTGGCAGCACAGGAGTACCGGACGGTGGCCCTGAGTCAGTGTCTCCTCCTACTGGGTGGGAGTTAGGGTGCATGAGAGCAGGAGGCTGGGATATGAGGCATGATAGGGGTATGTGGGCAACACAGCGTCAGCGATTACCCAGTGGTGGAAGTTACGGTTCAGGAGAGCAGGAAGCTGGGTAGTGATAGGGGTGTGTGGGCATACGGGGGACTAAAGAGGGTGGTGGACACTGTGCAGCTTCTGCCAGTGGGTGAGGGTCCAGCGTGGCAGCACAGAAATACAGGAGTCAGTGTCTCCTCCGACTGGGTGGGAGTTAGGGTGCATGAGAGCAGGAGGCTGGGCGGTAAAGCATGATAGGGGAATGTGGGCAAAACAGGGTGAGCGGGTCTCCACTGGCGGAAGTTACGGGGCAGGAGAACAGGAGGCAGGGCAGTGTCCTCCCACATTAATGGCAAAAGTATTCAACATCGGCCATAAACCATCGATTATTTGAAAATCATTGATGGTCGATGGGCATCCCTAGAACTGGAGGAGGGTGGGGGACAGTATGCAGCTCCCGGCAGTGGGTGAGCGTCTCCTCCCACTGGGAGGGAGTGAGCGTGCATGAGAGCAGGAGGCTGTATAATAGTGGTATGTGGGCAAGACATTGATAAAAGTTGTGGCGCTGGTGCAGAGGGCAGTGGGGAAACCTGCAGTGCGGCAGCCAGGGCCGGATTTCCCACCTAGGGGCGGTACCTGCTTGTGGTGGTACAGGATCCCCCATTGTCACGTGGGTACGTGAAATGCGGGAGCGGGGGCCGCGGTGGTCCGCTGGGGGGTGGAATTGCCGGAAGGGGGTCTGCAAATTGCGGGAGGGGGGGTGGTGTGTGGGGATCCGCGGTTAGCGGGAGGGGGCGGGGGTCCGCAAATTGTGGGCAGGGGTGCGGGGGGGCTTGAATCGTGGGAAGGGGGGTCCGCAAATTGCGGGAGGGGGGTTGTCGGGGTTAGTGAATTGCGGGAGGGGGGGTTGCGGAGGTCCGTGAATTGCGGGAGGGGAGTGTGGGGTGCTGTGAGTCAAGGGGGGGTGGTGCGGGGGTCCGTGAATCACGGGAGGGGTCATGATTCGCAGGAGGGGGGGTTCGTGGGGGGGCTGCGAATCGCAGGAGGGGGGGTGTGGGGGGTTGCCGTGAATTGCATGAGGGGGGCGTGAATCAAGGGAGGGTGGGCGCAGGGGGGTGGTGCGGGGGTCCGTGAATCGTGGGAGGGGGCATGAATCGCGGGAGGGGGAGTCGTGGGGGGTTCCGAATCGCAGGAAGGGGGGTATGGGGTGTGCCGTGAATTTCGTGAGGGGGGCATGAATCGCGGGAGGGGGGGTCCCCGAATGTGTGAATTACGGGGCGGTCGCAAATCGCGAGAGTTGCCGAGGGGGCCCGCAAATCGCGGGAGGGGGGCGCTACGGGGGGTTTCGTGAATCGCGGGAGGGGGGGTCGTGGGGGGTTGCGAATCGCAGGAAGGGGGTGTGGGGGGTGCCGTGAATTGCGTGAGGGGGGCATGAATCGAGGGAGGTGGGGTCCCCGAATGTGTGAATTAGGGGGCGGTCGCAAATCGCGAGAAGTGCCGAGGGGGCCCGCAAATCGCGGGAGGGGGGCGCTACGGGGGGTTCCGTGAATCGCGGGAGGGGGCGGCGCAAATTGCGGGAGGGGGGTCGCAAATCACAGTAGGGGGGGGTGCCGTGAATCGCGGGAGGGGGGGTCGCGGGGGGCCCTTTTAATGCCGGGAGGGGGGGTCGCAGGGGTCCGGCGAATCGCGGGAGGGGAGGATGCAGGGGTCCTGCGAATCGCGGGAGGGGGCTCGCGGGAGGGAGGGGTCGCTCGGGTCCCGTGATTTGCGGGAGGGGGTGGTCGCGGGGGTCCCGCGTTTCGCGGGAGGGGGTGGTCGCGGAGGTCCAGCGAATCGTGGGAGGGGGTGGTCGGGTCTGGGACGGATATTAGACAGCACTTACATCGACAGCCATTACATCGACACCATTAGTTCGAAAGCTCAATAGGTCGACATGGTTTTAGGTCGACACTGCCATTAGGTCGACAGAGTCTATGTCGACAGTCAAAAGGTCGACATGGGTTTTTTCACTGTTTTTTTGGCCGAAATGACGACACAGTCGACATGGACACATTTTGAAGTGTATCCCAGCAGCCGCTCGCTATGCTTCGGGCACGGTGCCTCGCTGCGCTCGGCACACTATTTTATTCTCCCACCACGCCCTAGTGGATAGTAGGGCATGAAATACCGCCTGTCGGCACATGTCGGCTCAATAAACAGTGAAAAAACCCATGTCGACCTTTTGACATAGACACTGTCGACCTAATGGCAGTGTCGACCTAAAAACATGTCGACCTAATGAGCTGTCGACATAATGACATGTCGACCTAATGGTATGTCGACCTAAAACCATGTCGACCTATTGAGCTGTCGAACTAATGGTGTCGATGTAAGTGCTGTCTAACAATAGTCCGGATACCGGGGTGGTCGCGGGGGTCCCGCGAATCGCGGGAGGGGGGGTTCGCGGGGGTCCCGCGAATCGCGGGAGGGGGGGTTCGCGGGGGTCCCGCGAATCACGGGAGGGGGGGTCGCGGGGGTCCCGCGACTCGCGGGAGGGTGGAAAGCGGGGGTCCCGCGAATGGCGGGAGGGGGGGGTGCGGGGTCCCGCGAATGGCGGGAGGGGGGGGTCACGGGGGTCCCGCAAATCGCGGGAGGGGGGGTCGCGTGAATCGCAGGGGTCCCGCGAATCGCAGGAGCGGGGGTCCCGCGAATCGCGGGAGGGGGGTCGCGGGGGTCCCGCGATTTGCGGGAGGGGGGGGGCGCGGGGGGTCCCGCGAATCACGGGAGGGGGGTCGGGGGGGTCCTGGCAGAGGGTAGGGATGTGCAGGAGTAATGGTGGATGGTGGCTGTGGAGTAATGGTGGATGGTGGGCGTGTACTGTAGCCCTGGCTGGGCGGGGGGAGGTGATGTCAAGGGGGTGGAACGTCAGACACATGAAAGTGAAACTGTTCTACACAGGAACGTTCTCCACAGGGGTTGAGTGACAGATCTGGCTAAATATATAAGAGATTACGTTCTTACTGCAATGTAACATTGCTTTGGCTTAGTTACGTATACTGCATTCTATGTAGAACCTGATCTGAATAATGTGTTTGGAAATTGTTCAAGATTCTTAAGGACTCCATTAGAGCATAGTTTTTAATAAATCACTAGTGGGTAATCGGACATCTTGGAGCGGATGTCCCATTATAAGGGCACTTGATTAATTGCTGTATAATCACTCTGCGCTGCGAGTCACTTAAGGAGTCCTGTAGTCACATAAAGTGATACACGGACACGTGCGCCGCCTGCTATTGTGTAACCATCTCATACTTCACTCAGACTGAGCCTGGTTGAAAGCTATGCAAAATCTGGCACCCGTCCACTAAACACAGAGGTGTGTTATTTTTAGGCGGCCCCCTTTTCGTGGAGTCAAATTCTTCCGCCTTTGCCTCGGCACAGGATGTTCTGCATGCTGGAAACAGGATCAGGGCTCAAGAGAAAGTTTTACAGTAAATAATGACACAGTCAGGCCTGGGAGATGGGTAGAAAACCAGAGGCAGCGGGAACAGCATAGCAAACAATTGTGCTACATAAAACACAAATAATAATAAAAACATAACCCCACAAATAACAATATTCAGAATAATATTTTATAGATAATATGCACAAAATGTTTAATATCCAATATAGTACATTTTACCCAATTCCCGACCTGTGATGACCCATCCGATTTAGCTTACCCCATGATTTTACCCCCCATAACTCCACCATTACAATCCTTTCCTAATATGATGAGGGAAGACATTTAAGGCTTCCACAGATGGGAACGCAGAAGTGAAGGTGACACACGACTGTGCAGGAGCGTGGGCTATTACACCATTTATAATGACATTATTCATAAGGATGGTATTCCTAGAGCTGGTCCCCTTACCAAATTGCTTAGTAGTTAGCAAATATACATGTGCTAAACACAGATAAATGAGGTAAACTTAGTTCTACATGGGGACTGAAGTGGTGTTTCAATTCTCCAGAGCTGGGCACACACCAGACTTCCTGGATGCAGTCTCCCAGCCATCACGTCCTGCATGTTAATAATGCACTGCAGCAGTGACCAGGTAGCTAGGATACAAGGGAATCTATTCTACAATACTGGGCTGTTACTCAGAATGTGGTCCCTTGAATGGGGCTGAATAAAGCAACTCCAAAAAGGAACAGCCTTCAGTTGTTGGCATATTTTCTGTGGCAGAAAAAAAATAAAAAACCAACAACACTCCTTATAGGCATAAGGCTTTCTGGAAGTTTGTTACTATAACAATGTAGAACAAGAAAATGAATCCTTGATCCTGCAAAGGCTGTTGCTGATCATTATTCTGATCCCCTGGTTTCGGTAGATAATTCCTGGTATAAAGTCCACGGCACCAGCTGACTCAGATTAGAAATCTCCCTACACCTGGAGATATCAGGAAACCATGTTGCTCAGGCAACAATGAAACCAATATAAAAAACATGTAAGAGCCTGATCAAGTGAAGTGCGTCCCACTCGTAATCCCATGTGAACGGTACGCCCATGAAATACTGGGGGTTCCCATGGGCGACACCCGAGCCACACACGCGACCTACACACGCCTCACACTACTCCATGCGAAAGTCCCGGCGACATTGCAAATAGCCACAGCTGTTCACAGTCGGGGTTTGCGCCTGTGCAAACTTGGACCATTGGGGCAGGGGCCGATTTCGGTTTACTGCGAGTGAACCAAAATCGGAACCCAAATGCGAATCTACAATACAGAAGAGCTGCTGAATATTAATATAGATTTTTCCTTTATTGGATGAAATTCACCAATGGCAAGATGCACCGCTTGCACAAATTCACCAATGGCAAGATGCACCGCTTGCAAAAATTCACCAATGGCAAGATGCACCGCTTGCAAAAATTCACCAAGGCAAGATGCACCGCTTGCACAAATTCACCAATGGCAAGATGCACCGCTTGCACAAATTCACCAATGGCAAGATGCACCGCTTGCAAAAATTAACCAACGGCAAGATGCACCGCTTGCACAAATTCACCAATGGCAAGATGCACCGCTTGCACAAATTCACCAATGGCAAGATGCACCGCTTGCACAAATTCACCAATGGCAAGATGCACCGCTTGCACAAATTCACCAATGGCAAGATGCACCGCTTGCAAAAATTAACCAACGGCAAGATGCACCGCTTGCACAAATTCACCAATGGCAAGATGCACCGCTTGCACAAATTCACCAACGGCAAGATGCACCGCTTGCAAAAATTAACCAACGGCAAGATGCACCACTTGCACAAATTCACCAACGGCAAGATGCACCGCTTGCAAAAATTAACCAACGGCAAGATGCACCGCTTGCACAAATTCACCAATGGCAAGATGCACCGCTTGCAAAAATTCACCCATGGCAAGATGCACCGCTTGTGAAAATTCACCAATGGCAAGATGCACCGCTTGCAAAAATTCACCCATGGCAAGATGCACCGCTTGCGAAAATTCACCAATGGCAAGATGCACCGCTTGCAAAAATTCACCAACGGCAAGATGCACCACTTGAATTTTTTTCTGTTTTAGCATTGCTTTTCATGTCTTACCCTCTATGAATACCATCAAGAGATTCTGACTGAAACCCGGACTACACTCCCATCTCCAGGGAAGTAATCATTTTTAGCACTTGTTATTTGTCTGATCATAATTTTTTTCTGTATTGTGTTTATGAAGTTAGGTGAAAACTTGAAATGATCACATAGGCTATTATATGCTTTTTATTGCCCAATTTGGATTTGCTTCTTTCATTTTATACTTTTATTATGTGTCTGTGTCTTTTTTTCACTATTTGCATTGTTGTAGAATTACAAGCACCAGCGGGTCCTTGACCAGCCCTTGAGCCTGGTGCTGGTTTTAGAAATCTGGGGGAACCCCAACATTTTTGGCCCCCTCAATTTCTAAAACCAGGACCGGTTCTTTGAGCCTGAGGCTGGTTCTAGTCATGTAGGGGGGAACCTCACGCCGTTTTTAAAAAATGATTTATTCTTTCTATTTTTACACTTCACAGCATTAGCGGATCACGCTGATCCGTGCAATGCTGCCACTCCATATGTATTTGGTGGTTGTATAAACAGCTGCCAAAAACGTATACGACCCGGTACGAATATGAACGAGTACAAATGCATACGACATCAGAAAATATGAATGAGAAAAATAGGATTTGCTGTATTTCTCATTTATATTTTCGGGTCGTATACCGTCGATCCTGTTCATATGGGGATCAGCCGTATATGGCCGATCATAGTAAATTTCCCCCAAAGTGTTTAGTCTCTGATAGGATTGGTCCTAGAATTAGAGATACAGATGTGCCCACTTACATTTAAGCCTCCTTGCACTTTAAACAGTACTTCTAGTCACTCCATGCCGTGGCTTGGTAGAGCCAAGCGTCCTCTCATTTCCATTAAAATACGTCATATTCACAAAATGAATTGAGTAAGACACAAAAGTAGCATTTGCTGATCTTAATGCGACTGCACCTGAATCTGCATATGAAATGCTACACTACAAGCTACAGTGTTTTCCTATAAAACACTGTAAATGTAGCATTTTGTATGCCCATATAGGTGCGGTTGCACACAGAACATAGCATTTTTGTTGTCAGAAAGGGAACACAACGCTAACGGAGTTGCATGGGACCAATTAGCTCACTCACGCCAGGCATCTCCTACTTCTTGGCATATTAAGACTAGGGGTGAAATTTAATAGGATGAGAGATTCAGAAAGTTAGAGATTTGGTAAGAAATCTACATTATTATTTTTTGAAGCGGCAATCATTTACACTGCAAAGCCAATTTGATTTTAAAGCGTAAATGATTGCCGCTTTAAAAAGGTTCTCTCAACCTATTACATTTCACCCTAGTTATATGAGGACATGTCTGTAATATGTAAAACAAGAGGAACACTGTAGCTTCTTCCTGCTCAATGGGCGCTAGACAGAAGAGAGAGGTAATTGAAGAGTACGCTAGTGTATTCACTGCAGTGAAAGTTCAGTGTGGCGTACAGAATAAGGCCCTCAACCCTGAAATCATCTGTAATGCCAAAAGCGCTGTAACTTGTTTCACACCACTCAGGCATTCGGATGATAGGTCAACACAAAAGGTTGACATGCAGTAGGTCGACAGAAGTAAACGGTCCACACAAGTTAATTTTTTTCTTACATTTTTGGACTTTTTTCATGCTTTACAATCCACGCGGCCTCCAGTTGCGAAAGCGTGGTGAGCGAAGCAAGCCATGTGAGGGTGCACACTACACTAATAGGGGATTCATGTGCTCAGGGGTCGAAACGGACTCAAAAACCATGTTAAAAAAACTAATATCATCCCTTTCAGGTGTCAACCTTTTTGTCTGTGTCGGCCTATTGATTGTCAATGCTTTTATCCACACCCCTCCTCTCCCGCAGCACTGTATACAGCTAAGCCGGCACTGGTCATGCACAATGGGATATGGTTACTAGGTTGACCCTATTTAGATTGACATGCATTGAGTCGACGACCGAAGGACAACAGGGCTTATGTCAACCTCTGAAATAGGTCGACGTGGCTAAGGTCGACACAATCATTAGGTCAACAGTCAAAAGGTGGACATGGTTTTTTTTTGAGCAGACACGTGCAAACAGGCGGTATTTCATTTTCTACCATCCACTACGGCATAGTGGGAGAATAATATAGAGTGTGGAGCGCAGCGAGCCACGCGAAAACACGCTACACTTTGGCAGGGTCCACGTCGACATTCGGGACAGAAAAACAAATGCAGATTATTTTTTTTGGACCGTTGACCTTGTCATTACTTTTTTGACCTTTCAACCCTGTCAATCTTCAGTGGTTAACCCAATGCATCTTGACTTAAATAGGATCGAACCAATAAGCCATCCCCATACAAAATGTATATAGTCCTTAACGTAAAAAAAGAAAAGTGCTGCAACGCTACAATGTGTGACTTAGCAGTGATACCTAGGTAGCGATAATGAAAGTGCTTGGCTCACAGAAGGTGCTATTCATGAGGCTACACATTGAAGGCTCGAACAGCCCAGCGTGTCTGACCTGCATACAACAGAAGGTCATGAGAGAGTGTGATGTGTGCCTGTGCTGGTCATAAGGGCAGCCCTTCTAATTTACAAGTAAACACATCTGACTGACAGCTCGTTTTCCTCCCTAACACTTTGACGTTTCCATTAGCTGCTATTTAATACCCCAGCTGTAAACACAGCCACTGTACCGTCTCTTTAATGCCTGAATGTGGAGGAGGCATGCACTTGGATGAGGTTAAGCAGGGACCAAGTCGCTTTCAAGTATTAAAATAGAGCAAGTGCAGGGGGCTGAGGATGTCTCCCGCTGGAAAATGAAATGTCCTCATTGACACCACAGAGGGGGAGAGGGGCAAGCTCTATGGATTAAACCTTTCGATATATACAGTATAGCTTTGGCCTACACTCAGAAAGCAAGATGCCATTTGGAGAACTGGAGCAATATTTGCAAATGCACCCAGCCAAGTCACTGGGAACATCGCCCTTACTGGGTGTATGTGAGAACGTAAAGCAGGGATAGGCAACATAATACAGTTCAGGAGCCGCACAGGTGGCAAACGAGACTTCAAAATGGCCATGTGTCGCCCTTCATCTACGCAATAAATTCAAACAATGTATTAATGCACAAAGAGACAATTCAAATATGGTTAATATCTGTATTAGGCACAAATAAGAACTAGTGGTTTAAGCAAAGAGAGTTCTAAAATAACTTATTAGCCAGGGGTGTGATATACTTTGTTCACATGACACTGTCTACATGGTCATAATGTCCACATACTACATACTTGGTATGTTGACATTTACCACATCAACACTGATGAAATGGTTACATGATTAAAATGTCACAAAAACATCCCTGGGGTGAGATTTAATAGGATGAGATATTCAGAAAGTGAGAGATTTTGGAAGAATTCTCCAGTTTTTTTAAAGCGGCAATCATCTACACTTCAAAATCAAACTGGTTTTGCAGTGTAAGTGATTGCCGCTTTAAAAAAACTGGAGATTTCTTCCAAAATCTCTCACTTTCTGAATATCTCATCCTATTAAATCTCACCCTATGTGTCTAATGGTGACTTACCTGTTCCGGTTGGTCTGGTGACTCCAGCGTGGTCTTTGGGGTCCAATGGTGACTTCCTTATGGACTTTTGGCTCATGTTGTTTTGCGGAGTATAATGCTAAGCTCTAACCCTCCCCATAGTAACTAACCCTAACATCTTTTCCTGTAGATTACCCTCACCCTATAGCCTATCCCTAACCTCCTCTCCAGTGGCCTATCCCTAACCTCCTCTCCAGTGGCCTATCCCTAACCTCCTCTCCAGTGGCCTATCCCTAACCTCCTCTCCAGTGACCTAACCCTAACCTCCTCTCCAGTGGCCTAACCCTAACCTCCTCTCCAGTGGCCTAACCCTAACCTCCTCTCCAGTGGCCTAACCCTAACCTCCTCTCCAGTGGCCTAACCCTAACCTCCTCTCCAGTGGCCTAACCCTAACCTCCTCCCCAGTGGCCTAACCCTAACCTCCTCCCCAGTGGCCTAACCCTAACCTCCTCTCCAGTGGCCTAACCCTAACCTCCTCTCCAGTGGCCTAACCCTAACCTCCTCTCCAGTGGCCTAACCCTAACCTCCTCTCAAGTGGCCTAACCCTAACCTCCTCTCAAGTGGCCTAACCTTAGACCTCCATCTAGTGCATAATCTGAACCTCCTCTCCCACAAGTTAACCTACCCCTAGTGCCAGGTTGGACCCGGGACCGCAATCCCAGGTCTGACCCAGCAGCGATTGGGGTCTGGTGCATTCACACCAAACCCAGGTCAACCATTAAACAGAGGGCTACCCGGGTTTAACCATGCTTATAACCTGGGTCAAATTGTTGATTTGCTCGACCCAGGTTATACAAGTCTTGGTGCTTTCACTCCGCACCTCGACCCGGGTTGGTAGATCATCAACACGGCAGTAACTCGGGTCAAGGATGTGGTGTGAAAGGGATATTAACTCTTTCCACTAATGCTTAACCCTAACATCCCCTAATGTATCCTAACCCTATGCGGGCAGTCTATGCAGCAAGTTGACTTTTCACATCAACCTTGCGAACATGTCAACATTCTGCAAATACAGAATACATTCCACATATCGGTGTCACACAGATGCTGACAATTATGGTCAAAATTGAGGAGGTGACATTATGAATGCATGCCATTAGAAAGCATTTCTAAGCTGTAACACACAAATCTGCCACGTAAGCAGGAAAGTGCTGGGGCTGCAGTACAAGACTCATAGACGCCCGTCTAACACCCCCCCCCCCCCCCCCTAAAATGATATGGAGGGTGCACGCATATCTAAGGGACTATCAGGTCACTTGGATTGCATGCGCACTTGACAGGAAATGGGTGGTCAGCTGCTCGCACCCATGTCACCGGGCAATTTTCATGGGAACACCAATGAAACGCTGGTCGTTCCCATGGCGATTCCCCCGGCCCTCACTCTGCAATATAAGCCAAAATATATATCCTACGATTTGTAATTTGATCTATTAAATGAGAATTTCACAGAAATTGACCTTTAACTTTACTATACAGCAAAAAATAGGTTCTATCTAGATTATCTTGTTCCGGCATGGTCACACAATGTCAGCAGGATCATAATCCTATAACCTCTTTATCTTCCGCAGGGACGAGCTGGTAAGACTTTTGTACCAAAGTCCGTTCCCTCAGACATTTCCCAAGCTTAGCAGACCCACGTAATCGTCTAAAAAAATACTTCTAAGAAACAGTGACAACACGCTAAAGGGAAAAGCTATAAATAGAGGCTTTGTAAGGCCTCAGAATTCTTTCCATCCTCACCAGCAAGTGTATAATCCATATCAAATCCAAAGCATTTGATCTTTTCCATGGCAAGACTTCTATTCACAAAGACCCTAAAAGACAAGAAAGGAAAATTACACATGAGACGATTGGGGGGAGGCGAAGCAACCTGTTTTTTTTTACCATGGAGTCAACCGATGGTCAGCATAATGTTTTAGGTCAGGCCTGACAGCTACTTAAGGCACCGATGTCGCATGAAAGTATTTTCCCTTTAAAATTCCTAATACCTTGAAGTATGCATACCTGCTTTCAGAATAGATCTTGCTAAAAATTAAATATGGCTGCCAGTCATAACCTCACACTCTTCATATCATGTGAAGGGAGAGGATGTCACAGTGCTTGCAGATCTCAGAGGGGCATTCCGAAACATATCTGCTCACTGCAAATCACATGCCATCTGACTGTGGTTGCCATGGTAGTCATTCATAGCAAACCTGACAACCAAAGAGAAATGGTGAATATCAAGAAGTAAATTTTTCCAGAGGAGCTTTGCATGACGTTTGCGGTGAACAGAATGGCAATAATGGTATCTCTTTTTGCTTGCACTTACATGGGTTGCAAGGAAAACGTAATGACATCATGCAAAGCTATTTCTGCAGAAGCTCACAAGTTAATGAATCAGCTATGGGTCATATAACAGACATAACATAGTTGACCATGCAACATAAAAATAGTTAGGTCCTCAATAAAAACTGGATATAAATGAGGGAAGCAATTACCGTATTTATCGGCGTATAACACGCACTTTTTTTCCCCCTGAAAACAGGGGGAAAAGATGGGTGCGTGTTATACGCCGATATGCGTGCTATACGGCGGTAATTTCATATAATAGGTGCGCGCCAGTGGTGTCCAGGTGTGCACCACTGGCGCAGCACCTCTACCCCACACCTCCGATCAGCTCCAGCCCCCCCCCCTGTCCCTGTGCTCCGGCGATCGGAGCTTCCCCGATCCCCCCGGCCCGCCTGTCACTTTACAGTGACGTCGGCGGCAGGCTCGGGTAATGTCGGCCAGGCTCGGGGGGACTCGGAAGCGCTCAGGCACCCGAGTCCTCCCGAGCCGCGAACATCCCCCAGCCTGCCGCCGACGTCACTGCTAAATGTGACAGGCGGCTAGGAAGGGGGAGAGAGGCAGCAGGGAAGCTCCGGCGTACTAACGCCGGAGCGGAGGCGAGGGGGGGGCGGGCTGCTTCTAACCTTCTGTGGTGGGTTTTGCTGGGGCAGGATAAACCTGCCCTGGTAGGTTTGTCCTGCCCCAGCACAACCCACCACCCAAGGGGTTAAAGCTCCTCCCTGCACAGTGACTCCTTCCTCCCTGGCTACAGCAGCGTCTGTAAAAAAAAATAAGTTTTTATTTAGAAATTTAACTTTTTTTCCTGAGATTTCCCTTTTAAAATGAAGGTGCGTGTTATACGCCTGTGCGTGTTATACGCCGATAAATACGGTAGCTACAAGACACAAATGCACCTTCATAATGAAAAAAGGTAAAAAGAAGGGTCGAAGACCTGGGTTTTAACACCCAGGTTGACTCTTTCAGACATACCAAAATCCTGGGATGATGTGCGTTCATGTGCAAAAACCTGGGATTTTGGAGTATGTCTGAAAGGGGTATTAGTTTGGGAAGATTTGCTTTCAGTATATTATGCAAGTGTTATTTAGCAACATCTTCCCTCTTTGCTGTGGAGAGTGTATGCGTTCTATGGCAACACACGAAGAGCAGTTTGTTAAGCTTAGCCCACCAACGATCTGTGAAGTACACGGCAAGCAATGAGATTACCGAAGGCTCATATTAATCTTATAATGAATTGATTCTTTTTTTTCTAAAATGATAATAAAAAAAAAAAACATAATAAAATAATAAGAAAATGGTTACGGAAGAGAGAAAATATACGTATGTTATCAATGCACGCCTTACATGAAAATACATTTGCTACATGGGAATCTCACAGTGTTCCATGAGTCACTGCAGATATGGGATGTGTAACAGAGAGTGTAAGTAGGTGCTGAGTGATCCAAGAACATTTACAGCTCATCAAAGTCATAGACAAGAGGTTCAAAAAGAAAGAAATGGAAAGCTTATCCAGAGACTGAGCTTTTATTATTGAACTAGTACTTTGGACCATCCATTCGCTGCGTTGTGATGTGAGTCACCGCCTCTCCCCATTGCCCTCTCTCACCAATGAAATGTCCCTTTAGCCTGCCATACTGTCCCCTCTCTTCTCTCTGGAACAGATGTATTACGCCTGGTGCAGTGATAAAGTGGACGATGATAACACAGCAGCCAATCAGCTTTTATCTGTGAAGTTCCAGGCTGGGTTTAAAAAAGAACAGTAGGAGCTGATTGGCTGGTACTCTATCACCGTTTACTTTATTATTCTGCCCCTCTAGGCTCTACAGCAGGGGTGGCCAAACCTGTCCTCAAGATCTACCAACGGTGCATGTTTTCCCAGGCAACCTGTGGATCTATAGTAGGAATGAATGCAGCAGGTTTTAAAATGTGACAGTTAGTATTGACTACAGCTGTGCACCAGCTAGGTGACCTGGAAAACGTGGACCATTGGAAGATCTCGAGGACCGGTTTGGCCACCCCTGCTCTACAGGAATCCCTCCTCACTTCAACAACAGGTATGGGTCATAGGGTTGACACAATTAAGATGGACAGTTATTGGTCGCCAGGCACTATTGGTCGCCAGGCAAAACGTCAACATGATTCGGTCGCTGTGGTCAAAAGGGATTGACCATGAAATTCATACCCCTGCGAGTCAACCAGAATAAGGTCCTATGTCCCTTCTCTCTGCCCTCCCACCTTCTCCTCTCTGCTCTCCTCCTTCTCTAGTGGCCACCTGCACCATGGTGGTTAGAAGCTGATCGGCTGGTTCACTCTCTCTCCTCTTTATATCTTTCCAAGGCTTAGTGAATCTCCCCCAAAATATTTTCAAGGAGATGTTAGTAAGTCTGGTGGGCATAAGAATACGGGCCTTTAATGACATCTCACCCTCTTAACAAAGTGGTACTATCGGAGACCGGTTACCTGCAGCCGACTCTTGCAAAATCGCGCTCATTCTCTCTGACATATCATCAATAACAACACAGTAAAAGCCAGACATTGCAATAGATGCTGTAGGACTTTCTGGATCTTACCCTCTAAACAGGAGATGGATCACAAGGCCAAAGGTCCTGTTCTTGTGCAGTGATCCAGAAACGTATGACAAAGATCAAGTCAGTAGCCAACTAATGATCAGTGAAGCATTGTGTAAGGATGATAATACTGGCAGAGGATGTAGCAAGGTGAGGCTGGTGTGGTGTTAATTGTTGTAGCGAAATACTAACATTATTAAAGAAATCTAATACCAGGTTGTTTAAACAAGTTAACAAAAAAGAGATGCACTGTCATGGCATACTTAACTATAAAAGACAGGTAATGCTTTGCAGAGTGTAGGAGCAGCACGGGAGAAGTGCTGGAGACGGTAAGAAGATGCCAGTCGTAGGCCCAATGGTGAATCGATCATTATTGTTAAAGCTCAAAAGAGGACATTAATCAAATAGTCTACAAAGGACGAGTGGGAGGTGTAGCCCAATGCTTTTAATACAATATAAAGAATGAATGTACTGTAGTTCTATAAAAATGCCTCTAGGACTGGCTTGGGTTCCACTGCAATGCATTAGTATGGGGACATAGCAACCACAGTAGAGTACATCCAAAAAGGACTCCTTGTACCTAATTTGCGTACCTTATGTTGTAGTGTTTGCACTAACCGATATTGCTAATTCATAATCAGCTGTCAAAAAGGGATTCTATACTATATCAACTCACTTAGAGACTATAAACGCAGAAAAACCTGTGAATACAGCATAAATCTTACATATTTACTTGCAGAATAATGAGCAGTAATCAACATCACCAACACAAAGGTCCCGAATCACATACCATACAAGCGTCATAACGGTGTTCATACACGGTAGCGATATCAGTTGCACGCAATGCAGAAGTGTATGGAAAATATATTGTGCGCTCCCGGGTGGGGAGAGGGAGGTGGCTGTTCATATGCACAGAGGTGGACCTTCTTAGGGACGTGTTAGAGGCATGTCGCAGGCATGTCAATATAGGTCACCATAATAAGATGACATTTCAGGTGCTACCATGGGGCTTGGGCAAGATTTGACGGTGCAACCGATGGCGGAGTCTAAATATACACCAAGTGTTATTTGAAAGTTGGTATCTCAGAGGCATGGATGTACACAGAGGTATCGATGTATACAGGATAAGGGCTTGCACATGCATCGGTGTATACTAAGGAAGGGCTTGTATTACATACTGTCACAGATGTACCGTAAGTTACAGAGACTGACGACGTTGCATCCATTTTTAGATTTGGTTTAAACCGTCCCAATATATTCTGCAGTGCTAAACAGGGACTATTATAATATACAGTGCTATTTTTGTGCAGGCTCCAGCAGGAACTGTGGCCCTTATTCTAGCTCACTCTTTCTGACAAAATATTTCTTAGATGGACAAAACCATGAGCACTGCAGGTGAGGCAGGTGTTCCTTGTGCAGAGATAATTAGATTTGGGTGGGGTTTTACATCTGCCTCACCTGCAGTGCACATGGTTTTGTCCATCTAAGAAATATTTTGTCAGAAAGAGTGAACTAGAATAAGGGCCACAGTTCCTGCTAGAGCCTGCACAAAAATAGCCCTGATAATATACATACATCATTCAATAATATGGGATGCAGGACAAATGGGGACAGGTCTGCATATAAGTACTTACAATTTTATAGAGATTATTTAATTTTACTGATTTACAAGTCATTGAAGGCACCAGCCTGGAACAACAGTTATAGTTGTGACACTTGCCCAATTCATATTGGACAAACACCATAGTATATTCCAGCCGCGAGTCTAGATATTAAAGATGGGGATACTCTGAAAACGCTCCCTTACCTGAAGCTAGGAGTACATCTAGGTCACAGATCACACACTTGGAGAACACAATAAAATAATTTAGTCAGTGAAGCCACATTAATTAAAGAGCACTGGAAAGGTTTCGGTAGCAATAGGTGAGTGAGTATAAAGCATCTGCCCAGCTTCAGGTAAAGGATGGATGGTCACATTAGACCAAAGGTTCCCAAATTAAATCCTCAAAGCACTCTAACAGCCCAGGTTTTCTGTATACCGCCACAGGCGACTTATTTATTTAATAATCTGTGCTGAGCCATGGATACCCTTAAAAGGACTGGCCTGTTAAGTTGCCTTGTGGACAGAGTTTGGGAAGCTCTGCAAAAGAGGTAAGGGGCGAATGAAAGGTGCACAAGTGAAAAAGGCAATCCATCTGAAGGAGAATGTAGTACTAATAGCTATACAGTAGCTTCCCAAAATGCAACAAAAGCGACACACTGTGTGTATACAAAATATATCATTACATAATGCTATGTTTATACATAAATATAAATGACACGCAATACTAACTGAACTGTCCATTGAATTCTATCCAATATTCAATCATCTGTTGGTGAAAAATTTGGAGGAAGAGAGGCGATTCCCAGCCTTGTTTCATGCAAGTCAGAGCGGTGGTTTAAGTGCTGGAGTCGCCACAGATGGGTGGCCGGAATACCGACACACATACTATTGCAAGAATGTTGACATAGCATTTATAGCGCACATAAATGCTTTGAGCCCTAACTGTAGCCTAACACTAAAATGGACTGCCGACATTTTTCCATCACAGTATCGACATTGTGGGGTTCAAAATGTCAACAGACCATGTTGACATTCGGAAATAAACATTTAGAAAGTCGACAATTTGACTACATCCACCATAGTTCTGAGGCTTACATGCTTAGATGTTCTCTGCACCTTGTTGAATCCACACGCAAGGCACAACCAGAGGAACTTGGTAGCAAGTTATTGAGAACATGCGGAAACTTGCTGCTACTGCTGATGATGATGATAAACAACATCATCATCATCAGCTGCAAGTTTCTGCATGTTCTCAGTAACGGGACCATTGTTTATTATAGGGCTGCCTAGTGTTTAGCAAATAACAAAGACGACTGAAAGTTTTCAGAGTTTGCCTGCAGGAGCGAATGCCATCTTCAGATGGCAATGATTCCCAAAGCCCTGCTCCTTCTATGGGAAGAAGTTTCAGGGCCGTTAGGAGGGATCTGTATTGAATGCGTGTGAGTGACCTCAGATCATACATGCGTACAAGGCCAGCATGGCAGCTGTAAATAACAATGCTACGTTGGTAGCCGTGTTAGGGATCGAGGACAAGTGACTTCCGGGAATAACGATCCCTGCAATGGTGTAAAGCTGAACTGCTCCGATAATGAATATAACCCTAAACAACAAGATCTGTGGAAAATATTACTATTTAACATCTTGTTATCCATTCCCAACTCCTTGCCAACCACTGCTCAAATGCATAGGGACTGATCCGATCTTTATTGTCCAGTTGTATATAAATCAATTTGCCGCACACAAATGCTGAGCAGGACACCAGCAGTTATCTCTGTATTGTCCCCATGGATGTGCTGAAATCCTCCTGGTAAGCAACCTGCACAAATAATGGATATCACTGCCCACAGATCACTTCACTTGTGTTACGTGGGATCGTTTCTACCCGATCTCATATAACTATGTTAAAAATAGAACTTATCTCACAGAAACACGGCTGATTTTCTAACTTCTTTTCTGGACAAAAACAAAGATTAGTATCAATCCTCAGGGTAAACAAGAATGACACGGCTATCTCCCCGTAACAGGATGCGGTTGTCCTGCGAATCTTTACCATAGGATGTCCAATGCCACAAAGACTTTCAAAAGTAATTAAGCCACAATTTTAATATGTGTTTGTGTGACAGCAAAACAAATTCAAGTTTTTAAAAATTAAAAAAAATCCATGCTGCCATTCAGGTGTAGCAGATTTATACTCCTTTCACACCAAAATCCCAGGTTCAGCACGGGTAATTAAAAATGGGTAATAAGCCGTCGCTCACAGAGGCTGGACCCGTGATATCAGCTGGAGCTTGGCCTCGGACAGCGCTTAGAGATAACATCATACAGTGTGAACAGGACCTGGGCCGGTTAACCTGGATTATCCGTTCACACATGGGGTGGATTAGGGAGTTCATCGACTAGGGATATTTATTCAGGGGGACCCTGTCACACAGAGCCGCGCCCCAGTAATAACAAGGGTCACAAGCTCGGTGTGACACTTTGTTACAATGCATCTTATTCGCAAAACAGATGCACAGGCAGCTTCTGCTGATTACAATATGCAGCATGCTTATATTCTGTAAAAGCACCATTTAGTATGCAGATACAGCCGTGGCAGCAAACAGAATTTAGGCATGCTGTATATTTTAATCAGCAGCTGCTCGTGCATCCTATTCTGCATATATACTGTAATGAAAATAGGAGCATGTAAAGACGCTCTGCGCTACTGAGGTCACGTCACTGCATAGCGTAACTAGAATAGCTGTTTAATATGCCAGCAGGCTAGATGTGGGGAGGTTTGCGCAGCAGTGCGATGTCAGTTCCTAAGACTCTATGGCCCACTTATTACTTGCATTAGAAACAAGTGCGGTGCAGTTTGGTTTCAACTCTTCCAGTTTGCAGACAATGGGTCAGATGTACTAAGCTAAGTGGAGAGTGATAAATCTACCAGCTAAAGGTGGCCATACACTGCTGCAATGTCTTGCAGCAGTGTATGGCAATCCGTTTCCCCTTGAGCCACCTGGGACCTTCCTGGGCAGCACGATCGCATGCTGGGAGGGGGTCCAAGTCGGAGGTCGGATGTGCAGTCCAATGCGCGCGGGGATGGGATGTCAAACATCTGATTTGGGCCAATTTCACCCATTTTCTCAGCCCAATCAGTCTGAATCGGGTGAAATCAGGCCCAAATCGGTGTATGGGGGCCTTACCTGCTCCTGTCATTTTTCAAACCCAGCCTGTAGCATAGCAGTTAGGAGCTGATTGGCTGGTAGTTTATCACTCGCCACTTATCACTTTTTGAAGCTTAGTACATCTGTTCCAATGACAGAAGAAACACTGCAGCACTGACAGAGGGCACCTCACAGTTCTGCTGCATAGTGATGGGGGCGGATAGCTAATTCCAGGTTTCCAATATGCGATCCTCATGTTATGATTCGAGAAAGGTCCATGTGCGGTACAATAACATAGAATGGGAAAAAGGATCACTGGAACCAAAGGGCACTAGATTTATTATAAACAAGGTCATATTTGCACTTTTAATTGTTCCCCACCGTGCTGCAGTGTAGACCAGCTTTATTTATTACTTAATACAGGCATGTCCAAAGTGTGGCCCTCCAGTTGTGAAACTACAAATCCCAGCATGCCTTGAAATCGTTTTAGCATTCCTTTTTAGTAAAACTGTGGCAATGCATGATGGTACTTGTAGTTTCACAGCAGCCGGAGGGCCATAGTTTGGACATGCCTGACGTAATAGAATGCATCCTGAACAAAACAAGACCAGGAGTATAAAACTAAACAAGGTCCTTAGAGGAGGTGATCTCTTACATGTACAGTATTTGTGCCGGCAGGTGAACATAACAAGCAGTATATTGCTGGCTATTAATGACTTGGGACTCATTACACAAAGGGAAGCAATCACCTATAGCAGCCACATGACAGATACATTCCTGTAAATGGGAGGTAATTATCCGCATGAGCAAGTCAGGTGCCAGCCTATTTAGCGCAAGTTAAAAATACATTAACTGCATCCTGGAAACACCCAAATCCTGCTTTACATCAGGTCTACATTATATCAGATTTTAGGGCTTTTATTTCCTACAGAACTAGTATTGCCTGTTCTGTATGCTTGTGGTGTTCACACAGGTGCATCTAAAGCATTTACATATCAGCTCATTTACCAGCACGATGCTATAAACCAGGCATGTCCAATGTTGGCCCTCCAGATGTTGTGAAACTACACATCCCAGAATGCTTTGCCACAGTTTTGCTATTAGAGAATGCTAAAACTATTGCAAAGCATGCTGGGATGTGTAGTTTCACAACATCTGGAGGGCCAACGTTGGACATGCCTGCTATAAACCATATCGCCCGAACCATCGGCTGTCATTTGTTTCACCTGTACTAGCTATCACGTACTAAAACGCTTATTCGTTTTCATGGGTTATGGTATTATACACACCGTTATAGAGTGTATAGTATTCCTGGGTAATTGCCAGGTCAACCAGGGTAACTGCTTGTCATGAACGGGTGCCCAAAATAATCATCTGATCTGGGTCCCATTAGCACTATGTAGAGACATCTCACCGGCACTTGCAGATGATGTCATCCCTAAGTGCCAGCAGAGGAGAAGCCCTTGCAATAACCTGGGTCCAGCCTGCAGTGTGAATGGATGTCAAGCAACTGTGACACAGCCTAAAACTGGGTGTTGCCGAAATTCTGGCTGCCCTCTCCGTTAGTCCACTGTGCTCTGTAACTGGGGGGCTGAGATGGCCAGGAGTGTCCTCAGATATGGTGTTCAGTGACCTGGAATTATAGTGTAGAAGGGCTAGAGTCCTCTAGTACAGGGGTTCTCAAACTCGGTCCTCAGGACCCCACACAGTTCACGTTTGATCAGACAGCCCCACAGCTGTGCCTAGTCAGTGTGTTAGTAAACCTTCAGCCTTGTTCCCACCCATTTCTGCTGCTGCCAGTTCTCTTGCACTTTGAGGGCCCTGGACTGGCACATTTCTGCTAGCTGGGATTAGGGGATATATTACCGAAAAAGAAAACATACGATTCTGATCACTTGAGAAGTACACCCCCCAGTGTGTGGGTGGGAGATTGGGGTGTCAACAGATTTACCTCTTGTTGGATTTTGCAAGCTCTCAGTCTATTTTGAAATCAATTGTGTTTAGTTTGGTTATTAAAATCTATATCCTGTCTAACAAGTCATAAGCTAGAAACCAGTGTAACTGTAATTGCACAACACATAATAAAACTGAGTGATACATAAGTAACAGTGGAATGGTCACAATGCCAGGTAACAAGTTTCATCTACTTGTGCAAAGTTATTATATTAACATGACGGGGGGGGGGGGGGGGGGCGCACACACACACTGACTGTATGCAAAACCATTTAAGATTGTGGGGGAGATTTATCCAAGCTTGGGGGGAGATAAGGTACTAAACAATCAGCTCCTAACTGCTGTTATAGGCAGTGTTGTGACAGTTAGGAGCTGATTGGTTGGTACTTTATCACTTTCCAAGTTTTTAGAAACGTTCCCCTTGTTATCCAACAATCCATTCAGGCAATAGCTTTAGGTCATTCCTATTTCGATCACGCACCCAACAGTAGGAACAAACAAAACTGAACACACCAACAAAACCAACAGAGAACATACATCCGAGTGTGATACAATTATAATGCAACCTTCTAGCAATCCTACAGCTTTTCCCCATTTTAGATATAGTAAAAAAATATATAAGATTTATATATATATATATATATATATATATATATATATATATATATATATATATATATATATATATATATATATATATATATATATATATATATATATATATATATATATATATATATATAAAATAATAAATACTACTACATGTTGTGTATATAGAAATAGGCACATTTCAAATTATTGGAGAAAAAAAAACTTTTAAAAAAGGAGGATTGAAATGAAAGCATCCCGCACGATACCTGTGAGCTGCATCCAGGTCATTACACGCCACGTAGGCGGAGGGTGGTCCAAAAAGCTCCATGGTGGAACACGCTCAAGCTCTCAGACAGAATCCACTATCGCACCCTAAGGCTTGCCAGCTGGTCTGATGGCACTTGTAGGGACAGTCATGGCTTTAATCAAGAGAACTGGGAACACACTGTTTTGTTGACTTCATTCAAATGGTAAACGCTCTAATATCCATGATGGAGAAACAACACGTACTGGCCCAGATAGGTCAGCATGCCGGGAATGTGGGCGGAGCGTATTACTACATTACTAGTAATACGGCGGGATTACTCACACTTGCGTGACTTGTTTACATCACTCCCAACAAACTTATACCTTTGTTATACAGTATGTGTAAAAGTGTTATTAGGAGGTGATATAAGGGTATAGGAATTTGTATAATGTAACCTGTACAACACAAGGTGATCATAGAGACTATTCAGCCCGGTGATGAGCATTGCTTTCCACTCACATCTTACTCCATGTAACTGACCACACACGTTCATGCGGCAAGTCAATGGTCATCGTTCTCACAGCACCACATGTAAGTTCTAAAGCAGCCCATACATGGCCCGATGCCGGGCTGTGCATTCCTTGCTTTGAGGTGCGCGCTCCCACGGCACCTCATCGCACAGTACAAAAAGTATGTGCTTGCACATACTTTTTGTACTTAGTTCTCATCACATTGCATGCACATGCAATGCAATGTGATGTGATCTGTGCTATTTAAGCCCACAACGCACGCCCGTATCGCGCCATGTATGGGCAGCTTAAGGGATTTATTCAATATGTGCCAATATTTCCAGACAGGGGAAATGTCGGCACTCACCTCACCTATTCAATGCGGTTGTTAATGACAGCATTTGAAGGGTGTCAGATCCGACTTTTTAAAGGTCGGATCAGTTTTGTTGTAAATGGCCGCAGATTGTCAATTCATGGCCGTTTTTGCCGATCCACATACTTTGGCACTTGACAGCCGGAACACACCACGCCTACCAGTCAAGCCAATCCCATAGCTATAGTATAACTTCCAGTAAAATCCTAACTAGGGTGGAATTTGATTGAAACGGTGTTATCGAGAAACCATTGTTCTCTTTACAAAAAAATACAGAAAGGCAAAAAGTGCTGTTAGCACTCTACAAATAGCCCCTTAAAGATGATGAGTTATAGGTTTCTCTTAGCACAATAGGCAATATCTTCTTTATCGTATACCCAATATAGCAAGAGGATGGGAAACAGCATAATGAGAAGATTTCACAATCTACAATTCAACTTCTGAAGGCAAGGACCCTCAAACACACTTATGAAAGGTAAGTGAATGACGTTCACATAAAGAGGTCATGTGACATGGGGGTGGTTTGATCCTCAATTTTTAAGCCAACCTTTTGTCTTGATACTTGGCGCACATTCTCTGCAGAAAGACTTGTGTAGCATGCGGTCACTGTGGAGGGACTTTCTGAACTCCCTCTATTAGTAATGTAAGTGTAGTTGGAGCATGGTTGTGGTGTTACTCATTACAGAGGAACAGGTCCCCTCAAAACACTGATCACAGTCTGACTAGGAGTCGCCCACACTAGCAATGTGACAGGCATGTACATGACAATGTAAATCTAGTATTCAATCCATTTATATAAAAGACAACAATATGGTTGCTAAAATGCCCAATGGAAGTCAGCCGCTGGAGCCATTGAAACTGAACACAGAAACCCCCCTTCCAAATGTTCACGACATACCTGTTTCACTTGTCATCCCCATTACCTCCCACAAATACGCCCTCTCTATCAATCACACTGCACCCAAGTCCTCACTATGGAGGTTATTCTGGTTCACTCAGAAAGGCACAAACACTCTCTAATGGGCAAAACCATATGCACTGCAGGTGGGGCTGATGTATCATGTGCAGAGAGAGTTACATATGGTTTCTGTGCAGAGCAAATACTGGCTGCTTTATTTTTACACTGCAATATAGATATCAGTTTGAAGCACACCCCCCACCCAAATCTAACTCTATCTGCACAAGTCACATCAGCCCCACCTCTGCAGTGCATATGGTTTTGTCCATTAGAGAGTGATTGTGCCTTTTCCGAGTGAATCAGAATAGCCCCCTATGAGACTTGATCACAGAACAAATTGCACTGCAGGGGGGGGGGGGGGGGGGGCAGATGTAAAATGTGTAGTGAGAGTTAGATTTGCGTGTGGTGTGTTCAAACTGAAATCTGAATTGCAGTGTAAAAATAAAGCAGCCAGTAAGTACCCTGCACAGAAACAAAATAACTCACCCAAATCTAGCTCTCTCTGCACAGGTTACAAACTGCGACAAATTTGCTTTGCGATCAGGTCTGAATTAGGCCCTATGACCGCTGTTGGTAATCTAAGTTGGCGCACGCATAGTCCAAAACAAATGATAGCTCAAATGTGAATCAGAACCACAGCCAGTCAGGCAGCGTCAGCCTGTAACAGCACCATGACAACATTATTTCAAGGTGACTTGACTTTTATTCTGTAGAGTTGCGGGGGTGGGCAGTGTAGGAGTCAGTAAGGACAACACACATTGGTAATAACATTAGTGCTATAAACACATTTTAAAACTGTGCCCCTGACATTGAAATGGATATTTTGTGCTATGGACAACCAATAAAAAGTAACTTAACTCTCTATGTACAGTTTTATGTTCTCTTGTTCTGCATACTTTATGTAATTCTACAGTATTGTTCTTATTCTGTATGCATATACAACCGCACAGTACCACTTGTTTATTGTCATTTCAGTGAATATTACTCTCTATGTATATACAACAGCACAGTTCCACTTCTCTGGTTGGGTGTAATTCTCCATGTGCTCACTGACATTTCCCTGACTCTGGGCCATATTCAATGCGGATGGCAAGGGGGTTAAATGGCGGGGATCATAAAAAACCCAACGACCCCTCGCCGTTTAACCCCCGCACCAGCCGCTCACCCTATTCAATGTTCCGGGAGAACCTGAGAGGACGGCGAGGATTCCCCCAAACAGTGAGGCTCGCAGCTAATGCAGGGAGTCCGCTGCATTTAGCCGCAAGCCTCGCTGTTTTAGCGGCCGCACACGCCGTTTCCATGTCCCTGCAAAAACCCAGCAAGGTGGAAACAGCGTGTGCAGGGGGTCAGTTGAATACTGACCGTGTGAGCAGTCAGCACTGCTCGCAGTCACAGCTCGCAAAAATCATTGAATATACCCCTCTGTGTGTATATCTCAGTGTACGTTATTGGTGTGCCTGTGCAGATGTAGCCCTACTCGTTGTTGCAGTGATGGGCATACTCATCGCAGCAAGCTGCATGACATGCCGGCCTGCAATTAGTATCACACATGATGTTCATCCATAGAGTTTACTGGTGCGTGTTATAGTCACGGGAACACTTGCTGTGACAGCTACTGTATGCCCGAGGCTGCTGTATACACACACACACACACACGGTCACTTCTGTTTCTGTGTGCAATTCTAGGTGTATGTTATTATTCTGTATGTAAATACAACAGCACACTTCCAGTTCTCTTGTTTTGTAAAAAGGACTACATCCATAGTATATATACTATATATACACTAGTATATCCATAGTATATATACTATATATATATATATATATATATATATATATATATATATATATATATATATATATATATATATATATATATATATATATATATATATCACACATACATTCAGTTTTTGTGCTAATTATGAATATACGCTATCCCGATATAACGCACAGATCAGCGCATTCCGCTGCGCTCATGTGCAGATCTTGTCCTGACACTCACAGCAGCCTGACTGACAGGATGTGAGTATTTGGGGGCGAGGACAAGGAGGGTTTCAGAAAACATGGAGATGTGTCGGCCCAGTTTTGCAGGTGTGCCAATTTCTTGGCTTCTGTAGCATGATTTCACCAAGGATCCCATGTAATCTAAGGTTTACCCAGATGTCCAATGACCACATTAGGTGATCTGATGCCGCATCCTCCAGCGCATCAGAGGATCACAGAAGTCTGTAGTGGGAGTCTTTTAAATGAGGATACAGTATCTCCTGCATATACATAGCCGATTAGTGTCCACCTCTAAATGAACCCCCAGAGGTGCGAATGGGCAACCACATTACACCTCTTCTCTTGTTCTATGTTCTAGATGTATTACTCATGTCATTCGTACTGCAAGTTATTTTGTAGGTATCGCCAGTGGCTCCAACACCAGCTCCTTTAACGACCAATGAAAAAGCATTTCAAACTCTACTGTCATTTTAACTGCTGGGGTTTAAAACCGGCACCGCTCACCTGTGATAAGCCTCTCGGCGATACTTCTTCATTGCAAGGCCATCCATATTAGCAGGAAGATCTGCGGCATTCTGGAGACGATCACTCCAGGAGGTGGTCATTTTTAAGCCTGTAGCTCGGTTCTGCACAGCGAAAAACAAAATGGAATCAGAAGATGGCAGAAAACCCAAACACGAACATTTATGAATTTCAGGAGGCTTTTATTAAGATTATGGTGCACCATTGCGCAGTCATTTTAACGAGTTTTGAACAAATACTACTTGTAACATGTAGGTTATCCAAAAAGTATGAGCTATATTAAAAAAACAACAATACACTTCAATAAATGATTGGAAAAAAAGCTTATTAGTATTACGGTCCATGGTTTCCACAGAATTCTCTCACATAGGCAACATATATTATCTATGGAGAAGATCCACGTCCAAGCACTAAGCTGTTAGATGAGCTGTATAGTGTATAACATGCAACATTAGCCCAAATTGCTGGCAGCTCTTGCAAACAGAAACCGTATAGAACTTTCATTGAAGAAACTTTCTAGTAACTCTCCGCACTCGTGACTGGAGCCACCTACTATGAGGACTACTGTATATATAAGAAATGCGCCATTATCCATTTTACTCAATCAGACGGGAATGATCGTTACACAGAGCTGCGCTACGCTGCACAAAAATAAAAACTTTACAATTATAGAATTTGCAGAAACTGATCACTATGCAAATATGCAATTTATTGTATTGTTTCATTGTACACATTGTAATTAATGTGATTTTATAAATAACATTTTGCATTTCAGAACTAAAAAGAAGCCTATTTTACTTATTTTGTGCTGGGAACTATTTTCTATTTTTCCATATAACTTCACTGGGAAAAACCAACGGGAAAGCTTTAGAAGACGGATGCATCTGTTGAAATGGAAAACTAAAAATGAACAGGAGTGCAGTGAGTGCCTGGGGAGTCCTGCAACACTTGCAGGGGTGCCCCGGGTTGGTGGTCCAGGACCATTTAAAATAATTTATGGTCAATGTGATAGGCAAAACCAGGGTTCCAAATAGAAACAAATCCTGTTCCTCGCCATAAAACCGAATTTAAAGGCGACATATAAAACACAATTCGCTTAATTTAATTATTTTTTTTATTTGAAATTTCCCAATAAGAAACTCTTGGCCAGATACACTACAAGGATATGTCTCACCATGAAGTCGGATGGAATTTCCCTTGAACTCCCCCTGGACCTTCCCGGGAGTGATTCCATCCGATTTGGTACTTTGGTGTAATTTTTCCATAACATATATCTCATGCGATTGACCAAGCCGAGATAAATTGCATGCAATATATCTTATGGTATACAATTGTACCATAAGATATATCTGATGGGCTGGATTAGGGGCTAGGGGGACTGGAAACGTTAGTCAAACTTCCGGGGATGCGCAAAAAGCACTTATTTTCCCATCCAATTCCGATAAATCACTGGTGCGGTATGACTGCTCTAGGGGCTCCTATCTGACGCTCAAGGGACTGCGCACTGGATCAGATGGAAAACACAAACGATTTGACACTTTTCAAACTATATAATCGGGCCGAAACATCGAAATTGAAAACAATTCAGAGTCAGACATATCGTTGTAGTGTATGGGAACCTTTATAGATCAGAAATAAGAATGTATAGGGGGGGTGGGGCACTTACTATGCAGAAAAGCTTATGCAACTCCTTCCTTAAATACAATAATGGACTGCGCAGGGAACCAGTTTTCTGCGACAATTATCTTTATGGCACAAAAACATTCCCGTAAAAAGTGTTTTGCAAATATTAGACTTTGTCCCTACAATCGCACAAGTCTCTCGTACAAAAATAAAAAAAAGTCACATCTCAAAACCCCCACCTCTGATTCTACACGATTTTGGGGAAAAAGACATAACTGAAATGTTACTGCATTAGTTACGCATGAGGAAGCTTAGAGAGAGGCCCACAAACCAAACACTCATAAATAACACAGAGACATTTCCTACCAGACTGGGCAAGCAGTCAATGAGAATCGACTCAAGAGCTGTAATGTGAGGCCTCTTCCTCCATTCACAATCTATTTTTGTTATGGTCCTTAATAAATAGGTGCGCACATCAGGAAGGGTATCTGCAGGTAGAACCCACAGTGCCGAACGGCGAGAACACAAATCATTTACACTCACTGGGTAGCCGTGTCTCATCATCCTCATAATCCAGCTGCCAATGTTGTTGTTGGGAACGCCGCAGCTCTTTATTACTGTCTATTTATGAAGATAAAGGACACCTGTCATTCTACAGCTGGCATCAACCTTGCAAGTGATAAGTTTCAATTACAAGCTGGCAAGGGGAGGTGCGGGGCATTTAAAATAGAAGTGCTGGTAAGTGTATTAATATTTCATTAAAATAGAAGCGGTGTTAATAGCTTGGATGAGCACATAGGAAAAAAAAACCTGTCACCTATACTGCTGTTAACTTTTTGCCTCTTCTAAGCAAACAGTCAGTGTCTGCAATCCTCTGGTTGAAGAGGGGGGAGAGAGAAAGAAAACAAGGGCTGGAGGAAACAAAAAATGCATTAATGATGAAACAACAGCACAGACGTATCCAGTGATGTCATGTGAAGCAGCCCAAACAAGAACTAATGTATTCTAGGTATTACTACAATGGTATTTCTGGATTCTTTTTTCCGTCTCCATTGTGGTTAAAATAATAAATAATAATTGAGGACATTTTCTAAATAGATCACTTTGAAAATGCCCCTACATGATAGCCTAGGCCTAGTAAAAGCAATGTGCAGCGCCACATGTCGCTATCACCCGGCGATTAATATCCAGCATGCTAGATAAATCTAGTACACAGAGCCAGTGTTCTCACCGGAGAACACTGGCCCTGACAGATCGCTCAGTGCCACATCGATACGCAACTTGCTGAGCGTTCTGAGTGATCGAGCATCGCTAAGAATGCTCTAGCACATCTCCTCGTGTGTATGCCCCATTGGTCTTACACGTCTCAGTCGCATGTACCAAATGAACCCAGATAAACGCACTTTCGCCAACAAATGAGTTGCAGTATATGAAATAAGTGCTATGCAAACAATGCTAGTGGAATAGCCGCCAACTACTGTATAGCTCACCTCTGACTTGGTAAACTGGACCGTTTTGGTTGGAAACCAACATATGAGTAGATTGGGTTACAGGAGAACTTGTGGTACATATTACCTTCTCATTACTTTTAATGGCAGGAATACATTCCTAATATTGACATTTCATTCAGTGTTATGTTATTGCTTTGTCAGAGAACATCTACCCACATCCTGCTCTTCATAAGCACTTGGTTTCCCTCATATTCATTTCACCACAAAACAAAGGTAGGTGGTGGAGGGTTCTATGCTGTATATTTGGTCTATGGCAGAAAGCCGGTATTCTGATATTCATTCCAGGATGGAATCAGGCAGTAAAAGGGTTATAAGGCATAACTGTAAAAGTCACTTCCCGAATCTTTAAAAAACAGACATTAAAATGAATATTTGTTATACAATTCCTTCTAGGGTCTGCGTAGACAAAGCTATTTATTTTTATATAGGGTTTTCTTTCCTTTTGTATTACTATGTGGAGACCCTGTTCACAGACTGTGACTAATACCCCGTTCTCACTGCCGCAAAAACCCGGGTTTTTCCCGGGGCAAGCTGAAAATTCCCGTGTCCTGTCTCAGTGTGAAAGGGTCTTTGTGAAATTCCAGGGTGTTATGCCCCTGCAATTACACCCGGGTTTTTTGCAGAGTTTTTCCTGGGTAATACACGGGTGTATGGCAGTGTGAACAGCACAGACCCAGGTTTTTCACACAAAAACGAGCTTGGGGGATGTAATCATGTGATATGTGACATCATCTTTAGCCAGCCAATAAAAGCTGCTTTTAAACAGCCTATCACAGCAATTTGTACAAATTTCCCAACATCCAATCAAAGCTGCTATAACATTCCACACACTTGTTGGAAGGCAGACCATGGAGAGCAGTGTGAAAGGGGCAGACCTGGGAAATTCCCGGGTCTGAGGTGCAGTGTGAAGGGGGTCTGTTGAGCTGACAAGCTCTGTGCCCCCCAAAAATCCAGCAAGAAAAACCTGGGATTTTGCAGGGGTGGCAATGAGAACATGGTATAAGTGGTGCCATGCACAGTGTATGGATCATTGGATAGACAGCAACTAAGTCGACAAGCATTAGGTCGACACGCAGGAAGATCGACATGACTGAAAGTCAACATGGGTTAGGTCGATAGGGTCATTAGGTAGACACAAGCATTAGGTTGACATGGGGAAGGTCGACAGTCCAACGGCTGAAATTGAGTTTTGCATCTTTTTTGTCCCAGATGTCAACACAGTCAACATTGACACTAAAACATAGCACCGTGTCCCCTTGCATGGTTCGCTACGCTCGGCTATTCTATTCTCCTGCCACGTCATTGTGGATGGTACGACATGAAATACCCTCTGTCAACACATGTCGTTTCCAAACAAAACTATGAAAACCCCCATGTTGACCTTTTCATTGTTGACCTTCCCCATGTCGACCTAACGCTTGTCAACTTAGTGACCGTATCCCCATGCACCTCCCTGACGTTCACAAACTATGCATCTTTGTCACATGACTAAGGCAGCAACATTTCATTGCACGGGTTCCCTGAACTCTGGTGCTTTCATTGCCTGCAGCTGCTGTGCACATTTCAGATATTAACCTTTGCAAAAAGACAAAAGATGGAGGGCAAATATGCTGCGCATCGCTGTAGCAATTCCTTTGCATAAAATTACTAATACTAGTTCCTAGTCTGCTACAAGTGACAGTGGATGTGGCTAAAAAATGCAAAAAAAGTCACCAAATTTAGGAAAATGTATGAAAGTCCAGGAATGGAGGCCAACTGTAAATTGGGAATTAAATTGGAAGCAAGGTTTAAAAAGGTAAAAATAAAATAAAAAAACTTTGCTTATCATGTGCTCAATTTTATAATCCTGCGGGTATTGGGTGCTGAAAGCAGAATGGAGTGTAAAAATAATTAAATACTCACCTGTCCGATGCTTTCAGCAGTTCCCCTCCCCTCTTCCAACTGGGGAGGGGGCTGCTGGGAATCCGGGGAGCTGATGGCTCTTTACAAATACATTGTGAATTTTATAGCAAATTTAAAGCAATGGTGGGAAGACAGAAATACCAAACCCTAATAATAATCACATTTCTTCTGTTATGTATTTTCTTTTATTATCTATTGTCAATTTGGTCAGCTATTTAAACATTTTACCAACTCCAGGGGAGGGCGGGATTATGGGATTAGAAGGTCCGATAGGCTTTCTGGTCTCATATCATTTCATTTTCTGTATTATGTACCATTTACATTGCAACTGCCAGAAACAGAATATACTGTAGCTGCCCGAAGGCACAGCTATTCTGCATAAAACATTACTGGATAACCCCGAGGCTACAAGAAGACCACCTGAGGCTCTGATGAATGAAAGCCAAGTGACCCGATAATATGGTCTGTGGCGCAGCGAATTGAATGATGCCTCTTTAGCACTGATGACCTCATAAAAAGGTTCTCACAACTGTAATACAGGTTGAGTATCCCGTATCCGAGTATCCGTTATCCGAATTATTCCGAAAACCATACATTCCAGAAAGTGAAAAAAAAATATTTTTTTTGCTAAAAACTCACTGGGGACATTTGTAACAGCATCACTGGGGACATGATATGTAACTGGCACTATATATGTGCAAGACAATGATTGCTTGGCATTCAAATTCAGTGCTGAGATAGTACACAAATTTTGTTTCATGTTTTGAAACCTTGTTTTTTGAACAAATAAAATATATTTGTGTGTATTTTATGTGGTAATAAAATATATTTGTGTGTATTTTATGTGTTTATACAGCAAACATGCAAGATACTTCAAAATACATAATTGAAATATTAAAATATTCCAAAATACGGAATAATCCGTTATCCAAAATTCTCCTGGTCCCGAGCATTTTGGATACGGGATACTCAACCTGTATGTTCATCATGAAAGAAAAAAGGAATGTGTTTGTAGCCAATTTAATTACATCCTAACTAGAACACTACAAAGGCCAAAAATAAATCCATAATCTTTTGCTAAAGTTCTTAATCTTTGTGCATAGGAGGATGATTTGCTACATTCTTTCCCTACTTGGAAATGTATTTAGATTAACTACTTCATGTTCATACAGTCGGGGAACGGGCAAAAGTTCATAACCTACAATAACGGGGCATTTACAAAAACAGAAGCCCAATTGTCATTGCTTTCTTGCGACATAGCCTATACAATACGTACTATCATCCAGGCATAACATCATGCAAGAGGATCACAACAGATAGGATTTATCAGAAACTCGAAAGTAAATCACCAGTGGAAAATATATGGCGAGGCACATTGAGACTGATTATAAGCTTCGGAATGCAGGCATATGTGCAATGTAAACCCCAGTGTGTTCGGAGATGATTTCACATGAGAAATCATGCTGACTTGCTTCGATTTACAAGCCTCTACTGCTTAAGCCTCTGAAATGACTTGATGCAGAGCTTTGTATGAAGTTTGGGGTACTGTACTGCCTACAGCCACAGACTTGATCACTGTAGCTAATGGGAACAGCCACTTTACACACAATGCACAGAGAAGTTGCTAGTGAACCAAATGACCTGTAAATAGGTTATTATGGCATACAGGGAGGCATTGCCAGCACATAAAGGGATTTAAAAAAGAACAGATGATGACATGTAGTGGTATGGATTTTTCAACTGTAATTGGAAGTGCACAGATTACAGTTGGTACAAAACACAGCTGCCAGGCTGCTAACCAACCAGCCAGCCCCGTTCTAGCCACATAACTTCCATTCTCTACTCTCTTCACTGGCTGCCCATACAACGGTGAATCATTTTTAAGATGAACTTACTGAGTTTCAAACCCTACATGCCCAAGGCCCAAGGTACCTGAAGCAGCCTCTGATTCCTTACTGTCCCACCCGATTACTGCGATCTGTAGATGAAGGACTCTAAGGTACAGTACCTAGGATCTCCCATAATTCATCTGGGGGTCGAGCTTTTAGCCATGTGGCTCCAACTCTATGGAACTCAGGGGTAGATTTATTAAGCTCAAAGTGAAAAGTGTCTCTTTATCACCGGCCAATCAGCCCCTACCTGTCATTTTTCAAAACAAGCCTGTAACTTCACAGTTAGGAGCTAATTGGCCGGTGATAAAGTACCAGCCACATTATCACTTCACCGAGCTTAATAAATCTGCCCCTCACTACCCCACACAGTTTAAGGCCCCCACTCTAGAATGCTTCAAAAACAGACTCAAGTCCTGTTTACTCAAGCATTTCCTTCATTCCCTTACTTATGGTTTATAAAAAAAACTTTTCTGTACGTCAGTGTTCCTGTACTGTATTACATTCATTCTATCTGTTAAGCACCTTGAGTCCTATTGGAGAAAGAGCGCTATATTAATAACATTATTACTGTATATAAATATTGGTAAACTTATAGACCCTAGGTTTTCAGTCTGCATTATATACTTGTGTGTAAAGATGGCCATCCATCTACAGATCGATTGTCAGATTGGGCTGGTTGGAACAAAAATCTGGTAATGGATTAGTGACAGTTTTTGCCCGTTTTCCAGCATTTCAAAGCAAATGGTCAACTTACCAGGTTTTTGTTCCAACCAGCCAGATCTGACAATCAATCTGTAGATGTATGGACAGCTTTAGTCTGTATCTTAATGCTACATCTTGTGGGAGAGGAATTACCTAACACAGAACTGCCACATTTACTGGGCATCTGAACATAATGACATAATCTAGACTAGTTTGCGCCTTCCAAGGCAAAGGCTACATAGCAGATCAGCTGTCAATCACCACATTATTAGACTCCGCTGCAAAGTCACCTAGTAGAATGCTTTGTTCTAAAGCACGTACGTTCAGGATTGCTAAAGAAATGATCTTATGCCCAAAACAATGAGTTATTACAACCTGCAGACATCATATTCAAGTGAATATGTTAAAGGTTTCTTGACAGGTAATTTGGAGAAAAAAAAGCTTCTTGACATTCAGGAACTACAGTATACAGTATGTTAGTGTTAAATATATGCACAAATTGTCACCAACACTGACAATTCAGCAAATTGTACTGACTAGGCAGGTACAATATAAAGCATTGTAGAAAGTGAGTGCAACTTTAATGCCTATGCTATTAGAAAATATTACATTGTATGGACTGGTGCATTAGACACAACTTCCAGGACAACTGACAAGAAAAATCACCCAGTCGCCCAATTAGCGCTAAACAGTGTGCAATGTTGTAAAACATAAGACACCGTCATTTTGTAAATTGTATCAAGGAAATACATTAGTTGTAGGAATGACCATAGATGATTAGAAATAATCCAGATGGTTTTCCACCATCGAAGTCCAGCTTAAACGTATAGTTTCATTTTTGCTTTATCCCCATGGGGCCGGTGCACGGAGTATAGCTCCGCCCCCGAAACCCGCAAAGCCCTGCCCCCGCATTTCGATTCCCCCACAACGA